>NC_137814.1:70638575-71238575 GCF_963921795.1 Nannobrachium achirus
ATGTTTTCCATTTAATGATTTCCGTCATCCTCATCTAATCTTGCGCTAATGCATGCAACTGTTTTTGCCATGTCTTAAGGCCATGTAAGCTTTTCAGAAGTTAATTTAATGTTTTCCATTTAATGATTTCCTTTATCGTCATCTTGCACTAATGCACGCAACTGTTTTCGCCAGGTTTCAAGGTCTTATTTTAGTTATTTCTCATAAGCTCGCAACCCTCCTTGCCCATCGGCCCCCACATTTGCGCACAGGTTCACCGGGAAATACTCAGTCGTGGCACAGACTGATAGTATTACCTCCACCCAGGGCCTTGATAGAGGACATACAAAGACTGATAACAGACTTCTTTTGGGCTGGGCAGCATTGGATAAGGCAGGGGTCTTCAACGTTTTCAGGCCAAGGACCCCTTAGTTGAGAGAGATGAACTAGGGACCCCCACAACCTTTTTCATACATAGATTCCATTTTTTTTTTTTTTTTTTTTTTGACAGCACGATCATCAGTGTATTTTTGGATTCTTCAGATATTTAACCACTTAAATATTTCTCCCCCCTACACCAAACCTCTTTGCCGAGGTTTGGCACGCTTGTAGATCGGCTATTTTCGGCTAAAGTTCTCCGAATCTGCTTAAGAATCTGGCTAAAAAGGAGATTTTCTTTTTTCTTTCTATCACACAAAGATTTGGAGGACCCCCTGTAGTAACTCTGATGACCCCCTGTTGAAGACCCTTGGGATAAGGGCCTCCCAGTGAGTAGCGAGTGCCTAGCGAGTACTGGCCTTCAGGCTGGAAACAGGCCAGAGACACATGTAGGAGTGTGGTGCAAGGTGGCTGGGCACAGCCAGACCAATAAGGAAAGCTGCTCGCTTGGGGTTCGACAAACATCTGTTCTTACTGAACATAAGCGAGGCTGGACATTACAGGACTCACACTGTTCTACGACTCTGTCCTTCAAGTGTTGCAGGTTCTGGAACTGGACTATCTGAAGACCACCCAGCTACAGTCTACAGATCCAGTTCAGGTTTTAACAGGGATGGTAGCTGCTCCACTTAGAGTTGATTATGCATACTATACATTAACTAATAACCTGCAAGGGTTCAGTGACATCTGGGCTGTTTGCGGGGTGTTGTGCCTGCCACAGGAAAGGGGAGAACTGGTTATTTTCTTTTAATAAGTCATAAATGAATTTTATGAATATTGGCTTTGTGTATTTTTTGGTCGAGATGTTTTGTAGTTTGCATTAACTTGAGCTCAATTGGAAAGATATGGTTTTAATAAAGAGCATTAACAATTAAATAAATTCAAATGAAAAATAAAGTAATAGTATATTAGCAGAGCTTAGTGTGCTTCATTAACCTTTAAGCACATATTTCATGTTTACTGTAAGCCCTATAAACAAAAAATATATAAAATAAAATAACTTTAACAAAAATAACAGATCTTCAAGCTCATGATGGGTCGCAACCCACTATTTTCAATTCAATACAAATGAGCTTTATTGGCATGACATTGCCAAAGCAAGTGTCACAATATAATAATAATAATAATAATAATAATAAATATAGCTGCAAGCAGCGATAAAGTGGCCAAGGCATAAAAAGCAGGAAAGCAAAAAGGCATCAAGGGAAAGCAAAGAAGAATATCAAAGAAAAACTAGAAGCAGTGTTCTTCCGAACAGGACTCCGGCAGGTCAGGTAGGTTTTCTTTTGGCCTACTATAGGCCAAAGTGAAAAAGGTGCCACTGGGTCCCATTTTTTAGAATCTTTGGTATGACGCGACCCAGGTTTGAACCCGGATCTCCAAGTCTTAGGGCCGACACTCAAACCACTAGGCCACTGAGCTGGTTCATGATGTCATTGCAATCCTTGGAAATCACAACATAGGTGTAGACATGACAGTTTGTATTATAATGCTTGTTTTAGGATTTATGATGCATAATACATTATTTAGTAATGGCGGATATTCAAATACGCATCAAGGGGGGTTGGGGGACATTTTTAGGAAGGCTCCATATCAGACATTGTTCAAGGAACCAAACTGTAAAGTCTACCAAATGTCATGGTTTTATGCTTTTATAAACCCCAGGCGAGATTCGATCCAACGACCTTCTGCATGAAAGGCATATGCTCTGACCACTACACTAGGCAGCCACAGTATCTATTAACCATGTTTGTTTAAAAAGAAAAGTCTATGTCGGCTGAGTGCCTTGATTTTATTGATTTCTTTTTTATATTTTGGAGGCTTGGGGTGAAATCAATCTGAGTAAATGTAATCGGAGTATTTCTGACATTTTCGAGTGATCATATTTTCTTTTACTCAGAACAGAAAAAAACGGACGGTAGAGAAGGGCTCATTTTAAACATGAACGTGATCTGGAGTTAGATCAGACGTGTCAACATTAAAGAGTTTGACATAATGCACATGCCATGGGCATCCAGGATGTTAACATCAACTCAACCCGACGGGGGGTTTGAACTGACAACCATCCGTATACCAGGCAGAGGCACTGACCACTACACTACGGCAGTCACACATAATTGACCTGTCATTTCTTTTTAAAAAGAAAAGAAAAAAGAAAAAGTTTCATGTAAATCTGCAGTAGTTGTGGGGCTCATTTTAAACATGAACGTGATCTGGTAGATCAGACGTTTCAACATTAAAGAGTTTGACATCTGCACATGCCATGGGCATCCAGGATGTTAACATCAACTCAACCCGATGTGGGATTTGAACTGACAACCATCCGTGTACCAGGCACAGGCACTGACCACTAACTACACTACGGCAGTCACACATAATGGACCTGTCATTTTTCAGAAAAAAGAAAAGAAAAAAGAAAAAGTTTCATGTAAATCTACAGTAGTTGTGGGGCTCATTTTAAACATGAACGTGATCTGGAGTTAGATCAGACGTGTCAACATTAAAGAGTTTGACATATGCACATGCCATAGGCATCCAGGATGTTAACATCAACTCAACCCGATGTGGGGTTTGAACTGACAACCATCCGTGAACCAGGCACAGGCACTGACCACTACACTACTGCAGTCACACATAATGGACCTGTCATTTTTGAAAAAAAAGAAAAGAAAAAAGAAAAAGTTTCATGTAATGTACTTGACGCCTTCTTTCAAAATGATATAGCGCCCCCCTTTGGCCAATTGGGGTAAGATTGGTTTCAGTGATATTTGGACTAACCCTCTACAGTAGTTCATCATGAACATTTTACTTTGCATGTATGTTTTAGAGGCAGAAGAATAATTTGCATAAAACTTGCAATATTCATTGAATTATTAAAAAAGCATGTTTAAATTTTTAAAATATCCGATCAGACAGATCTTTAGATATTGGTCCAAAGTTCATGTAAAAAAAGTTCCGTGCACGTGACGCGAAAGTTGCGGAATAAAAGCGGGTTTAAGTGTTTTACGAACTGCTCCAAATGGCGGAAAATCTAAGGGCGGAGCTTACTTAACAAAGACACAGATGTCTTCAGCTTGAGTCAAGGCACGCGTGTAAGCAAATTGCATGTCTTCAAACGAAACGAGGCATGACTTATGCCCCTTTAAAGTTTGAGTTTTCAAACGCTTCATATAGAGCCCCCCTTTGGCCAATTCGAGTAAGATTGCTTTCAGTGATATTTGGACTAACCCTCAACATATTTGCCAAATGCCATGAACGTGTCACTTTGCATGTATGATTTAGAGGCAGAAGAATAATTTGCATAAAATTGCAACATTGAGTGAATTATTAAAAAAATAATGTTTCGCTTTAAAAGAAATCCGGCCGCTGTGCGATGACCGCATTGGTCCAAAGTTCATGTAAAAAAGGTTTCGCGCACGTTACACGAAAATCCCAGGAGGAGATAGATTTTGACTGTTTTTCATATAATTCAAAATTGTGGGAGAAGTAAAGGTCAGAGGTCAAAAGTCAGAGCGTAAAAGTTGTTCGGCATGAGGAGACGCATAAGTGTATACAGGTTTCATTGCTGTACCTGAAACAGGGCATGAGCTGCACCTGTTCAAAGTTGGCATTTTCAAAGGCTTCCTACAGCGCCACCCTTTGGCCGATTGTTGCGAGCTTCGCGTTTTAGCCGTTTGGCATAGTCCTCTGCCATACTGCCGAGTTTCGTAAAAAGCGACTGCACGGTCTAGCCGCTAGAGCAAAAGTGGCGGAAGAATAATGATGAAGTCCAATAACAATGAGTGGCCAAGGCATTGCCACTTCGTGGCCTTGGCCACTAATAATAAAAAAAGGAATAAAAAAAGTTGAAAAGGGGAACATATATACAGTTGGAGGGGACACAGCATTGTGTAAACAAAGCTATGTTACATTTTGGCGTTATGTACATGTTATTAACAGGTATTTTAACAGCTATTTTAACAAATAGAATCAATCATTTGCAGTCCCTTTGGGACAGAACACAGCATTTTCCTCAAAACATTTTTAAGTAGTATACGGAAAAAAGCCTCAGATTTAAAATGGGTTTAAAGGTAGCAGCTCTGTTTTTATGTGCAGTAGGTTTAGAGGTCACTCAATGGTTTGTAGTCCTTTAGGGTGGTTGTATTCCATCCTCTAGCCTTCCTTTTGCTTCTGTGTTCGCACATTTCTCCCAGTAGGAATGGGAGTTTTTCTTTTTTTTTTTTTGTCTTTGATCATGTTTTCAAACTCACTTTGGGTGTGTGTAATCTGTGGGAAGTATGTTTCTCTGATGTCTTGGTATAGTGGGCAGGTGGTTAGAAAGTGTATGTGTTTCCACCACATTGTGTGTGCAGTGGGTGTATAGCCTGTCTTCCCTTGGGAGCGGGGTCTGGCTGTGATCGCTTAGTCTAGGTACAGACTAAGCTTTCCTAAGTTTTGGGTCATTTACTGTGCCGTGCTCAGATATTCTGGCAATGCACTGTACAGTATATTCTCTTTTTAGTGTTAGATTTAGATAGCATTCTATTATGTGTGCAGTGGGTGCATCTAGTCATGTGTCATGTATTCCCTTGCCTTGGGATGGGGGTCAGTCTGTGGCGGCCTTTCTCTATTGCAAGGCTGTGATGGCTGAGTGCCGTGCTCAGATATTCTGCCAAGGTATATTATGTTATTAGTGTTAGATTATAGATCACATTCCATTTTGCTTTGGTTGTCTCTTTCCAGTATGTCAGGTAGCTTTCTTGTTCTTTTCTTATAATCTGGTTTAGTCCAATAGGTTTTCTGGCTGGTAGTTGTGAATGAGGTGGCAGCCATCAGTCAGTTTTAGTTTCACCTGAGGCAGAGATTTCAAGTGCCCTCCCACCTCGTTAACCTTAACGTTAACTTTATTTTAGACAGCCAGGAAGCTTAATATCATATTTTTTGTCCTTTTGCCAGATTTACCGTCAGGGCCTCCATACATGTGAGAATTTGTACAGGAGGTCAAGGTGTGTTCATTCATAGCGGTGTAGTGACTCTACATCATGGTTTATCACTTCAGCTCCCAAAACAGAAATGCAGTAAACCTGGAATTATTTGATACTTTAGCTGTTGAAAAATAGCAGATGTACAAGCTCACAGCGCGGCACTCGGTGCCGCGCTGTGAGCTTGTAGATCTGCTATTTTTGAAAAATCGTGAGAATGTTTGCAAATCTTAATATATATTTTTCAAAGCAAACTCAAATCTCTGCTTCTGGGGGTCCCTGGACCAACATATTTTGAGCTGGGGTCCGGGGCCAAATACGTCATCTTGGGGGTCCTTCCTTGACATGAAGAAGTTTGAGAACCACAGATTTAGAAGGATTTAGAAGATGGTGTGTGTGTGTGTGTGTGTGTGTGTGTGTGTGTGTGTGTGTGTGCGTGCGTGCGTGCGTGCGTGCGTGCGTGCGTGCGTGCGTGCGTGCGTGCGTGCGTGCGTGCGTGCGTGTGTAGTGTCACATCTGTCAACATCGTCGTCAACACACACTGTATGCATGTGTGTATGCATGTATGCATTAAAAAAAACATGATTTTCAGGTATTTTGATTATAATAGCAGGAAGATTTGTTTCCAAAAAAGTGTACAGAAAGAGTTAAAATTAGATTTGTATGTGGCCACACACACCAGTTCATTAGGTATGCATGGTGGGTGGTGACCCAGCTGAGGTTAGCCACACCCACAGTGTTGGGTGAATGGTGAAAGGAGAGGGAATGATCATATGATGTAATTTTATCCGTGTTTTTCGATCGTCACTTTTGACCCAAGGTGTCAACCTCCAGGAAGAAACCCCAAATACAAAGAGAATACATAATTGCTCATAACAACCACACCAGGGGGTCTAATGAAGTACTGTCAACCTCCTAGACACATGAAAACCAGAAAAAGTACAAACCTATGGTACCGCCTCTTTTAATGACCAACTAATAGATGAAACAGAAATAAAAATGATGGCATTACATCACAGGTTCAGGGGCGAAAATGGGGGGGTGACAAGGGGTTTTTGTCACCTTCCAGGTCCAATTTGGTCCCCTCCATTCACTTCCCGAAGACCCCCCCATCACCCCCAGTCAGGGACCCCCAAGCCAAACTTTTAGGGGTCTGAATTCTGAAAATCACGCACTAAACGCGAGCGATAATGTTTAAACCCCCCCCCCCCCGGTCTAAAATCCCCAAATGGTTCGGTCCAGTGCCCTGAGTAAATAGCAACGCCCGTGTTCCCCACACTCCCAAGCCCCCACCTTTGCGCTTAGGTTCACTGGGAAATACACGGTCGCAGCCTGTATAGCTTACAGTTGACTCTCAGACAGGGCCAGCGGCAGCCCACAATGGCTGAGGGTGCTGGGTGCTATGCTTTAAGTGAAGGATACGGATACCCAACTCAAATCGGCCAGGTGAAAACAAAAGGCTAAATTTGCATACCAATGGGAGTGTGTGCCAAACCGGTTGTGGCCAGCCAATGCTGATCTACTGTATTATAATGTAAATTTCGGGAATTACTGAGAGGTGGGGGTGCTCCCTGGCCAAAATGAGGGTGCAAAGCAGGCCTCAGCACCCTCGTTTTGTTGTTGGAAGAAGCCAGAAGGACAGCATGATTTTTTCATTGGACTATGTTTTCATTGGCCCACGCGCGCGCACACGCACGGACGCGCAATGGTCCCCTCCTATGCTTTTCGTGGATCTGCGCGCCTGCACAGGTTCAACCCAATTCCTTGAGCTTTTGGGCCTGTGGGTCCCCGACTAAATCTTAGAAAATCAGGGTGGAATATGAGAAATCGGACATATTTGTGTTGATCACATGACTATAGAGATAATGTGTAGCCTCCCGATTTGCATGATAGTCGGGGGAGTTAGGGAGATGACATGGTAATTTCGTGCTAATTAGTCTAAAAGCGCAAAATTTGGCACAGATGTAGCCCAGGGCATGCTCTAATGATTTAGCTAGGGCGCCCGAGTCGGCGACCTTCGGGGTCGCCACAGCAGCCAAATCAAGTTGGGCTCCCATCGACTTTCAATACAAGAGGAAAATACCCAGAAAAACATGGGTATTTAAGTAGGATGTGAGGGGTCTAAATAGGGTTTTTTCATGATGCTGAATCCATTGCAAGCATTTGTTTTGCACAAAAAACATTCATTGGGCTACAAATGGCCCCAGAAAACGATGGTTTAGTAATGAAAAGTGATGAGTCATCACTTTTCAGAGTTTTGTGGGTGTTTTCTGGAGCTGTGTTGACCCCGAAGGTCGCCGACTCGGGCGCCGTAGCTAAATCATTAGAGCATGCCCTGAGCTACAACTGTGCAAAATTGTGCGCTTTTAGACTGGTTAGCATGAGAAAAAAAAACCCTAAGGCCTCCGACTAACATGAATGCTCACCCATACATGCTTCGTTTTCTGAGGCCATTTGTAGCCCAAGGAATGTTTTTGTGCAAAACAAAATTATGCTTGCAATGGATTCAGCATCATGACAAACCTCTAGTTAGACCCCTCACTAGAGGGTAGCACGGGTCCAAAAAATGGGATCCGAGCCGAAATGGAACCGAGGAAATTTGGACCGAGCCGAACCGGTCCCGAGACAACTACAGATTTTCTAGCCCCGGCCCGAAATGGATCCGATAGTGGTTGGATCCGATCAGAACCGGAGCTAAATTAAATTGGACCCAGAGCCGAATTAAATTGGCCCCGACCCTAAAATGGACCCGGGGAAAACAGACCCGATCTTGCAGCGACTTTGTCCGATGCTATATTATGCTTATTTTTCAATATTAGGCAACTTTGAGAGTAGCAGACGCTTGACAGCGCAGTGAGCGGCGCTGAGCGCACCTCGCCCGCCTCTCAGAATAGGCGAGCCATCAGCGGAGAGTTGCGACGCATGCCGTGCGTGCAAAGCCGTGCATTATGCAGAAAATCTTGAACTCAGTCCCTAGCTCAACAATCACCGTGACATGACATCACACAACAAACACAAACCTGTCCAGGCAGTGAGTATGTTACAGTCCATAGTGTCCATGCATGACACCACAGCTCGCATCACAAAGGTTTCCTCCTCCTGCGCTCTCGGCTGCCCGTCAGAATAATCACAGACAGGGACGTGCAGAGAATATTAGAGAGGCAGGGGCAGAAATTTCTAAAAGGGCCTTTTAGAAATGTAACTGAATGCTGCATTCTCTTGAATGCAGCCTTCAGTTATGATATGGAAAGTGCCCGGGGACATTTGAATTTATTTTACCAATGTAAAAAAAAAATCATTCATGGGCTGAAGAGGGCACTTTTTACAGACGGATAAAAGGGCAGGGGATCATGCCCCCTTTTATGTCTATGTGGGCTGATCACAGAGACGAGACTCAGCCGGCTTGCGTGCGTGCAGCAGCAGCGCAACGCTTGAGATTGGATGCGCTGAACGGGACTCACTCAATAAGCCAGAACAGACGATAATATGGATTTGGGAGCGTAATTACAATGCATGTCTCGTTAAAAACAATATATATTTTTAAGTTGAAGGATATATATGTTTAAATCTCGGGTCCTCTCGCTTTTTTTTCGGGATCCGAGATTTTTGAATGTCCGAACGGACCCGAGGCAATTAGACCCTACCCGACCCTAACCCGAGGGACTGAATATTTTAGACTATTTTAGGACTGAATATTTTAGACCCGAAGCGGCTTGGGTCTCGGTTCGGGTCTCGGGTTATCGGGTCCTGGAGGACCCATGCTACGCTCTACCCCTCACATCCTACTTAAATACCCAGAAAAAAAGTGTTTTTCTGGGTATTTTCCTCCTGTATTGAAAGTCGATGGGAGCCCAACTTGATTTGGCCGCTGTGGCAACACCGAAGGTCGCCGACTCGAGCGCCCTAGCTAAATCATTAGAGCATGCCCTGGGCTACATCTGTGCAAAATGTGGCACTTTTAGACTGATTAGCGCGAAATATCCCTAACGCCCCCGACTATGATGTTTGGACAACATTTGTAGGAGTAACGGCCTGGCGGAGACAAAAAGACACAAAATGACATGATTTCTTTGAGATGAATGAAAGTAGCTTTTCAGTCAGTAGGTCAACATGTGAATAAACATAAAGAGTTAAATAATCGAAAAGAAAATACTTAAAGGGGCACTCCACCACTTTTCAACCTATGTTCATATAATTGGTCCTCACTCAAAAATAGCCTTTCTTTTTTTCTTTTTTCTTTTTTCTCAGAGGAGGGCTGTGGGCTGGTCAGAAACCCATAGTCTTGTGACATCATCGATTACCAATCCAGCTTATAGAAACTGCAGGCTTTTAATTCCTGAAAAGTTGCAATTTTAAAGTGGAAGCCATTGTTCTCGCGATATTAAAAATCTAAATATTTTTTTCAAAAATATTGATTACATTTTTTGGGGGGAAAATGATGATGTCACAAGACGATGGATTCTGAACTTCCCACAGCTTTCCTAGGAGACTTGGACTGAGTAGAAAAAAATTGTGATATTTTATCATGAACATTAGTGAGGACCTATTATATGAAGACAGGTTGAAAAGTGGTGAACTACTCCTTTAAATAAAAAATACAATTATTTTTAAATATATTATTTATACATATTTTTTATAAAAAATGTCATCAACCACTTAATCGCCAGATATTGCATTACCTACGTTGTCATATTAGATTATGAACGATTTTCAATATTTCAATTATGTTTTAATTACGAATAAATTATAAATGAAAAAGTAGGATTTGGGCGATGCAAGGTTTCCACCCGACGATATGACAAACAGCTGACCTACAAGCTCACAATGCACCGCAACGCGACCCGTTGTGAACTTGTAGATCAGCTATTGTTTGCCAATTTGCCAAATATTAAAAAAAAAAAGTAGAAATGTTTTGAAGATGTGCCCAAATTAGAGATGAATGTGGAGTTGATGTGGTTGGAAATGGTTTGATAGAACACATGTCTGTATAAAATCAATACACATTAAAGCAGGTCAAGAATTATGACAAACGATAGGATTTTGACGTAGAAATCCTACTTAATTTATGGGCTTTATTACTAAAGCCCAGCGGAATGGAAGATCAGTTCACTTTGACTCAGATGCAATATAAAATGATATAAAAAGGTTTATTTACAGCACTGTAACATTCACACATCAGACATGTTGCTTCAGCAAGGCAAAAAGATGGACTGACTTGCCCTCCCTCTGACAGTTCATTATTAATTTGTGAAAAAAAAAATAGCTCATTAAAAGCCTAGAACCTTATTTCTTTCTTACAGCCATAAAACAAAGTGGCACTGGCAAATATGACCTCCTTACCAGGGGTGTCACAAGGGGGGGGGGGGGCTGAGTTACTAGGGCCTAAGGTGGAGGGGCCTTAATTAGTTTATACTTTAGCTATTGAAAAATAGCAGATCTACAAGCTCACAGCGCAGCACTCGTGAGCTTGTGAAAATGTATGCAAATCTTAGGATATATGTATTTTTTAAGCGAACATTTTGTAACTCAAATTTTGCTTCTGGGGGGTCCCTTGAACTAAATATTTTGAGATGGGGGTCCGTGGCCAAATATATATCATTTTGGGGGTCCTTCACATGAAAATGTTTGAGCACCACTGACAGAAGTTTTCAAAAAACCTTAGAATGATTTGAAATATTCAAAAACTTGCACAAAGGGTGAGTTGTGAGCTTGTATATCTGCTATTTTTCAATAGTTAAAGCACAAAATAATGCGTAATGATGCATTCTAAATGGGTTAAACCCCCTCCCCTTATGAAGAACATTCATGGGGGGACTGCAGTGAATCCTTGTACCCAGAATTTGGTGCAACATTGCTGACCCTTACCTATCCTCCCTCATCCCTGTCAGAGTCATGCAACACTTAACAGTCTTCAACATATAATAATATCTAATTCACCTAATTTCCTCCCTTTTGATTACATTTCACACATTTAATCAACAACCTAAAACAGTGAAGTGAAATACCTACAGCAAAACAATACAGCATGAATACAACATGATGTGATATAGTAGGCACAAGCAAATACTACACCAACATTAAACATTAATAAAATCCATGATAGAAATGTAACCTTGGCTAGACGGGGGTCCATAATTCTTTAGAATCATGACATTGCGTACATGAGTAAATAATACAACAAAAAGCAATAGGGGCTGTGGGGAAAAAAGTGGTTAATAATGAGACATTCCCTCAAAACATCAAACATATCACGCCCTCCCAGGTTTAAGATACATCATCATATAGAGGAAATGATTTATATAAGCAAACAGGCTGTTTTTGTTGTGTGAAAGCACACCTATCTGAGAGGAGCTAGCAGTCATAAAGTAAGATCTAAGAATAAGAACAATAAATACCCTATCTAAGCACCTGCACTGCTTTGACTGAGTGCAGACATCTATGGCCTAATTTAGGGTTGGGCAAAATAAGGCATCTCTGCAAAATCATTATAGGGGGTGTCAAACTGGTGAATGATTACACACATAAATGTGACCATACATGTGTTGTTTGAAGATCTAATTGATGGATATGTCTGTGTGTGTGTGTGTGTGTGTGTGTGTGTGTGTGTGTGTGTGTGTGTGTGTGTGTGTGTGTGTGTGTGTGTGTGTGTGTGTGTGTGTGTGTGTGTGTGTGTGGTTTGTCTGGCTACACACATAATTGTGACCATTTGTTGTTGAAGATCCATTTGCCTTGGTCCACATTGTGTGGTGCTGGGTTTTCCTACACAGCTGTATCTAAACAAAGTTACAGTAAATAACAGGATACTGTGTTATTAAACATGCAAACTCCTTAACTGAATGTTGAACAAATGTATTCACATCGTATATACATTTTATCATTCAATAAGTTACATTTTCATTCTACACATTACAAATATCTCTGTTCAGTTTTAAATCACTCAACACTCAACACTCAACACTCGCTCTTTCGAACGACCATCATTTCGACAAAGGAGAGTCGGGAGGGTGAGCGACTCACCCCACAGAGGTTAGGTTTAGGGTAAGAGCTGGGTGTCGAACAGATGACACGTAGTAACAGCGAAACACCCCCGTTTGTACAAACAATATGGAGTGATACAGTCTACTGAAAATCTGGTTGTCCAGTCTATATTTACAGATATCTATTTGTGAAAACATGACAAAAGCCCCTTGAGAAACTGTCCCCCTATTTGTTAACATAATTCAACTGTTTCAGATGAACAATTTTCAGAACGTCACGCATTGTGTTGACATTGATTTTGAGTGGATGCTCCATCTCTATCTACAGTATATCTGTTATCAAAGATGAGATTACTAAGCAGTGGAGGACACAGTTAGAGGGAAGAGCAGGATTTACATTCCAGTCCAGATCAACAATGTATAATGGCCGCGTTTCCCAAAGCGCAGGTCGTACAACGCCCTTCGTAAGGCTGCGGTCCTGACGATGACGGCGTTTCTCAAACGCGCTTGTAAGCGCCCCTCTCAAAACAGCCTACGCATGCCCTTGGGCTGGCCAGAGCCTTGTATTAGAGAGTTCTGCAAACTCTGGCCCCATGTGAACGGATATGATGCAACTCTCCCTGAAACTCTCCTTGAATGGCTCTGGGCTTCGATTGATAGGACGTCAGCAGATGCACTCCCAAATGAATTTCAGCTGTTGGTTTGTGTGATTGTACTCGGTCCATCAATAAAACATACAACGCTGAAAATGCAAACTTTTAGCGCTGTTGGTAGCAGCTAAACTGACTGTACAAACCCCTTGTTTTAATTTGAAACTACATGCAAAGCTTTAAGCGCTGTTGCCTGTTGGTAGGCCTATAACTGCACAAAGTGACTTAACTGCCCGTCTTTTGTATTTTATAGGCTAGGCCTACTATGACAGTATTGTAGTAGACTAGAGTATTATTGGTTCTCAAAATGAGACTCGGGGACTCTCTAGTTTATATCGATCTGCTGAAGTGGGAGTCGAACACGAGGCTCTCAGTGGTTAGTCCAACTCACAACTCGTCATGCTAATAAGCCTGTGTTCAGATACTAAGGCTGTTGTTCGCCCCGTCTTGCCTGTAATAACTATAGGGCTACAATTAGTTATATGAAGCAATATGGACCCTCATCATCCTAGCCTGATTTCAGACTCAGCGCTGGAGAACCAGTCCGCTCAGAGAGTGGGCTGAAGCCAGGCGATCATCATCCTACACTCTCAAAATGTGAGTTGCATTTTGGAACCATTTGGTTCCTAACTTCCAAACGTCCAAACTAAAATATAACCATCCCGCCTCTTTAGCTCAGTGTTGTGTTGGCACGAGGGGCTAAAGAGGCAGGGCTGTTATATTTTAGTTTGGAAGTTTGCAAGTTAGGAACCAAATGGTTCCAAAATGTAGGCTAACTCGCAGAGTGTAGGATGATGCCTGCATGGCCCACTGTCTGAGCGGACTGGTTCTCGCTGAGTCGTGTTGGCACGAGGGGTTGTGTGTTGGACTAGCGACTGGATGATCCGAGTTCTATCACCGCTTCCACGCATCACTGCATGCCTTTTAGCTGGGGACAGGGGACCCCCACTGGTCCACGGACCCACTTAACAAATGAGGCATTCGTAAGGTGTGCTTTCAACCGTCGTCACAGCCATTTGGGAAACGCGGCCATTGTCAGTGAAAATGACCCTCTGATTTAATTTCAAATTACATTCTAATTCTGGAGATTACAATGCATACAGGCCAATAGCATCAAATGAAACTAGATACAAATAATGTGATTGAATCTTTCAAATATAATATAGCCTATTACTGTACCATTTTCATTGTCATCATCAGGTTGGTTGATAACGCCATAGACACTTGTGTCACCTAAAGGTAAACAAATTAGCATTATAGTTATTATGTTAATAATGTTTTCTCCAAAAACAACTCACAACAGAGTAGGGATGGCCAACGGTTAACTGTTACCGTTTAACCGATAAGAAATTGGTTACCGGTAAGCACTAACGGTTAATGGTGATAAAAAGAAGAAAAAAAAAGAAAAGCAACCCATGTGTCACAGCAAAATCCCCGTACACCAATGTCATGTACATCAAGTCATCGAGCATGCAACTATACGCGCTGCGGTCACACATTTCTGTGATACCAATGTCTGTGTAACATCCATGCATGCAGGCAACTGCGAGTCTGCGACGCTTGATTTGGAATCGTACGCGCTGACTTAACTTGTTCATCACGACAGGAGGAAACAAATGCTCCTATTGGATTTTCCAAAACAGACCCCCGTCACATTGAATCCCGTTTAAGAAGATCTTAAAACACAACTTTCTAAATGTTACATGTTGATGATGAGTGGAACGCTAAATCAAAGCCGTCTTGGTTAGAGAGTAGGCGATGCTAAAATAACACAAAGCTCAGAGTCGCAATGATCGCTGCATCAGCACACACAAAACACGAGTGAGAGAGAAGAAAATGAATGAAATGGACATCACGTTTTAGGGTTGTTCGATGTGGCCTAAAATAAAATCTCGGTTTATTTCTCAGAAAAGTCGATTTTCAATTCCGATTTAGATTTTTTTGGGTAAAAGAATAATACATTGTTTCAACTATGTTGTTTTCATTTAAAAAATGCAAGGAAGAGAGTCACGTGAGGCACGAAGCAAGATGGCCGCACGGCACTGAGCGCTGAAAAACTTTCCTCTTTTTTATATATTTTCCGACTCATAGACCACCAGTTTTTCAACTTTGACACGCTTAAGGAACCAAGTTCACACTATGGAACAGATCAGCGACCCATTTGCTCCGAAAAAGCAAGATTCAGACGGAGGACAGCAGCATGCTAGCGTTTTACCAATGGACCTAGCTAAGCTAATACAACAAACAATTGAAACGCAGATGGCATCGTGGCAGGGTAGGGTGAATTCCACCGTGAAAGATGCAATTGGGCAAGCTCTAGACCCCATTCAGAAGAGTTTGACAGAGAATGGTGATATGCTCAAAGCACTGAAGGGACAACTGAGGGCTCAGACTAAAAAGTTTGACACGCTGTCGACCAGAGTGGATGGCCTGGAGGTGGACGTGCGTAAAGGCGAGAAGAACCACGATGCCTACCTTGCCGAGATGTCCAGGATTCAGATGAAACTTAATATGTTGGAAGATCGTTCAAGATTAAATAATGTCCGCTTGGTCAATTTGCCAATTGGAGCAGAAGGTGAGGATGCGAGAGGCTATCTCCAGAAAATGTTGCCCAAATGGATTCCAACCCTAAAGAGCCTGCGTAATGCTGTGGTGACAGTGGATAAGGCGCACAGAATCTTTTCCAATAGAAAGTCGGGACCACGAACGATGATCTTCAGGCTTCTTCACTTCCCCGACAGGCAGGCGATCCTGGATGGAGCTCGGAAAGCTAAACCGACTCTCCCTGATGGAACCAAGCTTCTTTTCTTTGCAGACTATAGCCCTGGTACTACCAAGGCACGCCGTGCATTCCAAGAAACCCGTTCCAGATTGTGGCAACTAGGCATCGAGACGCGCCTCGTCTACCCAGCCGTTTTAAAGCTGACTTTCAACGGCAAGAAGATGACGTTTGAATCGGCGGAGGAGGCGAGGGCAGTCCTGGATCCACGCGAGGTTGGAGACACATCGCCACCGAGGGACCGAGCGCCGGGGGAGGAGGACATCGCCGACGTAGAAGGAGAGGATGAGGGACCGTCGTCCCCCAATGCGTAATGGAGAGGAGCTGCTGCCCGTTAGCTGATGCGTAAAGGAGACTGGGTGAGCTGTATCTAACCACGCGATTGGAAAGAGAATAGACATGGGCAAATGAACAGATGGGGGTCCTTATGGGCTCTATATTGTTTAATTTTAGTTTTGTTTTTTATTTGTATTATCATCTTTATTTTTGTTATTATTTTCTGGTTTGAGAAGACCGAGGCTATTTAATAAGGACATTGACATTCATATAGATTTTAACATAGACTAGTAAAAGGACGAGGATAAATGCCGTCAGTATTATTATTTTTAAATCATTTTCGTTATTTGGATAATAAGTGAGACAGCCTCGGGGATTGCTACACAAGCTCACGGTTAAATGCCGTCCGTTTTATTATTTTAGTAACTAATAGCTTTATCCTTATATACATTTTCTTTTGTTTTTCTCTTTTCTTTTTGGGTGTGTGTTACTTGGACAAGGAGACAAGTTGGTGTAACTTTTGTGTTTGACTGCGGCTCTGGTCTGCAGCGTCGGGGGGAGCTGGAAGGCTCCCTCTGTCGATGTGGACCGGAGCCGCGGTTTTGACTTAAACAGTATCTCGAGGACAGTATGGGAGTTTTGACTCCGGTGCTGTTTTCGTTCATTTTTTCAATTGTACATCGGGGTGGTCGTCATGTGGTTACTCTTAAGGGACAATCAGTTATGTGTGTTAATAATGATCACAAGATCTGAACAGAGCTTAGATAGGAACACATAAGGATGCTCTGTTTTTGTGTTATCCTTACTTTCTTTATTTACTATTTGGGGCAATGTTTAACAGACTAGCATGCTTGGTTACATAATGGGGGTTTCTGAATCAGATTATTAGAATTTCCGCGATCCGTACGTTGTATGGAAGTTCGCGGCCCTTCGGGCCGCTCACATCTAGAGTACGTGCCTCAATGGGGAATTAAAGTTATGCTTAGACAGGGTTAAGTGGGTGATTTGAGGATGTTTTCTGGACACGTTTCCAAGCATGCTGGATATTCTTAATTATTTCCATTGTTCTTATTGTTTTATACAATGTATGTCTGTGGGTAACTTCTACTGTATGATTATAAGGGGAGGGGACATAAGGGGTTCAGTGTCAGACATTGCTAAGTGTTGCTCACTGATGTTACATAGTCAGGGGAGGGGGGAGGGGGGTAGTAGGAGAATACTGAATAGAGGGAGGGGGAGGGGGGTGGGGGGAAGGGCTCCTCCAAATGCCACTAATTATTCGCAGCAGGTACAGGGAAAGTTAGAATCCTTTAATATTTTATCATTTAATGTCAGAGGTTTAAATACTCCACAAAAACGTTCAAAGGTCCTAGATTATTTGCGCAGGAAGAAAATTGACATCGCAATGTTGCAAGAAACGCATCTCAAACTGGAAGACACCCCCAGAATGCAAAATCGATTCTATAAATCAGTAGTGGCCTCTTCGGATGGTTCACGTACAAAAGGGGTGATGATACTAACGAAACGCAACATTAATATAACGTTTGATAAAATAGGTTCTGATAAGAAGGGTCGATTAGCATACAGTTGTACATCCATCCAAGGTAAAAAAGTTGCCTTTGTCAGCATTTATGCTCCAACCAATTTTGAGGCAGACTTTTTCCCCTCAATTACTGCAGAGCTGCTGAAGCTAAATGACTATCAGTTATATATTGGCGGAGATATGAATGCAGTGATTGATAGTAAATTGGACAAATCCTCTACGAATCTGGTGGGTCCTCAAGATTCTGCGTCCAAATCGTTAAAAAGTTTCATAAAAGATCTAAATTTAGTTGATGTATGGAGAATGCATAACCCCTTGGTGAAGGACTACACCTATTTTTCTCCTCGACACAAAAGCTTCAGTCGTATTGACTATATTTTAATTTCATCTGGCCTGCTAACCTCGGTGCATCCGGTTGAATTCTTGCCTAGGCTGCTGTCGGATCATAGCCCCATATTGTCTTCATTTAATTACGCAAATGTTAAAAACAAAGCGTCCAGATGGAGGTTTAATTGTACTTTGTTGAAAAATGAGGAATACATTACGCAACTGAAATCTAAAGTGACCGAGTTTATTTCCATAAACAAAGATAGTGTTACTGATTTGACTGTAGTCTGGGCGACGGTCAAAGGTTTCATTAGAAGTAATGCAATCTGGTTTAGTTCACATTTGCATAAGACCCGCCTACAAAACATTACTCGATTAGAACAACAATGTAAAGACTTAGAGGATCTACTTGAGGGGAACTACACCAGTTCAACCGAAAATGAGCTCAAGACTAAGCAGGCAGAATTAAACGATTTATTAAGACGCAGGGCAGAATACATGATTCATATTACTAAACATAAATATTATGCAGAGGGAAGTAGACCTAGTCATTTGTTAGCGTTAACGCTTAAACGTCAAGAAGCCAAAAGGGCTATCCCATCCATTAGATGTGTCAATAGGGGTTTAGTGTCCTCAACAGAGGATATAAATGATACATTTAAGAATTATTTTAGAGAGCTTTACACAGGGGGCAGAGTTCCTACAGAAGAGGACTTTACAGGATTTTTTGAAGAGTTAGACCTTCCTAGCTTAACAACAGAGGAGTCAGAAAAATTGGATGCGCCTATTTCGTTAGAGGAATTACTCAAAGCTGTGAAGGATACTAACAAGGGCCGTACTCCTGGCATTGATGGCATTCCAGTAGAGCTGTATCTAGAACTATGGGAGGTCATTGGCTCACTATGGTTGGAAACATTGAACTATGCGATTGAAAAGGGCTTTTTTCACAGAGATTTGAACACAGCTTTGATTACACTTATCCCAAAACCTGGAAAGGACCACTTGGAATGTGCAAATTACAGGCCTATATCATTGATTAATGCTGATTTAAAAATATTTTCTAAAGTTCTAGCCAGCAGGCTTGAGACAGTCATTGGGAAACTAATTAGTCCAGATCAGACTGGTTTTTTAAAGGGCCGTCTCGCCGCTGATAATGTTCGAAGACTCCTCCACATTCTGGGTGCATCAGGCAAGATCCCAAGGGGGTGTGGCCTATTGTTTGTTGACGCGGAGAAGGCCTTTGATAGGCTGGAGTTTCCCTATCTTTGGAAGGTGTTGGAGAAATTCAAATTTGGGGAAAATTTTATTAAAATGATTCAGACTTTATATGCTAATCCATCAGCCCGGGTGAATGTTGGAGGAGGTTTTTCAGAACTGTTTGATATAAAGCGCGGAGTTCGCCAAGGAGATCCAATTTCCCCTTTAATGTTTAATTTATCCATTGAACCTATGGCGCAACTGATTAGGAGCTGTGTTCGAATCTCCCCTATTACTGTAGGTGCAACATCGCATTCTATTTCTCTTTACGCAGATGATACGTTGGTGTACATGGCAGAGGTGCAACAATCGCTCCCAATAGTGTTAGAATTACTGGAGAGGTTTGGATACTTTTCGGGTTACAAGGTTAATCTATCAAAATCTGCTTTAATGCTTGTGAATGTGGACAGAAACGAAGTTGTCATCCCTCCTCAGATTGTTGTGGCAGATGAAGTGACCTATTTGGGTATTAAAATAAGTACATCACTATCAACTATAGCTAAAACAAATTTCACTTTGGTTTCTAAGAAAATTGAAGATGATATCAATAGATGGAAGCATCTACCTTCATCGGTACCAGCTCGTATAGCGGTGGTTAAAATGAATATCTTGCCCCGTGTGAATTTTGTTAGTTCAATGATCCCATTGGCACCCCCTATGGGCTATTGGAAGAAGCTGGATACCTTATTGAGGAAATATGTTTGGAACAACAAAAAGCCGAGCATTAAGTGGTCAGTACTTCAGTACAGGAAACCTGAGGGGGGATGGGCATGTCCAAATTTCAAATTGTATCATTGGTCGTTTGTGTTGAGAAGTCTTAATGTTTGGATGGAAGATGGTAATGACTCATCATGGAAAGATTTAGAAAGAGAACTACTAAACCAGACTAAAATGAAGGATTTCCTCCTAATGGGTATTTCTACTAAGAAATGTAACTTGTACTATGGTCCAATCTTTACATGTCTACTTCAGGTGTTTAGAGCAGTAGAGAAATTTATAGGATTTGAAAGTAAATGGTGTAAATCTTCTCCGCTATGGAATAACAATAACATACTGTCTGGAGGGAGACCTTTTACTAATAGGAATTGGGAAGAGAAGGGCATTAGGACTCTTCAAGATATCAATGGGTTGAATAATATCCTCGACTTTCGAGACCTCATCACAAGATATGGTATTGATAGGAATTCCCTGTTCTTTTATTTTAGAGTGAGATCTGCTTGCAGAGCCTATAGTGTTCCCTGGGGTGCAGAACTAAAAGACCATCCCATTCTTTATTGGTTTCATAGAGCTCCTAAAAGAATTGTGTCATACTTGTATGATCATCTAAATTCTCAGAAATGTTCTCCCTCAGCTGGAATGACGGCCTGGAATAGTGATATAACAGATGTGGGACTAGAATTGGACTGGGATGCTATTTGGGATAATGTGGCTGGGGCATCGAAAAACCCAAATCATCAGTACATACATTTCAAGTTTTGTCACAGAGCCTATGTAACACCCAGAATCAGGCATCGAATGGGATTGGCACCAAACCCATACTGCACTTTCTGTGCCCCGGGAACATTGGGCTCATTTGTTCATATGGTATGGGAATGTCCGGGAATCTCTGAGTTTTGGGGAAAGGTCATAAGGACTATATCGGACCTAACAGAAGTACAGTTTCCAGTAGACCCATTTGTGCACCTTTTGAATGATGATTCTAAACTACATCTTAGGGAAAAGACCCGGAAAGTTTGGCTTGCGGGTCTGACTGCAGCCAAAAAGATTATCGTTCAGAGATGGAATCCTCCTCATGACATTTCAGAGACACATTGGCTGAGGAGTTTTCTGGATATTTCTTATCTCGAGCTTTCCTCTGCAAGGATCAATCAGGCACAACAAGGAACACTGACATTGTGGACGGACTTGATAATGGAACTGAAAAACCTGCTGAATAGATAATTCTATGGATCGAATATGTGAATTGTACGTGGACAATGGAGGGGTGGGTTGGGAGGGGGCATTGATATTGAAGTTGATTATTTCTTGTAAATTGTTGTTGTTGTTATTGTTTTTTATATATTGTGGAAAACAATAAAAAATTTAATGACAAAAAAAATAAAAAATGCAAGGAAAAGATTTTTTTTATAATTGTTTTATTTTTTATATATAGCCAAATAGCAAAATGTAATTAAACAATAATAATAATAAGGGTAATAATAATAATAACTCTAGTTGCGCAACAATCACATACAGAAGTTAACTTATAGTCCTTAGTGTTTCATTATCAATAGTGAGTGACAAACAGCCAAAACAGGCCAGCTCTTGGAGGCTGGTGAAACGGGTGAAAAAATAGCTAAGGCCGCCCCTGCACCGCCCATGCACGGAGATGTTGATTGATTGTAAACGGAGGCGAAGCGCTTCACATACCGACGCAAAATTAACAGAGTGACAGGGACAGTAGGACTACAGAAATAAGCTTCTTTCAAACTACAACAACAAGTAAGTTTACCAGCTCAGCAACATTTGTTCTGTTTGCTGCCTGTACCAGCGCGAGTGAGCGCAGTGCTGTGGTGAGCTCTGCCCAGTCTGGCTAAACGTGCATCAAAGAAATGACACATCAGAGAGAAATTTGTATTCATTTGGTGTCGGACCTTGTCGTCCTGCTTTAGGAGGACCGGGCTGTGTACTTTTTGCCCCGTGCAAGGCTCCAATCGATTTGACGATTTCTCATTTTTAAAATCGTCCAAAGGAAAAAACCCGGATTTCGATTAAAAATCGATTAATCGGAAAACCCTATCACGTTTCTTAGCCGATGTTCCAACCATTCCAAAAGTCATGTGATTGTAAGTTATTGCTCTACACAACAAACTCAGAGGGGAGGGGGAAGTGCGAAGGAAGTGTGAGCGTCTCGCTGCTGCTGCTGTTGTTGTTAGGCTTGTCACATTACAGACTGATTATTTCAATCCCATCGTTTCTTTGCAAAAAACACATTTCTTTTAGAAAACATTTGTATTCTTGTTTCTCCTAGTTTTATGGTTTTTAATGTGTAAATATGGCACTTTATTATGGGAAAAACGGGTGTAATTTCCTTTTTTAAATCGAAAAAATAGCGAATTTTTTAACACATTTCCTTAACGGTTAACGGTTATTTAACCGATAAGGCCTTACGGTTATCGAAAGAAGAATTCTCCATTTGGCTATCCCTACAACCGTGAGTATTCTGACAACAGGTACAATGGGTATTGCATAACCAAGTGGGACATGCATGCGTTCCACATTTATATTAACTATTGTTCTGGTGGATAGAACTTACCGATGTCTCTGGTTCACATTGGCACATTTCCTAGGGCAATCTGCCCAGATCATGCATGTCATGCATGTCTTCTTCTTTTTTTATTTTTTTACTCTCAAAAAAGCATCTGCAATGTAGTGCATTTGAAATTACATTGCAGTGCACATCATGGGGTGATCACTGCTTGCCTCCTGTGAATTGTTTTATTTTAATTTTTGTTTATTTTATTTTTATTTTGTTGCTGAGTGAGGTCAGCAGACAAAGTGACATGAGTGAGACAAAACAAAATCTGAGTGGAATGTGCCAATGTCAAACAGGGGGATAGGTATGCATAATTCATAGGATATAGAATGCTAAATGAAGGCAAAAATAGAGTGCAGCAAAAGCTCATGTAAAACTACTATAAGGATGTTTTGGTGGGAGAAAACTTTTCAATTTTCATGTACATTTATTGATGTGTGGGGATTTAAACCACACATTGGACGTGTGGAATGAGACTTTAAATTAGAAGCAGTTCAAAGACTGACCGTACTGCAGTGGACAGTAATCATCATCATCAGGAACCACGCCTTGGTCTGCTGCTGATCCCTGATTGGTTCCCTCAGATTGAATGGCCCTGTAATTTAAAGACAAATCATGGGTCAGAATTGAATAATTAAAAAAACATGTCATATTGTTGATCAATAAACCATTAGAGATCAATGATGTACTTACATGACATTACCGGGATCTGTAAATTAAAAACAAAGAATTATAACCAAATAAAAATATACATGTAGCCTACTTGGGGTATGTGAACGAGATGTTGTCATTATCACACAGTAAACATAATTCAATAAATTCAATAAAAATCAACACATTACAAACATCTATGTCCAGTAGTAATTCACTCAACAAACACTTATGATTGTGGACACAACTAATAAATGTTGTAATGTTTGTACAAACAGTTTGGAGTGATAGTCTACTGAAAATATGGTTGTCAAATCTACGGTATATTTACAGATATCTATTTGTGAAAACATGACAAAAGCCCCTTGAGAAACTGTCCCCCTTGTTATAAACGTAATTCAACTGCTTCAGATGAACAATTTCCTTTTGGAAATAAGAGTCAATTCATTTTCATATCATCACACATTGTGTTGACATTGATTTTGAGTGAATGCTCCATCTCTATCTACAGTATATCTGTTATCAAAGATGAGATTACTAAGCAGTGGAGGACACAGTTAGAGGGAAGAGCAGGATTTACATTCCAGTCCAGATCAACAGTGAATAATGTCAGTGAAAATGACCCTCTCTGATTTAATTTCAAATTACATTCTAAGTCTGGAGATTAAAATTCTACAGGCCAACAACATCAAATGAAACTAGATACAAATAATGTGATTGAATCTTTCAAATATAATATATACTGTACCATTTTCATTGTCATCAGGTTGGTTGACAACTCCATAGACACTTGTGTCACCTAAAAGGTAAACAAATTAGCATTATAGTTATTATGTTATAATGTTTTCTCCAACAACAACTCAAAACAGTGAATACTCTGACAACAGGTACAATGGGTATTGCATAACCAGGTGGGACATGCATGCGTTCCACATTTATATTACCTATTGTTCTGGTGGATAGAACTTATGCATCATAGGATATAGAATGCTAAATGAGGGCAAATATAGAGCACAGCTAAAGCTCATGTAAAGCTACTATAAGGAGGTTTTGGTGTGAGAAAACGTATTTTCATGTACATTTATTGATGTGGGATAGAGTTTTGGAGATCCACTGCCTCCACTGGCTCCCGGTTGCGGCCCGCATGGAATACAAAACACTGATGCTGACCTTCAAAGCAGCCAAAGGCATGGCTCCTCCATACCTCCAAAACCTGATCAACCCGTACACCCCCACCCGTGCACTTAGATCAGGCAACACAGGGATGTTGACTGAACCCTCGCTAAAAACCCCAGGGCAAAAATCCACTCGTCCGAGACAGTTTCCCTCCAGGCCCCCAAGCTGTGGAATAAACTCCCTGTCGCACTTAGAACAACGGACTCACTCGCTAGCTTTCGCCGTGGACTGAAGACTCACCTTTTCAGACTCCACCAAAACCCTTAGAACTACTGGAAAATCAATGTCCATACATGAAGCTAGTTAGCATTTGTTTTTTAGGTTTTTTAGAAACCTTTTTTATTTTATTTTTCTTTACAGATTATACTGTTTTTCTAGATAGATATTAATTTGCATTTGTTATATTGCTGTTGATGTACTGACATTTGTTTATTATTGTGATATTTGATCTGCTTATTGTAAGTCGCTTTGGATTAAAAGCGTCTGCTAAATGCCTAAACTGTAAACTGTAAACTGTAAACCACACGTTGGACGTGTGGAATGAGACTTTAAATTAGAAGCAGTTCAAAGACTGACCGTACTGCAGTGGACAGTAATCATCATCATCAGGAACCACGCCTTGGTCTGCTGCTGAGCCCTGATTGGTTCCCTCAGATTGAATGGCCCTGTAATTTAAAGACAAATCATGTGTCAGAATTGAAAAATGACAACACATGTAATATTGTTGATTGTTGGAATAGAGATCAATGATGTACTTACATGACATTACCGGTGTCTGTAAATTAAAAACAATAAATCATAACCAATACAAAATATGCACTGAGAAGTTAGTGTGCTCATCAGGGGACGCTAAAACAAATTAATTTCATCTGAAGCTGAAAATAAACGACTCTTCTAACATCAATATTCCACAATAACACACAATTAAACTAGATTAAAATCATTCCATTGGATGTTTAAAAAGTATATACTGTACCATTTGCATATTCATCAGTGTCGATGGGTCTGTAATTAAAATGAAAAGGTTTATCAGAAATGAAGAAAAAGTATAATCAAGGTGTACTAATCTACTGCTGCAATTTTGATGAATAGACAGAGAGCAATATTGTTCTTACGTGACATAAGCTGGATCTGAAAATTAAAAACAATAAGTGATAATTTAAATATTTCATCCACATACAAACATACAAGTAAGCCTATGTTAAACTAGATTAAAATCTAGATTAAAATGTAGACTAAAATCATTTGATTGTATGATTAAAAAAGTATTGTGTTTAAGTATATACAATACCATTTTCATATTCATCAGTGTCAATGGGTCTGTAATTAGAAGACAAATGTTTATCAGAAATGAAGTATGAAGTATTTTTTTTGCAACCCATTTTCACCCAGTGCCAATTGCCTATGTAATCCTGGGCTCAGCTCTCCCTCTGCCGCGCCTGTGGAGACAACGGACTGACCTCATGCTTCCTTCAATGCATGGGTAGTCCAAGTTGTTTCTTTTCACCTGACGGGGGATTTCCCTGGAATGGACGTAGCACGTGGAAGGAACACGTTATTCCAACCAGTTCCTTTCCCCTCCATCAGGTGCCCCGGCTGGCCAGGGGGAGGCATTATTGAGACCAGGATTACTGCATGTTTTTGTGAGGGTATCAACCCTAGGAGACACAGGGAGAACATGCAAACTCCACACAGAAAGAAGCGCTAACGACTGTGCCACCGTGCCCCAAGTATGAACAAGGTTTAATCTACTGCTATGTTAAATAAATCATTATTGTACTTACGTGACATAAGCTGGATCTGTAAATAAGTGATAAGTTAAATATTTGAATCAAATAAAACCATACAAGTATCATTTCATATCAGCACATTAAAGTGTGTCAACGACATGATGTCCCACAGTAAAGAATATGAAAGGCTCTCATAAAAAAAAAAACACACACATCAGAAACATGTTGTCTCTCTCACATCATCCCAGTAGAAAATCATCTGGAGATCTCTCAACCCCCAACAACTTTCTAATTTCTAACAAATTCATTTGAAGCTGAAAATAAATGACTCTCCTGACATTAATATTCCACAATAACACAAAATGACACTAGATGAAAATAATTTGATTGCATGTTTATAAAAGTAGATACAGTACCATTTACATTGTCTTCAGGGCCGATGGGTCTGTAAATAAAAGACAAATATATTTATCAGAAATGAAGTTTAAACAAGGTGTGATAATCTACTGCTGTCATGTTGATGAATAGACAGAGATCAATATTGTACTTACGTGACATAAGCTGGATCTGTACATTAAAAACAGCAAGTGTTAATTTAAATATTTGAATCAAATAAAAACATACATGTATCATTTTATATGAGTTTCTTCTACATGTTTTATATCGGTTTCTTCATGAAACTAGATTAAAATCATTCGATTGGATGTTTAAAAAGTATTTACTGTACCATTTTCATAATCATCAGTGTCAATGGGTCTGTAATTAAAAGACAAATGTTTATCAGAAATGAAGTATGAACAAGGTGTAATCTACTGCTATTTTAAATAAATCAATATTGTACTTACGTGACACAAGCTGGATCTGTAAATCAAAACAATAATTGATAAGTTAAATATTTGAATCAAATAAAACCAGTATCATTTTATATCAGCACATTAAAGTGTGTCAACAACATGATGTCATACAGTAAACAAAACAAAAGTCTCTCATAGAAAACAACACATCAGAAACATGGTGTCTCTCTCACATCATCCCAGTAGAAAATCATCTGGAGATCTCTCAACCCCCAACAACTGTCTAATTTCTAACAAATTAATTTGAAGCTGAAAATAAATGACTCTCCTAACATTAATATTCCACAATAACACAAAATGGCACTAGATGAAAATAATTTGATTGGATGTTTATGAAAGTATATACGGTACCATTTACATCGTCATCAGGGCCGATGGGTCTGTAAATAATAGACAAATATCAGAAATTACGTTTAAATAAGGTGTGATAATCTACTGCTGTCATGTTGATGAATAGACAGAGATCAATATTGTAATTACATGACATAAGCTGGATCTGGAAATTAAAATCAAGTGTTAATTTAAATATTTGAATCAAATAAAAACATAATTGTATCATTTTATCTGAGTTTTTTCTACAATAGTCGGAGGCCTTAGGGAGATAGAATGGTAATTTCGTGCTATAATTAGTCTAAAAGCACCAGATGGCACAGATGTAGCCCAGGGCTTGCTCTAATGATTTAGCCAAGGCGCCCGAGTTTGGGACCTTCGGGGTCGCCACAGTGGCCAAATGAAGTTGGGTTCCCATCGACTTTCTATATGGGAGGAAAATACCCAGAAAAACTTTTTTTTTCTGGGTATTTAAGTAGCATATGAGGGGTCTAACTAGGGGTTTGTCATGATGCTGAATCCATTGCAAGACTTTGTTTTGCACAAAACTTTTTACTTGGGCAGAAAATGGACCCATAAAACAATGGGGAAGGAAAATCATCTGGAGATCTCTCAACCCCCAACAACTGTCTAATGTCTAACAAATTAATTTGAAGCTGAAAATAAATGACTCTCCTGACATTAATATTCCACAATAACACAAAATGACACTAGATGAAAATAATTTGATTTGATGTTTATAAAAGTAGATACGGTACCATTTACATCGTCATCAGGGCCGATGGGTCTGAAAATGAAAGACACATATTTTTATAAGAAATGAAGTAAAACAAGGTGTGATAATCTACTGCTGTCATGTCGATGAATAGACAGAGATCAATATTGTACTTACACAACATAAGCTGGATCTGTAAATTAAAAACAGCAAGTGTTAATTTAAATGTTTGAATCAAATAAAAACATACGTGTATCATTTTATGTGCGTTTCTTCTAAATGTTTTGTATCAGTTTCTTCATGAAACTAGATTTGATTGGATGTTTGTAAAAGTATACGGTATGATCTGTAAATTAAAAACAACAAGTGATCGTGTGTCAACGACATGATGTCACACAGTAAACAAAACAAAACAAAACAACATCCAATCAATAACCCTTTGATTGGATGTTTAAAAAGCATATACTGTACCATTTTCATAGTCATCAGGGTGACTTATGACTCCATACACGTGGGTGTCGCCTAAATGTAAACAAAGCATTAATGTGGTGCTTATTTCACTCATGGTTTCAATTCAGGTAATTATTCTGCTAATTAAGAACAACAAACTCTGAACAAACTGACAGACGTTAACGTACTTCCAACAACAACATTCATTCATTCATTTATCAGTGGAGGAGATTATGTGTTTAATTCTAAATTAATTTAGATTCAAATAAGAATACATTTTCATTATCGGAAAAAAAGAACGTCTTCAACCTGATTGGTTGAAAGACTGACCGTGCTGCAGTGGGCAGTAAACATTATCACCATCCCCACGCTGGGCTACAGCTGGGCCAGGATTGGTTGTCTGCTGTGCTGCTGAGCTCTGATTGGTTCCCTGAGGTCTGTTATTAAAAATAAAAAAGTAATACTTAACAAGATGTAATCTACTGCTGTGATGTTGATGAATAGACAGAGTAAAACTTACCTGTCAAAACATGCATCTGTAAAATAAATTAAAAGAAAGAAAAAAGGTTTTACCATAAATATTTGAGCTTTACAATTTCATAGTATTTTAAGGGGAGTTGCTGAGTGATTTTAAAGGTAGTCTAAATGTACAATATAAATGTGTCTTTGGATTACAGGTGAACAATTTAATTTGCATTAAAAATCAACTTTGTTTCAGAAAATGTATGTCACTTTATTTCTGTATAATCTCTGCTTACTCTGTGATGTCCTTGATATAAACAGCAGTTTAGTTGAATGTGAACTAATCACAACCAATAAACGCTCCATGTACACAGACCTTTAGTGTTACTGTTAAAACATTATGTTCTTAAAACGTTAATTACATTTATTTCATTATCTAATATTCATTTTAACACACAGGCGGACGTACACACGCACACACACACTCCATGTAATGTAGTGGTTCTCACCTTTACAAGTTGTGTATCTACACAAACGGATCAGCAGGATAGCCAGTAGAATCACACCCAGAAGTCCTACAATCAGACCCACTACATGTGGAGAACCGGGTTCTGCAGGTACAGTCACTGAAGGTGGAGGAGATGCAGTCACTGAAGGTGGAGGAGATGCAGTCACTGAAGGTGGAGGAGATGCAGTCACTGAAGGTGGAGGAGATGCAGTCACTGAAGGTGGAGGAGATGCAGGTGAAATGCTTAGTATCTGTCATTTGTTTATTCTCTCTTTTTTTATTAAGCTATATTAACTAATTGTGATGGGCTCCCCTTTATCCAAGGCACTTTACATACAGTAGATGGTGCATTAGTTTCACCCATTCACACATTCATACACCAATGGTGGAGGAAACCATGCAAGGCACCAACCTGCTCACCAGGAGCAACTGGGTTCAGAGTCTTACTCAAGGACTCTTTGACACTAACTCTGGGGGAGCCAGGGATCGAACTGGTAACCCTTAGGAAACCCTCCGGGTTCTAAGACGGCAACTCTACCCCTGAGCCACTGCTGCACTGACAACTGTGAATAGTTGTCAGTATACTAACCTGTCACTGCCATCCAGCTCTGTCGTGATGCTTCTCCAGAATATGTACACTTGTAGAATCCCTCATCAGACGCAGACACAGCAGGTATGATCATCTGTCCATTGGTTCCAGTTTGGACCAGTTGATCATTTCTATAAAAGTCCACGTTGGACAGTGACGAGTCTGTTCTGTGTTTGCACTGCAGAGTGACAGAATGTCCCTCAGTCACAGGGCGAGCAGGACTCACCAGGATGACAGAACCGTCTGTAAAACACGATAAAAACACAGTGTTAGCATTCACACTGAACTCATTTAAAAAGGGGGGGGGGTGGGGACGACTGTACACTAGGGCCCAAGGTGGAGGGGGGCCCAGGGGCCTTAACTATTTTATACTTTAGCTATTGAAAAAATAGCAGATATACAAGCTCACAGCGCGGCACCGAGTGCCACACTGCAAGCTTGTAGAGCTGCTATTTTTGGAAAGTTGTGAAAATGTGTGCAAATCTTTGAATATATGTATTTTTTAAGCGAACATTTGCAACTAAAACTTTGCTTCATGGGTGGTCCCTGGAACTGAATATTTTGAGATGGGGGTCCGTTGCCAAATACATATAATTTTGGGGATCCTTCAATGAAAAGGTTTGAGCACCACTGACATAGAAACATAATATATGTTTTTTTCTTTTTTTCAAAAAACCTTCAGACTCCGCACAAATGTTCACGATTTTTCAAAAATGTGAGTGAATCCTTGTACCCAGGGCCCAGAATTTGGTGCTACACCCCTGTGGGTCACCACCCATCTGAAAACAAGGTATACTTAAAGGAGTAGTTCCCCCCCCAATTTTTTTTCTATTGATTACTCACACCATGGAGACTTGAGTTCAATAATGTTTCTTGTTTTTTGTCGCATTCCTAAGACAATAATTTGATTATAAACAACAATAAATGTACCCCTTTTGATTACGGATGGGTCCCCATCCGGAATCAATGGGGGTAAATTTACTTTATTTTTTATTTTATTTTTTTTGTCTTTGGAATGCGAAAAATACAGAACAATATTATTGAACTCCTCCATGGTGTGAGTAATCAATAGGAAATAATCATTTTGGGGGTGAACTACTCCTTTAATTAACAGGTGGGTGTGGCCACATAAAAAGACAATTTTAACATTTTCTGTGCACTTTATTGAAAACATTTCCCTCCAAGTATAATCATAGGTACTATCATGTTTATTTTTTTTCTTTTCTTTTCTCTTTACTTTTTGTGTGTGAGTATGTGTGTGTGTGTGTGTGTGTGTGTGTGTGTGTGTGTGTGTGTGTGTGTGTGTGTGTGTGTGTGTGTGTGTGTGTGTGTGTGTGTTGGGGTGGGGGGGGGGGGTGATTTAAATCACGGCACTGTATCTTTAAACAGCATGTTTCTAATGAGTTGATGGAATGCTGCAGTGTTGTTAGGTAGTGAATGAAGGAACTGGACTCACCAGGTGCTGTGATGTTGACAGCATTGCTGAACTCTCCCAGTCCAGAACCACACCAGAACACTTTACCATGGAGTTCACTGCTGCTGACATCACATGTAAATCTGGTCATTGACACTGAGCCAGAGTAACACTGTGGCCCCCAGTCTCCTCCCTCAGTGAACACCTTCACCCACCATCTAGTAGACTCTCCCTCACAGGTCAGTGAAACAGACTCAGAGCTGAAGTGTTGAGTTCTGTCTGGACTCACTGTGAGAGAAGCTGAAGAATGACCATCTAAAACACAACACAGGGTCAGAGGTCAAACAAAGAGCACTGTTGGTGGACAAAGTACTCAACCTCAGTAGGCCTACTCGAGTCAAAGTAGAGATACTCCTGGTCAAATGTTACTCAACTACATTGAGTCATTTAACATTGAGGAGAGGAGAGGAGAGGAGAGGAGAGGAGAGGAGAGGAGAGGAGAGGAGAGGAGAGGAGAGGAGAGGAGAGGAGAGAAGAGGAGAGGAGAGGGTCATATGATTACTTTGGGGATACCCCAGTTCAAATATGATTATTTCAGGGGTCCCCAATTCAAATATTATTTTGTGGGGGTCCCCAATTCAAATATGATTATTTTGTGGGGTCCCCAATTCAAATATGATTGTTTTGGGGGGGGTCTACAGTTCAAATATGATTATATTGGGGGGTCCCTATTTCAAATATAATTCGTTTTTGGGGCATATTTAGGGGTCCCCAGTTCTAATTTGTTTATTCCGGGGGTCCCCAGTTCAAATATAAGTATTTTGGGGTCTTAAAAGGTTGGAACCCTTGCTGTAGGGCACTGTTTCCCAAACAATGGGTCAGGGCTCAGTTTAGGGTCACAAGTAGGCCTAAATACATATTTCTTCATTTTTTCTTTAAATGTTAGTTTTCAGAAGAAAAGAAAACAAAATCTTGATATTTCTGAAATGATATTTCCAATACAAAAATCCATACAAACAAAACAAGATTTCAAGAGAAGTGAAAATAGCCGATCTACAAACTCACAACGCTTCACACTGTGATGCGTTGTGAGCTTGTAGATCTGCTATTTCCACTACTAAGTAGGCTTTAAGTCGTTAATTAGGCTACTAATGTATTTTTGTGCGTTTGGGTCTCAGGGAGACAGAATGTATTTGGTTTTGGAGCTGTAAAGTGTGGGAACCACTGTTGTTTATAAAACAATCTAGAAGAATTATGAATGATGAATTATGAGTCACACTCACCACCAGAAAACACAAACTGAGAGAAACTGTAGTCAGTGTAATAAACTGGGTCTCCTCTCCCAGCTCTACACCGATATCGTCCTGTGCCTGTAGGATGAATGATGTAGGAACCTTCTACAGTCCCATGGAGGCTACCAGGTAAGAGCTCAACGGCAGGGCCTGATGGTGTAGGAACAAGCCTGTACCAGTAGAACCTCCATCCTGCAGGTGATTGTTTAACTTCACAGCTCAGAGTCACTGAAGCTCCAGGACTCAACCATCTAGGAGACACACTCAGAACAGGCCGGGGTTGGTCTGTTGGAAAGCACATTTCTCTGGATTAAAACACATTGTCTGTTATTTAACATGAAAAATGTCTGTTAAAGATATTAAGTTATCTCTCCAATTAACAACACATCCTTGACATGTTCTATATATAAATGTGATATATTCTGACTTACCCAACACAGTCAATGTAACAGCATCACTCCATCCTGTTGAAGACTGCAGGTCATTTTTGGGACGACCCTGACACCTGTAGTCTCCACTGTGAGACAGAAGGACATGGTTGATGGTGTATTCAGCTTGGTTTCCTGGTGTGTCTGCAGATGAGCTGGGTGTCTTCCATTCATAAATCCAGTCAGTGTTTCCTCTCCCCTCGATCTCACACTTTAGAGTGACGCTTTCTCCTTGGAATAACGGAGACCAACTGGGCTGCAGGATCACAACAGACCTGCCCACTGTTTACATGAAGAAAATACACATTAATGACTGAAGAGGCACAATGACTGCATATAATTATAGTGCTGTGATACAACGCATAGTGAGCTTGGAGATCTGCTATCTTTTAAATAGAGATTAAGTGGTTAGTTCATAATGCACCTTTTCCTAGAATTAGAAAAATAGTGGAGTCAACATTTTTTGAAGTGAGCGGTGGTGTGTGTGTGTGTGTGTGTGTGTGTGTGTGTGTGTGTGTGTGTGTGTGTGTGTGTGTGTGTGTGCGTGCGTGCGTGTGTGTGTGTGTGTGTGTGTGTGTGTGTGTGTGTGTGTGTGTGTGTGTGTGTGTGACGGAACAGCGCCACTTGGTTACCTGTGGTATTGCAGGCTACCTACGAACCCCCCCACACACACGCATACACACACACGGTCACGCTAAGGAGACGGTGTACCACCGCTCAAAAATGCACTCAATGAAAGATCGATCCAAATCATTAGTCCTACTTAAAGGGGAAAACACCCATTTTCAAAAAGAAGGGGGGGATTTTTGTTCTGATTTCACCTCTAGGGAATGAGGAGTTGAAAATGTTGATGAAGATGCAAAACAAAACAAAACAAAACAAAACAAAACAAAACAGTATAATAGTATATTAATAATATATTAATAGCTTAACCCTTAAGTGCTGTTCGGGTCATTTTGACCCGTTTTACATTTTCATTTGGAAAAAAAAGGTAGAAGTTGAAAATGTTTCCACCTGAAACTCACTGGCCTTAAAGATTCTTCTGAGATGAACATGTAAAAAAAATATTTTTGCACTACACCCATGCTACACCCCCCTCATATTTTTTGAACCTTAAGTGCTGTTCGGGTCATTTTGACCCGGAAGCACAGAAATACACAGTATTATGCCAAAACACAGACACACAGTCACCCCCACTTCTAACACCCCCCTTCCGAAGCCCCATTCCGAACCCTCCCCCCCTTCCTATAAGCATGAGCAATATTGCCCAGTATTAAATGAAGTAGTTTTTTTTACATGGATTTCAGCTAAATCAGTAAAAACGCCTAGCTCTTTCAGTGTTTAATGTGATATAGCAAAGCAGAAATGCAAACATTTACCAAATATATCATATGAATTGTTTGGTATTGAGTCAAAGTCAATGTATCATGATGATTTGTTAAGTTAAAATTTATATTAGTGTTGTTTTTTTTAAACCAAATATCCACCGGGTCAAAATGACCCGAACAGAACGAAGGTGTAGTGAATCTGAACAGAACTTAAGGGTTAATAACAGTTTGTAACAGCCTGCCTGCCTGCCTGCCTGCCCGCCCCCAGCCCACCAATGAGACACAGAGTGAGTAGACAGAAATGGTGCCATCTTATAATGAGCATTAGTGAAGATAAGTTTACAATGAGTGAAGTCTTCCTTTAATGCATGATAATAACCTGCCATAAATATATGTAATAACGGATATAATGAAGTATATGTGAAAAATGTGTAAATATTTATTGAGTGATTGAGTGAATAAATGTAATGAATTAAATTCATCTTCACCTTGACTGTGTCCACAGGAGATGAAGATACTCAGCACTGAAAGATATTTGATGAGACAACATCAACATAACATGAATATTAGCATTTTAATTATTCCTAATGAACACAACACCAACATAGACAGCTACAGTTGACTCAAGGTCATTAAGAACAAACAGCAAAATAAAACGTGTGCTCTGAGCACAGATCTCCCTGCCAGGCCAGGTTGCCTACCCAAGGCTCTGTCAGCCGTCAGGACACGAGGACGCCATTTGTCGTACAGGACGCTGTACGACAAATGGTGCAACTTTTTGTTTGTGGCGCCCCCCCTATGGACAAAGGTAAAAAGGCTTTTGGAGGTGCCCTCTATAAAGAGCCCTCAACACCCAGCCAGTTGGGACTGTATTGAAAATACATGCTGTTTGTGTAAGAAATTGGCCCCACCCACAATTTAATGGATTGTAAAATCTGGACGAATAATGGCGTTTTTTTTGAGTGGCACCAGAAAACCACGCCCACTGCTCTGTCCTATAACAGGACACTTCATATTTTAGCCAATAACCTTTGAACCCTAGTCAACCTACAGTTGCCAGGACTCCCTGTTGTAGGCCACGCCCATTTCTGCCTTACATTTTGAGTTTTCTTCAAAACACACTTTTTGCTGCTCCTCCTACAGATTGAGTCCAGACGTGGTCATGTGATCACAATGTAGGCTACCTGTCACATTTCTCACATTCAAAAGGCGGCAATTTAGCAAAAATGCCACAATTCATGAACCGACAAACTTTGCACTCACACTCGCAGTAGGCCAAGGAAGAAGTAACACACCTCACATTATGAAGTATAACTCTTGAACCTTAAGATGTGCGATACCCCCCCCCCCCCACACACACACACATACATACATATAGGCCCTACCTGCATGATTGATTGATTGATTGATTGATTGATTGATTGATTGATTGATTGATTGATTGATTGATTCGACACAATTGAAATGTTGTGCAGTACAGTTAAACATCCTGTCTGAAAGATACTTCCCAAATTATACCTTTTACGGTCTTTTTTTACATTGGAAGCCCTCTGTATTTAATTCATTCATGAACATAATAAATAGCAAGCAAAGAAAACATTCAATACTATCGCAGTTATAAAAACACTATATGTACAGGATAGGGGAAACAAGGGGGTGGGGCTAAGGTAGGGGGGGGGGTGCTCACTTCTCACCTGTCTATGGGAGAAGTGATAACTACCTCCTTCTCTGGCCTCCTGAAAGGTGAGTTTTCAAGGCAGTTTTGAAGGATGCCAGCGAGCTACTTGTTTTAAGGGAGGTAGTCAAGGAATTCCACACCTGAGTGGCAGTGTTGTAGAAGGAGAATTTACCCATATTTTATGGGTTTGTGTTATCAGATCATTGTGTGCGCTTGTGGCTGTGGGTGTCGCAAATTTTTTGGAGATGTTTGGTCAGATATGCGGGTACTGAGGGGATCGAGGGCAGATTTACTTTGACTATTTTGAAAGTCGATCCCATTTTTAGTTGTTTAACCTTGTCTTCAACGCTGAGCCAACTTAGGCTAGCAAAATGTGTGGGAGAAACATGGGTAATGGGCCCCAGGTAGCATCCAATCTGACCCCAAATTTGTATCACACATTGAGGGGCCTCTAAAACAATGGTTCTAAGTGGGGTATGGGGACCCCTAGGAGTCCTCGAGTGGGTCCCCCAAAATGAGGACCCATTTTGAATACTCCTGTCCTGTAGCAGATCTACAAGCTTGCAACGTGTCACAATTTGGACGCATGGTAAGCTTGTAGATCTGCTATTTTCCAAAGATTAGGCAAAAGTGGACACCATTTGGCAAATCTTCTCTTATGGGGGTACCTGGCTCAAAATCAATTCAAACGGGGGTCCACAGCCAAATACATTTCAATGGTTCAAAATGTTTGAGAAAAAGTACAATACTTTCCTCTGAGATTTAGTGGAGTAGAAGTAAAACTATTGGAAATTGGAAATACTCAAATAAAGTAAAAACACCTCAAAATTGTACTTAAGTACAGTAAGTAAATGTACTTACTGCGTGTGTGTGTGGGGGGGGGGGGGGGGGGTACATGTCAGAAGGGAGTGTTAGGCAGCTACCCCTAACCCTAACCCTAATGGGGGAAATAATGGAGGAGGTAAAAACACCTCCAAATTGTACTTAAGTACAGTACTTGAGTACATGTACTTAGTTACTTTTTATGCCACACACGCACACACACATGCATGCACACGCGCACACACAGTGTCCTCATTTCCTGCAACCCGCGACTCACACAGCTCTGGGTAGTCCGTGTTCTGACTGTGGTTTTATGAAAACGCGAAACCTTTCATAAAATATGATGACAATAACAAGCTTACAATCTGAGGCTGCACATTAATGTTAGTTTTAGACTTGTTGAACAATAATATTTTGATATATTTTGCCAAAATGTTTTGATGCTAGCAGGCCTATAATGAATAAATGCATAAATTAATAGATGATTGGATACTATAGAAGCTGATATAGGTGATGTCTCTGTACTGTAGAGTTGCATCATTATTGTTGAAATGATATATTTACAGCAAGGTTGAAAAAACTGATCAAGATCCTATAAAAACAATTGATTCCATTAACATGGTTTGACTGAAACTCAGCAGCTTAATAACTAAATATTGTTGTCTATGTACAGCCACATATTTCTACATTGAACTTGAAACACTAAAAACACTACTTCAACATATCTACTAGTTATAATAGTCATATAACAGAGGGAGCCAGTAATATAATATTTTATACTCACAGAAGAGAACGAAGCACGGAGCACGTCCCATTATGTCTTGAGATGAGCAGCCCCGAACAACTTTTACTTCCTTGATACACTTATATGATATACTGCTGAGAGAGAGACGAGAGAGAGGAGAGAGAGAGAGAGAGAGAGAGAGAGAGAGAGAGAGAGAGAGAGGCGGGGGGAGGGGGAGAGAGAGAGAGAGAGAGAGAGAGAGAGAGAGAGAGAGAGAGAGAGAGAGAGGCGGGGGGAGGAAGAGAGAGAGAGAGAGAGAGAGAGAGAGAGAGGAGGGAGGAAGGTGTGAAAAAGATGCTGCATTTCTTGTGATAAGATCATCAACAACAAATTCAACTTCATATCTGCTCTTCCTTCCTGTTTTTGGAAGAGAGACTGCGGTTCATTGCAGAGTTTGTCGTATGCATGAATAGTGAATTAATAAAATGCATGTCTTGTTCTATAGCAGGGGTCTTCAACATGTTCAGGCCAAGGACCCCTTAGTTGAGAGAGAGATGAAGCAAGGACCCCCCACAACCCTTTCACAGATTCCATATAGTTTCATCATTGACAGCACGACTATCAGTGTATTTTTGGATTCGTGTTAATGTGTGTTTTCAGATATTTGACCACTTGAACCGTCAATACTTAATAAACTTGACCTTTTACTCTGTACTTAGCCCTGCACTTTTCCCCCTCTACACCAAAGCTCTGAGCTTGTAGATCGGCTATTTTTGGCTAAAGTTCTCAGAATATGGACACTATAGGGTTCAAGTGGTTAATATAAAAAAGGGAGAAAACACGTTTCTATCACACAAAGATTTGGAGGACCCCCTGTAGTAAGTCTGAGGACCCCCGTGGGGGTCCTGGACCCCTGTTGAAGACCCCCTGTTCTACAGCATCCTTGCATATGACAGAATGTGTAAACATTTTAAATAACATTTTAAATGTTAGAGGGATATTTTACTTAAAAAATGGTAATTTTATCATCTGCTCATGGCTTTTGGGAGCAAACCAGATTTTAAGTTGGTTGATTCAGTATTCAGATATTTGATATTCATTTGATCAGACACACCCTTCCTATACAAACCCATTGTAACTTCAAACTCCATTTTAACCATGCAGGGGCGTCACAAGGGGGAAAGTGGGACTGAGTTACTAGGGCCCAATGGTGGAGGGGCCTTAATTATTTTATACTTTAGCTATTGAAAAATAGCAGATCTACAAGCTCACAGCACGGCACCGAGGGCGGCGCTGTGAGCTTGCAGATCTGCTATTTTTGAAAAGTCGTGAAAATGTGTGCAAATATTTGAATATAGGCCTATGTATTTTTTGCTTCTGGGGGGTCCCCTGGAACAACATATTTTGAGATGTGGTCTGTGGCCAAATACATGTAATTTTGGGGGTCCTTCACATGAAAATGTTTGAGCACCACTGATTCAAGTTCAAGCTACAAGCTACAAGCTCGCTGCCGCGCTGTGAGCTTGTAGATCTGCTATTTTTCAATAGTTAAAGCACAAAATAATGCGTAATAATGGTTCCCAGTCTAAATGGGTTAAACCCCCTCCCCCTATGAAGAACATTTATGGAGGCCCCGCAGTGAATCCTTTAGCCAGGGCCCAGAATTTGGTGCGACGCCCCTGTAACATGTAGGCCTTAATAGGCCAGTGGTTTTCAACATGTGGGATATTTTGGGGGGTCCCCAGAAGATTAGCTTAATGTGAAACATTGTTTTCCTCAATCAACAGTAAACAAACCAACATACAGTATACGTGTATAGACGGTATCTGCACATTTCTAAAGTGACACTTTAACGACTTAAGACCCTTTTATAAAATAAATTAACATTCTCCATAGTGTCAAATATTAGAGGCAGAAAATTGTGAAAATAGGCCGATCTACTTGCTCACAATGCCTCGCAATGCGAGGCATTGTGAGCATGTAGATCCGCTGTTTTCACAAACCATATTAAACAAAATGTAATGCCTCAACTCTTACAACTCCAAGTGCTCGTCAGGGTTCCCAGTTCAAATATGATTATTTTGGGGGTCACAGCTTGAAAAGGTTGAGAACCACTGCTATAGGCAACCTGTTATGTATATAACAACCTGTTAGGTCCTATATGGACCTAACATGGGTTAGGGCTCCTGTAGGGCCCTTTTAGACTGCAGATCCTGTAAAAGTGTCGCCACAGGTGCTTTCTTGACCCACAAATGCCTTACCATCCAACTGTGTTTGTGTGACACAACACAACACACCTGACTGCCTATTCTGGGTAGCATGGGGGGGCCCTCAAAAATAATTGGCCCTTATAGGGGCCCCTGTGAGTCTAAATAGAACAGGCCTGACTGTGGTCGGCCAGGCGGGGGAGGGGGAGGAGGAGGAGGGGGGGGGGGGGGGGGGGGGGGGGGAGGTTGATATCGACTGATGATCACAGAGCTATCGTGCCAACAGCCTCCTTGAGTGTGGAGCGGTATTTCCCCCTGCACGCACGCTCGCTCGCTCGCTCACTCACTCACTCGCTCAGTGAGAGAGTAGGTATTGTGAGCTTGTAGATCTGCTATTTTCAACTAGCCAATGAACAACAGACTAGTTGTTCTCAAATGTTTTATTTGCAAAGGACGCCGTTAACTCTGAGATTGTACAAATGGAACCAAATGGTTCTCAGAGTTACACACCTGTTATGGTAATTCAGGGCTTGCTCTTCTATGTGTTTCTGGTATATATTATTGTCCACTCATTTAGTAAGTCCGTGGTAAAAAATATATTTCTACATACATCTCCACCAAAGGCCAGCATGACGATGACCCCTGCTTAATCAGAGTCATCATCCCATAAAGCTTGTTCTTCTGTTGCTTTTGACACTTTCTCACAGTTCTGGCACTGACATAAATCAGTACAAGACAGTCTTGCAGACATACAGGCTTGCTTGTCTTCAACTACAGTGAACTGCATGCAAAACACTTGACTGTGGAATCATTTTGCCATAACAGCCAGCTGTCACTGTAAAATGTATAATAAAGCTCATTTTCGGGTGGCGTCCATTTTGGAAATATGCAAATTATGCAAATTAAAGGTCCAGACACACCCAATCATGAAGATAAGTACCATTGAGTTTCTCTTGCTGTGAAACCATGAAATAGACACCAAGTTTATACTTGTCATTATAAGAAAATGAAAATCACTGACAATCACTTGCATTGAAGCCTTTTCTTCAACAAATGTGCTACATTACATGATCTAAATTTGCATATGAGTATACCAAGGCAGGCCTGTTTCAGATGTTAGGTAGATGTATTTATGACATTTGAGGAAGATTTTGTGTTGCCAAAATCAATATAGCAAATTTTAGCAAGCAAAAACAGCAGCACAAGACTTTAAATACATTTCTAGCTGGTGACAAAGATTGTGCAGGTGACAGGCGGAGAACTTTTTGTTTCTTACTTACTATCAATAGATCTTTCTTAAAAAGCAACGTTTATGTAGTGCCCATGAGGTGGGAACGAAACCGAGCGATAACAGCCAGGCAATACGGCCTAGTTCAGCTTTATGAAAGTAGCAGATCTACAAGCTTGCAACAAGTCACAATTTTGATGCAAGGCAACCTTGTAGATCTGCTATACGCTCTGACATCACACTCTGACACTCTGACATACCGCCTGACCCAATAGTTCCCAAGAAAATCCCTATGTTCCTCTCCACCGGGCCCGATAATCTGAGACTTTAATATGCTTTAATCACAATAAAACATTTAAAAGTTTAATCACTGTTAATCGCGGATAGGGCTCTAATCACCCTCGGAAAACTGCTTCCGGTCGCATCACTTCCATATCCGGCTTGATCCAGTCGGGGCGGGAACAAAGCGCAGCTACCGTTAGCTAACCATGTAAATAGTAGCAGACGGAGCACAGCGATGGATACGCCTTTTTTTCTGGCACATGATCCGTGCACAGATCGTGTGCGATGTGCACGCACGCGTCCACGTTAAAAGGTAAGGACAACGTGGCAGTTAACCCCTTCAGTCGATGTTAAATTAGTTACGCCCATATCTGTGAATGCCAATATAGGCCTATATACAACATGTCAGTATAACCAATAGACAGTGTCAGTCTAACCAGTGTGGCTGGTTCTACAGACAGGGATCTCCATATATGGGCATAAAAAAAGATTGTATGACTTTCACGTAACGAGTAACCATGTCTGGTAACCAAGTAAGCATGTCTGGGGTCTCACAGTTGGTTCTACAGACTCCAACTTTTGCACACGGATAGCTCCGATTTTCTTAGATGCTTACTGTAAATTGTATAGAGATAGTGTACTTCCATAATGTACAGTTGTATGATTTTTTATTTTGTTATTTTTTTAACCGCCAATCCAACCAATATGCCCATATCTCCATATGCATATGGGTTGCAGGGATCTCCAGATTATGGGTAACTGGTTAATATACATCTGGTATATTAACCAGTAAGACTCCCTTATCGGGTGATAAGCGACCGTCAGGTCAAATACACAAACTTTAGAAGGCAATCGTAGCCAATCAGGAGGGAATATGGGAAATGGGACAGATCCATGTTGATGACATGACTTTAGAGATACAGTGTACCGCTTTGTGTGATTGCGACCGTCAGGTGGCAGTTACTATCCTCCACCAGCTGTCTTTCTGTCTGTCACACGTCACACATCACACTTTTGCCCAACTCATATCTCCGCCACCTTTGCCCCGGTCCATGCCAAACATTCCTTGGCTGCCAAACCACAACCTCCACCCCTCATTTCTCACATGGCCCTCTTCTAGCGCCACCATGAGGTAGATTCTTGCAAAACACATTTTTTGGACACTGTTCCTACATATTCTGCCCTAAAATCACGCAAAGCGGTATACAGTATCTCTAAAGTCATGTCATCAACATGGATCTGTCCCATTTCCCATATTCCCTCCTGATTAGAGAAGCAACCGTCAGGTCGCATACACAAACTTTGGATGGCAATGGTAGCTAATCAGGAGGGAATATGGGAAGCAGTGTCCAAAAATGTGTTTTTAAAAAATCGTCCAGTTGGTGGCGATGCCCTGTTAGGGGAACAGAATCTATTATTGCCAAGACAGATGGCGTAACCTCGCGAGGTCGCTTTTCGCACTTAGGTGTTTTACTGGTTATATATTATACATTTAATAAATACCATTTGTTTAGTGGATTAAAATAATAATAATCACAGAATCAAATGTTTTAAGGTCATGATTCTAGGCTTAAAATATTTGATAAAAATATTTTTGAAAACAACAATGTCAAATGTAACTTTAAAAGAACAGGACAGGACTGATTCCTGACCTTTCATTCCCACAATGATGCACTGAAAATCCACCCATCTGTACTCGGTTTTGACCTTGACCTTGTCACTTTGATACTTCATACTTTATGACATTTGATGACACACTGATGTTTTGGGACAGTTAAGGATTATGTAACTTCATCTTAACATTTTCTATCAAATTAATTCTATACGCACACATCAACAACACATCAAGTGAGGGCCCCTGCATCCTGCTGTGGAAGTACCTGACCCAGCAGCCCTGGGCCCTCCTCTGTTATCCTGTGTATCCAGCATAGTGTGGTGTGGAGGCTGAACCAGAGCCTCATGTTATCCTGTGTATCCAGCATAGTGTGGTGTGGAGGCTGAACCAGAGCCTCATGTTATCCTGTGTATCCAGCATAGTGTGGTGTGGAGGCTGAACCAGAGCCTCATGTTATCCTGTGTATCCAGCATAGTGTGGTGTGGAGGCTGAACCAGAGCCTCATGTTATCCTGTGTATCCAGCATAGTGTGGTGTGGAGGCTGAACCAGAGCCTCATGTTATCCTGTGTATCCAGCATAGTGTGGTGTGGAGGCTGAACCAGAGCCTCATGTTATCCTGTGTATCCAGCATAGTGTGGTGAGGAGGCTGAACCAGAGCCTCATGTTATCCTGTGTATCCAGCATAGTGTGGTGAGGAGGCTGAACCAGAGCCTCATGTTATCCTGTGTATCCAGCATAGTGTGGTGTGGAGGCTGAACCAGAGCCTCATGTTATCCTGTGTATCCAGCATAGTGTGGTGTGGAGGCTGAACCAGAGCCTCATTGCGACCGTAAGGTCGCAGTTTAGTTGCGACCGTAAGGTCGCAGTTTAGTATGAAAACCTCCACCGGCCGTCCGTCGGTCACACGTGCGGTCGACCGCACGTCACACGTGCGGTCGACGTGTGATGAGGTCACGATGAGTCATCTATGCCCAAATATAGATTTCTAGGTCAGATGGCCCATAGAGTTTGTGATGTCAAACATAGCAACCCAATATAAACAAACCTGATGTCAGACCTGAAGTATCCTTTTATACCCATATATGGAGATACAGAGATCTCCATATATGGGCATATTAGAAAGCCCATATATGGGCATATACGGATGACATCAGGGATATCCATATATGGGCATAAAAGGGACAAGGGCTTACAGTTAAGAGATCTCCATATATGGGCATATCAGAAAGCCCATATATGTTCATATACTGATGACATCAGGAATATCCATATATGGGCATAAAAGGGACAAGGACTTACAGTTAAGAGATCTCCATATATGGGCATAAAGGGACAAGGACTGTTACAGTAGATATAGAGATGTCCATATATGGGCATAAATGAACAAGGACTGACAAACACTGAGATCTCCATATAACCTATGGGAATATAAGGGACGAGGACTGTCAGCTTGTAGACCTATTTTCTAAATATTGTTGTACATTAAAAACTTGAAATGGGTCGTTCTGCATAGTACTTGGGATTTGTTGATGTAAATGTTCACATAGAGTGTAATAATTGGTAAAACAAACTTTTGGCCTATTTGTGGAGATAAGCGACCAACGGTTGCTTATCTCCCGATTAGGGAGTCTTACTGGTATGAAAACCTCCACCGGCCGTCCGTCGGTCACACGTGCGGTCGACCGCACGTCACACGTGCGGTCGACGTGTGATGAGGTCACGATGAGTCATCTATGCCCAAATATAGATTTCTAGGTCAGATGGCCCATAGAGTTTGTGATGTCAAACCTAGCAACCCAATATAAACAAACCTGATGTCAGACCTGAAGTATCCTTTTATACCCATATATGGAGATACAGAGATCTCCATATATGGGCATATTAGAAAGCCCATATATGGGCATATACGGATGACATCAGGGATATCCATATATGGGCATAAAAGGGACAAGGGCTTACAGTTAAGAGATCTCCATATATGGGCATATCAGAAAGCCCATATATGTTCATATACTGATGACATCAGGAATATCCATATATGGGCATAAAAGGGACAAGGACTTACAGTTAAGAGATCTCCATATATGGGCATAAAGGGACAAGGACTTACAGTTAAGAGATCTCCATATATGGGCATAAAGGGACAAGGACTGTTACAGTAGATATAGAGATGTCCATATATGGGCATAAATGAACAAGGACTGACAAACACTGAGATCTCCATATAACCTATGGGAATATAAGGGACGAGGACTGTCAGCTTGTAGACCTATTTTCTAAATATTGTTGTACATTAAAAACTTGAAATGGGTCGTTCTGCATAGTACTTGGGATTTGTTGATGTAAATGTTCACATAGAGTGTAATAATTGGTAAAACAAACTTTTGGCCTATTTGTGGAGATAAGCGACCAACGGTCGCTTATCTCCCGATTAGGGAGTCTTACTGGTGTTATCCTGTGTATCCAGCATAGTGTGGTGTGGAGGCTGAACCAGAGCCTCATGTTATCCTGTGTATCCAGCATAGTGTGGTGTGGAGGCTGAACCAGAGCCTCATGTTATCCTGTGTATCCAGCATAGTGTGGTGTGGAGGCTGAACCAGTGCCTCTGTTATCCTGTGTACCTAGCATAAGCCCCTTTTCCACTGAAATGGCCCAACACCACACCACTCCACACCGCCCACTTGTGCCAGGTTTTCCATTACAAGGACCTGGGTAGAGTGGTGTGAAAGTGGTACTAAACGTGGAACTAGAAAGTATCCAATCCAGAGTAGGTCTGAGCTAGGCCAAACAGGGCCAAACACTTCATAATTACTGATCACTCACTGACTTTTCATTTAGACCACCAGGATATAGTTGTAATAGCCTACATGATAATAGATTCTATTGTGTTATAATCTAGTATAGTGTTTTATAATTATCATAGTAATATATTCATACTTTATAGTGTATTATAATAGCAGTTATAATCCATTATAGTGTATTATATGATTAGGATAGTTGTAATACAAATTTATATTTTATGATCACAGTTAAAAGGGTAAAAAAAGTATCTTACCAATAGGGGTACTTTTTGCGACCGTAGGTCGCATTTACTATCAAACCCTGCACAAAGTGTAAGTCCGTCTGTCTGTCAGTCTGTCTGTCTGTCACACCTCACACGTCACACTATTGCCCTGCTCATATCTCCGCAACCGTTGCCCCGATCCATGCCAAATTTTGCACACACGTTCCTTACCTGCCAAACTACAACCTCCAAGGACCCCCTGAGCTCCAGGGACCCCCAGGTCCCTGGGGGACCCCCAGATGTAAAAAATGACCAAATGTGCTAAACTGACCAAATGACCACCCCAACGGGGCTGCTCACGGGGAATTCCCGGGGACCACCCACTCCTGGTGCTCCAGAACGGATGCAAAAGTGGTGGCGCCCCCAGTGGAGGACCCCCTTACACTGCAGCTCACATAAAATGCCGTAACTCCGGCTAGGAGCGACCGGGACAGCCGGGGCCGGTACCTATTCGTCCGCCCTTGCCGGCGCGGAGACCCCACCCCTCATTTCTCACATGCCCCTCTTCTAGCGCCACCATGAGGCCGATTCTTGCAAAACACATTTTTGGACACTGCTCCTACAATTTTTGCCCTAAAATCACGCAAATCGGTACACAGTATGTCTACACTCATCCCATCAACATGAATCTCTCCCATATAGCGCCACCTCCAGGCCGATTTTAAAAAACACATTTTTGGACACTGCTCCTACAGATTTTGCCCTAAAATCACGAAAAAGTATGTCTACACTCATGTCATCAACATGGATCAGGAAGATTTTGGCAAAACACATTTTTGCCCTATTTGTGGAGATAAGTGACCTACGGTTGCTTATCTCCCGATTAGGGAGTCTTACTGGTGTGTAATGGAAAATGTAGATATTCTTATGTGGTGCGGTGTGGTGTGGTGTAGGGTTTATTGCGACCATAGGTCGCAGGTAACTATGTAAACCGGCATATCTTGTCCGTATCTTGGCCGTGAGTAATGCCTCAATATCCAGAGCTGCTGACCTGTTGTGAAGTCACATGATATGGCTGACCTATGACATCACATTGTTGTGACATCACTTTAAGCCAAGAGGCTTGCTAGAGACATGAAACCATGAGGCTCCCATAGGGAATGAATTGGAAAAGGATTCACTGTGCCCTCACTATGTCAGTGGTGCTCAAATTATTTCATGTGAAGGACCCCCAAAATGATATGTATTTGGCCACGGACACCCATCTCAAAATATTTAGTTCCAGGGACCCCCCAGAAACAGAATTTGAGTTACAAATGTTTGCTTAAATAATACAAAACAATACAATCAAAGATTTGCACACATTTTCACGACTTTTCAAAAATAGCAGATCTTCAAGCTCACAATGTGGCACTCGGTGCCGCGCTGTGAGCTTGTATATATGCTATTTTTCAACAGCTAAAGTATAAAATAATTAAGGCCCCTCCTTGGACCCTAGTAACTCAGACGGCCGCTGCTCTACAGTGTGAATTCACCCTAAGCCTCCACAAGAGTGGTCTCTGTGCACAAAGGAAACAGTATGTGTGTCAAACCACACTCACACACACACACATCCTCCATCACAATGCAGCTTCACTGTGTGTGTGTGTGTGTGTGTGTGTGTGTGTGTGTGTGTGTGTGTGTGTGTGTGTGTGTGTGTGTGTGTGTGTGTGTGTGTGTGTGTGTGTGTGTGTGCGCGCCCCGGCTGCACGCACCAGGCCTGCCTTGGCAAACCGCTCGCTCCACTCAGGGCAGGCCTGCTCACTCAGAAGCAAAAAAAGAAAAAAAAAACATGTTGCTTTTGCTGAAGCACTTCCTCTTGTGGCTGCATGCGTACCCATCAGTGCAGAGAGCCTACAGTAGCTGGACAGACAACACACCATTAAGCACTGTGTGCTCAATATGTGGTGAGCGGCCTGGACCGGAGCGCTTCAGAGCGGCTGGCGGTCCTCACTCCGAGTTCTGCTCAGACCTTTTTATAAACTCGCTCCCTGCTGCATGGTGTGCATGTGTGCATCAGTTTGTCAGTGCATACAGTACATGTGTGCATGCATGTGCACTATTACCTATAGGCAGATTATGCGTTGGTCCAATTTGCTTTGGTTTTTGAACTTGCTTTTTCTCCCCACAGAGTTGATATTGCATGGAGTTCTCAGCACCTCTACAGTTCTAGAGATAAACTGATGGCATAAACATTCACTTTTTTTATGATATTGCGAGAAAGAAACCATCTTAATACATTTAAAGTGAAAGTTTATTCTATTACTTTATGTCCGTAGGACATAAAATAACATTGTTTTGCAATCAATAACATTTTTCATGATTAATACAATATACTGTATTATATTTTGTATATCAATAATCCTTCCATTGTGACTCAGATCTCTCTAGGTACATGTCTGTAATATCAGCATTCAGCACGCCTGCATTTGCGGTTGGAAAGTTAGCAACGTGCCCCAAACACGTTGACATGACGTATTGGAAGGCTTTGTGCTGTACTTGAGCCGTGTGTGGTTTTAACACCTTTGTGTTCTTAGAAGAGACAGAGTGAAGGGTTCAGCTCAGCCTCCAGGAGCTGGAAACAACAACAACTAACTGTGTTTACAACATTCATTCAAACTCCTTCAAATCATAGTGACAACGTACGTTTAGGTCTTTGTCAGATTTTTACATTTCAACCCCTGACATACCCTATACTAGTAAGGCCTCTCCTGTCCTTCTTGGGGGATGAGAGGAGAGGGTGTTGTCCAATTCACTCCCTCACATGGTTTCATGCCTCTAGCAAGCCTCTTATGGCGGAAAAGCGCAGGATAGGTGCTCCAACAGTGTGTAGGAAGCCTAAGACGCCCTAAGGAGAGCGGTCAGAAGGAGAGCGGTCATGGACAGGTGCTGTCCAGGACAGGGAGTCAGGGACAGCCTAGCAGGGAGAAATGGTTGCCCTGTCTGCCCATGAGAGGACATGTCTGTTGGGGCGCTGAGAGAGGATGCCAGAGAGGGAAGCAGGGGCGTCACAAGGGGAGGAAAAGTGGGACTGAGTTACTAGGGCCCAAGGTGGAGGGGCCTTCATTATTTTATACTTTAGCGATTGAAAAATAGCACATATAAAAGCTCACGGCACAGCACCGAGTCATGAAAATGTGTGCAAATCTTTGAATGTATTTTTTGAGCGAACATTTGTAACTGAAATCTTGCATCTGGGGTGTTCCTGGAACTAAATATTTGGAGATGGGGGTACGTTGCCAAATGCATATCGCTTTGGGGTCCTTGAAAAGTTTTGAGGACAACTGACATGAAAACATTGTCTTTTTCAAAAATAGCAGATCTGCAAGCTCGCAGCGCACGCTGTGAGCTTTTATATCTGCTATTTTTCAATAGTTAAAGCACAAAATAATGCACAATGATGCATTCTAAATGGGCTAAACCCCCTCCCCCTATGAAGAACATTCATGGGGGGCCCGCAGTGAATCCTTGTACCCAGGGCCCAGAATGTGGTGTGATAGTAGATTGTGAACAGGAAACAGAGAGAGCATCACACATAAGGAGGTTTTTAGAGCAGAATCATTTGTCCCATAATGTCTCCCTGCTGAATAAATGCAATGATATGCATTTGTGGAAAGGGTGTTAGTGACACCAAATGGTCCCTAGGGAACCTTTAGGGTCTTTCTAATGACTACAATATAGTAACATTGTGAAAGGTGAGTTGTGACACTGTTCTGACTGTAAACCTTATAGATGATTATAAATACACTGTTCTTACTGTAAAGTGTTTATCAGAGATCTTCAACAAGTGCTTATAGTCTCCTATCTGTCAACGGTCAACATGTGGAATAACTTCTGTGATATAGTCTCACATCTGTCAACACACTATGCTGAGCTACTCTAGCTATAAATCAATGCCCAGCTATTTTCACTCTTTTTGTTTTACTTAAATGATGAGAAATTTGTTTTAACAGTAAGACTTCTTCAGCACAAAATAAGGGAATGTTTTTTGTTTACTTATACATATTCAATTTGAACAATTTATACAAATACTGTACACTGTATAAATTATTAGAAATGCATTATTCTAAACTGTACTAATGATTCGAAATACATTATTATAAACTGTATTAATTATTATACATTATAAACCATATAAGTATTATTGTAATTGGTGACATCCCTAAATTATTAGATGATAGGACAACATGTTATGAACACACTGAAGCAGTTTATTAAAAAAAGAGAATACAAATACAGATGTATTCATGTATTTATCACAATACATTTTCAATTATTAGAAAACCATGCAAGCATAACATAAGTGAGAAAATATGTTGAAAGAAAAAAAAAAGTGCTCCTCAGAGCACAGATCTCCGCCAGGTCAGGTAGGTTATTGTGGGCCAGCAGAATTTGCCAATCAGGATGGAATATGGAAACAGATCAGTCTTGATAACTTGACTAGAGATAATGTACTGATTTACATGATGTTTGGACACAACACAATTTGTCCAAACATCCTCTGCATAGTGGGAATGTGTGTGCCAAGTTTCAAGGCAATCAGTCACTGCATTTATGATTTGAGGCAATTTGTTCAAAACGAGCCACTCCTGCAGACTTTAGATGCCAATCTTAGACAATCAGGATGGAATATGACAAATCGGACAGATTTGTGTTGATCACATGACTATAGAGATAATGTGTAGCCTACCAATTTGCATGATGTTTGGACAACATTTGTAGGAGTAACGGCCTGGCGGAGACAAAAAGCCACAAAATGACATGATTTCTTTGAGATGAATGGAAGTAGCTTTTCAGCCAGCAGGTCAACATGTGAATAAACATAAAGAGTTTAATATCTAAAAGAAAATATGTCAATAAAAAATACAATTATTTATAAATTATATAAATAAATATTCTTTATAAAAATCAACCACTTAATCCCCAAATATTACTATTAAATCTCATATTCTTTGTTTTTTAGTATTGTTTTGTAAATTACATACTGTGTATATTGTGTGTGTAAATTACATACTGTGTATATATACTGTATATTAGATTGTAATACAAGATATAATTATTGTTTGCTTTGTCGATTTTCAATATTTCAATAATGTTATGAACTTGTAGATCAGGTATTGTTTGCCAATTTGCCACATGTTTTTAAAAAAAGTAGAAATGTTTTGAAGATGTGACCAAATCCTCTTTTACAGTACACTTTAAGACATAATAAGACATAATAAGACAGAATAAAGCCATAATAAGAAATAATGTGTTGGTAATTAGAGCTAATATATTTTATTAGACAGAAACAAAGACAGAATAGTAGAAAGAGCGAATACATTATCTGGCACCAGCACCTGCCACGGAACTGCAGCGGCAGTGACACTGCCGCACGACCGGCAGTTCGACCGGCAGTCCCACTGCATCGCCGACGATAGGTCCAGCAGTCCCGCCAGTAGGACCAGCGGCCGCCGAACGGACCGGCAGGTCCCGTAGCGGTAAACTGCCCGTCCGTGCGGTGGTGGCTGCCACGGCAGTTACCAGCGATGCCGGTCTTACCTACCGTTCTGTGCGGCGGCCGCCGGTCCTACTGCTGGGACTGCCGGTCGAACTGCTGGTCGTGCAGCGGTACCTGCGCGGCCGCCGGTCCTACTGGCGGGACTGCTGGACCTATCGCCGGCGATGCAGTGGGACTGCCGGTCGAACTGCCGGTCGTGCGGCAGTGTCTGCCGCTGCAGTTCCGTGGCAGGTGCTGGTGCCAGATAATGTATTTGCTCTTTCTACTATTCTGTCTTTGTTTCTGTCTAATAAAATATATTAGCTCTAATTACCAACACATTATTTCTTATTATGGCTTTATTCTGTCTTATTATGTCTTATTATGTCTTAAAGTGTACTGTAAAAGAGGATGGGACCCCCAAATTAGAGATGAATGTGGGGTTGATGTGGTTGGAAATGGTTTGATAGAACACATGTCTGTATAAAATCAATACACATTAAAGCAGGTCAAGAATTATGACAGACGATAGGAATTTGACGTATAAATCCTACTTAATTTATGGACTTTATTACTAAAGCCCAGTGTAATGGAAGACTCTCAAAAGATCAGTTTACTTTGACTCAGATGCAATATAAAATGATATAAAAAGGTTTATTTACAGCGCTGTAACATTCACACATCAGACATGTTGCTTCAGCAAGGCAAAAAGATGGACTGACTTGCCCTCCCTCTGACAGTTCATTATTAATAAAAAAAAAATCTCATTAAAAGCCTAGAACCTTATTTCTTTCTTACAGCCATAAAACAAAGTGGCACTGGCAACTATGACCTCTGACCTCCTTACCAGGGGTGTCACCGGGAGGGGGGGACTGAGTTACTAGGGCCCAAGGTGGAGGGGCCTTAATTAGTTTATACTTTAGCTATTAGCAGATCTACAAGCTCACAGCGTGAAAATGTGTGCAAATCTTAGAATATATGTATTTTTTAAGCGAAAATTTTGTAACTCAAATTTTGCTTCTGGGGGGTCCCTTGAACTAAATATTTTGAGATGGGGGTCCGTGGCCAAATATATATCATTTTGGGGGTCCTTAACATGAAAATGTTTGAGCAACACTGACAGAAGTTTTCAAAAAACCATTTGAAATATTCAAAAACTTGCACAAAGGGTGAGTTGTGAGCTTGTATATCTGTTATTTTTCAATAGTTAAAGCTCAAAATAATGCGTAATGATGCATTCTAAATGGGTTAAACCCCCTCCCCCTATGAAGAACATTCATGGGGGGGCCGCAGTGAATCCTTGTACCCAGGGCCCAGAATTTGGTGCAACACCGCTGACCCTTACCTATCCTCCCTCATCCCTGTCAGAGTCATGCAACACTTAACAGTCTTCAACATATAATAATATCTAATTCACCTCATTTCCTCCCTTTTGATTACATTTCACACATTTAATCAACAACCTAAAACAGTGAAGTGAAATACCTACAGCAAAACAATACAGCATGAGTACAACATGATGTGAATTAGTAGGCACAAGCAAATACTACACCAACATTAAACATTAGTAAGAATAAAATACATGATAGAAATGTAACCTTGGCTAGACAGGGGTACATAATTCTTTAGAATCATGACATTGCGTACATGAGTAAATAATACAACAAAAAGCAATAGGGGCTGTGTGGAAAAAGTGGTTAATAATGAGACATTCCCTCAAAACATCAAACATATCACGCCCTCCCAGGTTTAAGATACATCATCATATAGAGGAAATGATTTATATAAGCAAACAGGCTGTTTTTGTGGTGTGAAAGCACACCTATCTGAGAGGAGCTAGCAGTCATAAAGTAAGATCTAAGAATAAGAACAATAAATACCCTATCTAAGCACCTGCACTGCTTTGACTGAGTGCAGACATCTATGGCCTAATTTAGGGTTGGGCAAAATAAGGCATCTCTGCTGAATCATTATAGGGGGTGTCAAACTGGTGAATGATTACACACATAAATGTGACCATACATGTGCTGTTTGAGGATCCAATTGATGGATATTTCAGTGTGTGTGTGTGTGTGTGTGTGTGTGTGTGTGTGTGTGTGTGTGTGTGTGTGTGTGTGTGTGTGTGTGTGTGTGTGTGTGTGTGTGTGTGGTGGGTGTGGGTGGGTGTGGGTGGGTGTGTGTGTGTTGGTATGGCAGCACACATAATTGTGACCATATATTTGTTGTTGAAGATCCATTTGTCTTCGTCCACATTGTGTGGTGCTGGGTTTTCCTACACAGCTGTATCTAAACAGTGAATAACAGGATACTGTGTCATTAATCATGCAAACTCCTTAACTGTGAATTCACTCAACACTATGATTGTGGACACCACTAATAAATGTTGTAATGTTTGTACAAACAGTATGGAGTGATACAGTCTACTGAAAATCTGGTTGTCCAGTATATATTATATCTATTTGTGAAAATATGACAAAAGCCCTTTGAGAAACAGTAACCCTAACCCTAACATAATTCAACTGTTTCAGATAAACAATTTCCCGTTGGAAATAAAAGTCAATTCATTTTCATAACATCACGCATTGTGTTGACATTGATTTTGAGTGGATGCTCCATCTCTATCTACAGTATATCTGTTATCAAAGATGAGATTACTAAGCAGTGGAGGACACAGTTAGAGGGAAGAGCAGGATTTACATTCCAGTCCAGATCAACAGTGTATATTGTCAGTGAAAATGACCCTCTCTGATTTCATTTCAAATTACATTCTAAGTCTGGAGATTCAAATTCTACAGGCCAACAACATCAAATGAAACTAGATACACATAATGTGATTGAATCTTTCAAATATAATATATACTGTACCATTTTCATTGTCATCAGGTTGGTTGACAACTCCATAGACATTTGTGTCACCTAAAAGGTAAACAAATTAGCATTATAGTTATTATGTTATAATGTTTTCTCCAACAACAACTCACAACAGTGAGTATTCTGACAACAGGTACAATGGGTATTGCATAACCAGGTGGGACATGCATGCGTTCCACATTTATATTACCTTTTGTTCTGGTGGATAGAACTTATACATAATTCATTGGATATAGAATGCTAAATGAGGGCAAAAATAGAGCACAACATAAGCTCATGTAAAGCTACTATGAGGATGTTTTGGTGTGAGAAAACTAATTTTCATGTACATTTATTGATGTGGGATAGAGTTTTGGGGGGATTTAAACCACACATTGGACGTGTGGAATGAGACTTTAAATTAGAAGCAGTTCAAAGACTGACCGTACTGCAGTGGACAGTAATCATCATCATCAGGAACCACGCCTTGGTCTGCTGCTGAGCCCTGATTGGTTCCCTCAGATTGAAAGGCCCTGTAATTTAAAATCAAATCATGTGTCAGAATTGAAGTATTAAAACAAATATGTAATATTGCTGATCAATAAAGATCAATGATGTACTTACATGACATTACCGGGATCTGTAAATTAAAAACAATACATTATAACCAAATAAAAAATATACACTGAGAAGTTAGTGTGCTCAGTAGGGCGCGCTAAAACATTTCTAACAAATTAATTTAATCTGAAGCTGAAAAGACTCTCCTAACATTAATATTCCACTAACACAACATTAGACTAGATTAAAATCATTCCATTGGATGTTTGAAAAGTATATACTGTACCATTTGCATATTCATCAGTGTCGATGGGTCTGTAATTAAAATGAAAACATTTATCAGAAATGAAGAAAAAGTATAATCAAGGTGTAATAATCTACTGCTGTAATGTTGATGAATAGACAGAGAGCAATATTGTTCTTACGTGACATAAGCTGGATCTGAAAATTAAAAACAATAAGTGATAATTTAAATATTTCAACCACATACAAACATACAAATAGGCCTATGTTAACTAAATTAAAATGTAGATTAAAATCATTCGATTGTATGATTTAAAAGTATTGTGTTTAAGTTTATACAATACCATTTTCATATTCATCAGTGTCAATGGGTCTGTAATTAGAAGACAAATGTTTATCAGGAAAAAGTATGAACAAGGTTTAATCTACAACTATTTTAAACAAATCAGTATTGTACTTACGTGACACGAGCTGGATCTGTAAAAACAAACAAAGGTAAAGTTATTTGAATCAAATAAAACCTTACAAGTATCATTTTATATCAGCTCCTTTGCATTAACCCTCTAAGGCCCACGGTTGTAATATTACAACGTTTGTATTTTATCCAAAAAAAGGTTTAAATCATTTTATTTTAGCTCCCCCTACCACCTAAACACCACCATTGGATTCTATTGTTTAGTATTACAATGCCATTGGCCACAATATTTGCATATAAATACCCCCCACAGGGGCTGACATTCACACCCGCCACACCCGCTGAAATTCCAGAGTTTTGACGAACAACATCTCACTTTTTCATGGAAGCTATACCTCACAAAAACATAAGTAAAATGCCTGTACTATTTTTTTTGGTGATCATTAGAATGTCTAGAACATGTACATATGTTATTATTGTGAAAAATATCCCCCATATGTAAATTAGAGCATGATTTATGATTTTTGATTTATGGCTATAAAATCTTACAAAAACATTTTTTTGAAAAACACATTACATTTTCCTCTTAATAGGACTCCTACAACACCATCTGATTTTTTTCAATTTTTTATTTAAAGTATTTCTTAATGCGGGCCTTAGAGGGTTAAAGTGTGTGAAGGACATGATGTCAAACAACACATCAGAAACATGGTGTCTCTCTCACATCATCCCAGTAGAAAATCATCTGGAGATCTCTCAACCCCCAACAACTGTCTAATTTCTAACAAATTCATTTGAAGCTGAAAATAAATGACTCTCCTAACATTAATATTCCACAATGACACAAAATGACACTAGATGAAAATAATTTGATTGGATGTTTATAAAAGTATATACAGTACCATTTACATCGTCATCAGGGCTGATGGGTCTGTAAATAAAAGACAAATATATTTATCAGAAATGAAGTAAAAATATAGCTGCAAGCAGCGATAAAGTGGCCAAAGCCAAAAACACCTCAAATCATGAACACAGCCTGCAATGTGCGTGAAATCTTGCAAGCACATTCCCAATAGGTCAAGGAACAGATACCACCCTTCTTACATTGGCCTGTTATAGCGCCACCAGCGGGTCAACTTTTGCACAACACATTTTTGGAACAAAATGGACCAATCTTTGACGTCAGTAACGTCAAAGAGAGCACTGCCTGCGATCTTGACGTTTTGTACTTTTATAGCCATTGTTTTCCGGCTTGAAGCGAGCCCACAATTGTTTCGAAGGAACAATATTTTTCTAGTTGTGGGCTCGCCTAAAAGGCGAGCACACTTTAGATATTGTCATTGTGGGCTCGCCTATAAGGCGAGCACACTTTAGATATTGTCAATATTTATTTATTTATTCCTAGATCAAGTTCTCCTCAAAACTTTGGTTCCTTTCTACTCCTACATACTTAGTGAGAAAATGAAAATAAAAACATCAATGTGTTCAGCTTACTGTGGCGAAGTGTGCTATTACTTTTTACAGCAATCGGCCAAATGGTGGCGCTGTAGGAAGCCTTCGAAAGTGCGATCTTTGAACAGGTATAGCTCATGCTGTGTTATACATACAGCCATGAAACCTGTATACACTTATGCGTCTCCTCATGCCGAACAACTTTTACCCTCTAACTTTTGACCTCTGACCTTTAGGTCTCCCACAATTCGGAATTATATGAAAAACAGTAAAAATCTATCTCCTCCTGGGATTTTCGCGTCAAGTGCACACAACTTTTTTCACATGAACTTTGGACCAATACCTATACAGTCTATGTGGTGAGAAGTTTGTACGTTAAACCATTAATTTTTAATAATTCAATTCATATTGCGGTTTTATGCAAATTATTATTCTGCCTCTAAATCAAACATGCAAAGTGTTACTTTCATGGCATTTGGCAAACATGTAGAGGGTTAGTCCAAATATCACTGAAACCAATCTTATTCCAATTAGCCAAAGGGGGGCGCTATACGAAGCGTTTGAAAATTCAAACTTCAAACGGGCATAAGTCTTGACTCGTTTCGTTTGAAGACATGCAACTTGTTACACGCGTGCTTTGACTCAAGCGGAAGACATCTGTGTTGTTGTTAAGTAAGCTCCGCCCTTAGATTTTCCGCCAATTTGAGCAGTTTGTAAAACGCGTAAACCCGTTTTTATTCTGAAATTTTCGCGTCACGTGCACAAATCTTTTTTTACGTGAACTTTGGACCGATATCTAAAGATCTGTCAGATCGGATTTCTTTAAAATTGAAACATGCTTTTTTAAATAATTCAATGAATATTGCATTTTTATGCAAATTATTCTTCTGCCTCTAAATCATACATGCAAAGTAACATGTTCATGGCATTTGGCAAAGATGTAGAGTGTTATTCCAAATATCACTAAAACCAATCATACCCCAATTGGCCAAAGGGGGGCGCTATATCATTTTGAGCAGTTTGTGAAACGCTTAAAACCGTTTTTATTCTAGGATTTCTTTTTAGCAATTTGCATGAAATATTCTACACACAATCAAAGGACCTTTATCTAATATGCCTATGAAGTGCACACACAAAAAAAATATAATAATAATTATAAATATAGCTGCAAGCAGCGATAAAGTGGCCAAGGTAGAAAAAGTAGGAAAGCAAAAAAGCATCAAGGGAAAGCAAAGAAGAAATCAAAGAAAAACTAGAAGCAGTGTTCTTCCAAACAGGTCTCCAGCAGGTCAGGTGTTTGTTTTGGCCTAGTGGTGACTATAATAGGCCAAAGTCAAAAGGGTACCACATGTTCTTTGGCCTTTCACGGCAATCGGACGCTGCATGCGGGATTTGAGGCATTTTGTTCCAAAAATGGGTTTTGCAAAAATGTACCTGCTGGTGGCGCTATAACAGGCCAATGTGAGAAGGGTGGCATCTGTTCCTTGGCCTAGTGGGAATGTGCGTGCAGAATCTCACACAAATAGCAGGCTGCGTTTGAGACATTTTGTTCAAAAAGGAGCAATCCTGCAAACCTTGGAATTCAATGTTAGCCAATTAGATAGAATATGATATTGGACAAATCCGTCATGATTACATCACTGTAGAGATACTGTGTGCCCATTTGTGTGATTATCGGATAAAATCTGAAGGAGTAATATTGAAGAATGCGTTTTCGGCCTTCTGGTGGCGCTATAAATGACAGAGACTCTGCCGATTTTACACTAATCGGCATAGTTATTGGTAAAAGCACAAATTGACCTCTACACAACATGTATGCAAAAGACTATATGCAACAGACATAAAATAGTTCCAAAGAACTCCTCAAGGTTTTAACTCAATATCTTTATTTTCCAACTTTTTCATTAGTTGTCTTTGTTGAAGAGTTGGTCATCAGGTTGTAAACCTTCAAAACAGAAGGTTAACAACCTAGCCATTTTCAGGCATGTCTTTTAAATCACAATGTTTTCAAATAATTCAAGTAGTAAACGTCTTCAAATAAAGTTTTTAAACATTAAGTATTGTGAAGTCTGAACCCAAACCAGCACACGGAAACAGTTCTCAAGGTGAAAACGCAATAAGCGTTGTTTTATTCAATGGGGCGTTCCCCTAAAACATGAAATAAAGTTCTTCCCAAAACCGGGGCTTTTAACTCAAAATATGCTTCTTTCCAGAACTTAACAAACAGGGGTTACATTCGAAACATATGTTTCACAGTATGCCGTTGCTTCCATTAACACATGCCATTTCTCTTCCAAGACTCAGATGCAGCTCCTAATTTGCCTACAATGGGAACAGATAGAACCACCATTAGCAATGTGGCAAAATACAGAGCAAATGTGCGACAGAGGAGAACATAGTGGAGTTTTGCTTACTGCTCGATGGAAGAGTCCCTTAGAGAGCCAGCTACACAGTGAAGCAGAGCTCGGTGGTTAAGAGCAAAAACATTTGGATTGCCTGACTCGGAGAAGCTGTGTTGCGGCCAGGTGCTGACAAATCAAACTGATTGCAACAAGCAGCCATCTTAGCTGCTGCATTCTGGGAAATGTAGTTTTTCTGAAAACCAAACTAAGCCATCAGTTAGATTCAGTTCACATGCACGCACGCACGCACGCACGCACGCACGCGCACACACACACACACACACACACACACACACACACACACACACACACACCTGTGCCTAACCATTCTGCATTAGAGGTGGGATTTATGGCTCTTTGAAGTGAGACAGTACCATCGATACTGGCTCACTAAAAAGAGCCGTTCAAAAGACTGGCTCATTTGGCTCCTTGTATATTCATATATTTTTAAGAAGAATTTGTTTAAACATGAATCCACAAGGTGGCACCACATTCCTCTGCTGACAGTTGAGATCACAATTTAGTATTTACCCTTTTCATAAAATGTGTGTGTAAATTAAGCTACCTTGACTTTTGTTATTCATAAAACACCAAAAAAAACAAGCAGGCAACAATGAACTCGCTCCTCCACTTGTTCTCTCTCTCTCACTCACTCACTGTACTCAGTCAGTACTCAGTGGAGTAGCAAGGAGATGTTGAATTGGGGGGAGGGGGTCTCCCCCCCAAATGAACGGCTCTCTTCTGCGCGAACCGGATCCCAACGTTCACTTCAAAGAGCCGTTCAAAAGATTCAATTCGTTCGCGAACGTCCCAGCTCTATTCTGCATCTAGCCTAAGGCCCAGATCATGGGAAAACCCTACTCACGTCAGGGTGGGGGGTCCCCAGTTCAAATATGATTCTTTTTGGTTTCAGTGATATTTGGACTTACCCTCTACGGTAGTTCATCATGAAATTTGTACTTTGCATGTATGTTTTAGAGGCAGAAGAATAATTTGCATAAAACTTGCAATGTTGATTGAATTATTAAAAAAGCATGTTTCAATTAAAAAAAAAAAAACGATCTGACAGATCTTTAGATATTGGTCCAAAGTTCTTGTAAAAAAAGTTCCGTGCACGTGACGCGAAAGTTCCGGAATAAAAGCGGGTTTAAGTGTTTTACAAACTGCTCAAAATTGCGGAAAATCTAAGGGCGGAGCTTACTTAACAAAGACACAGATGTCTTCCGCTTGAGTCAAGGCACGCGTGTAAGCAAGTTGCATGTCTTCAAACGAAACGAGGCATGACTTATGCCCCTTTAAAGTTTGAGTTTTCAAACGCTTCGTATAGCGCCCCCCCTTTGGCCAATTGGAGTAAGATTGCTTTCAGTGATATTTGGACTAACCCTCTACATATTTGCCAAATGCCATGAACGTGTCACTTTGCATGTATGATTTAGAGGCAGAAGAATAATTTGTATATAACTGCAACATTGAGTGAATTATTAAAAAATAATGTTTCGCTTTAAAGAAAATTCGCCGAGACATATCTGACCATATTGGTCCAAAGTTCATGTAAAAAAGGTTTTGCGCACGTTATGCGAAAATCCCAGGAGGAGATAGATTTTGACTGTTTTTCATATAATTCAAAATTGTGGGAGAAGTAAAGGTCAGAGGTCAAAAGTCAGAGCGTAAAAGTTGTTCGGCATGAGGAGACGCATAAGTGTATACAGGTTTCATTGCTGTACCTGAAACAGGGCATGAGCTACACCAGTTCAAAGTTGGCATTTTTCAAAGGCTTCCTACAGCGTCACCCTTTGGCCGATTGTTGCGAGCTTCGCGTTGTAGCCGTTTGGCATAGTCCTCTGCCATACTGCCGAGTTTCGTAAAAAGCGACTGCACGGTCTAGCCGCTAGAGAAAAAGTGGCGGAAGAATAATAATAATAATAATAGTAATGATGAAGTCCAATATCAATGAGTGGCCATTTAAAAGAAGAATATTTTTTATCAGAAATGAAGTTTAAACAAGGTGTGATAATCTACTGCTGTCATGTTGATGAATAGACAGAGATCAATATTGTACTTACACGACATAAGCTGGATCTGTACAATAAAAACAGCAAGTGTTAATTTAAATATTTGAATCAAATACAAACATACAGGTATCATTTTATGAGTTTCTCATACATGTTTTATAGCGGTTTCTTCATGAAACTAGATTAGAATCATTCGATTGGATGTTTAAAAAGTATTTACTGTACCATTTTCGTATTCATCAATGTCGATGGGTCTGTAATTAAAATACAGATATTTATCAGAAATGAAGTATGAACAAGGTGTAATCTACTGCTATGTTAAATAAATCTATAATGTACTTACATGACATAAGCCAGATCTGTAAATAAAAACAATAAGTTAAATATTGGGCTCAAATAAAACCATACAAGTATCATTTTATATCAGCTAGGATAGCATACGGTGCGCTAACAATCCCCACCTCAGAGAAAAACCTGAATGAATCTGGAGAGGGAAGAAAACCCCATCGCCCAGATCGTTGCCTTAGCAGATCTACAAGCTCAAAGCGTGACACTTTGTGCCACACTATGAGCTTGTAGATCTGCTATGTTCTGAATAGCCTAGTGATCGTGATGGTATATTAACTACTTTATCTGGGGTCCCCTGGAACCCTCCCAAGGACCCCTGGGGGTCCCTGGACCCCTTGTTGAGAACCGCTGCACTCATTTGATTGGATGTTTAAAAAGCATATACTGTACCATTTTCATAGTCATCAGGGTGACTTATGACTCCATACACGTGGGTGTCGCCTAAATGTAAACAAAGCATTAATGTGGTGCTTATTTCAATCATGGTTTCAATTCAGGTAATTATTCTGCTAATTAAGAACAACAAACACTGAACAAACTGACAGACGTTAATGTACTTCCAAAAAACAACATTCATTGATTCATCAGTGGAGGAGACTATGTGTTTACTTCTAAATTAATTTAGATTCAAATAAGAATACATTTTCATTATCGGGAAACAAGAACATCTTCAACCTGATTGGTTGAAAGACTGACCGTGCTGCAGTGGGCAGTAAACATTATCACCATCCCCACTCTGGGCTACAGCTGGGCCAGGATTGGTTGTCTGCTGTGCTGCTGAAATCTGATTGGTTCCCTGAGGTCTGTTATTAAAAAAAAGAAAGAAAAAAAAACAGATAAGAAAATGTATCATAAATGTAGTATAAAAACCATAGACAGAGTAATACTTAATGATAGATGAAAGATGAAAGATAATGAAAGATGTAATCTATATTTAGTAATACTTAACAATATGTAATCTATACTCAGTAATACTTAACAAGATGTAATCTACTGCTGTGATGTTGATGAATAGACAGAGTAAAACTTACCTGACAAAACATGCATCTGTAAAGAAATGTAAAGAAAGAAAAAAGGTTGTACCATAAATATTTGAGCTTTACAATTTCATAGTATTTTAAGAGGAGTTGCTGAGTGATTTTAAAGGTAGTCTTAATTAGGGATTTCCCGATACCACTTTTTTGCTGACCGAGTACAAGTACGAGTACTTCATTTTGAGTACTCGCCGATACCGAGTACCGATACAAGTACAATTAATAATACAAAATGTCTTTAAATTACGCCTTTCTTCTTTTTTTATTATTATAATTTTTTTTATCAGATGTTCCTCACTTTCTGGCTGTATATAACACATTAAATTGCATTGCTTTCCCAGAACATGGCACAACTGCCAACATTTCACTTTCTTTTCAAGTTTAGCCCATGGAAATTCCTCAAATGAAAAAAGTTTCCCATTCAGACAGTATTGGCAATATTGCCCTTCATTATTTTCAGGGCAAAAAACACACCATGTCACTCTCTTTCAATTATATTCAATAACATTTCTGCTTACTTGGTTAATAGCATATTTCTTTAAAAGCAGAATCAATAATAGGCCTATTTAATTTAGGCAAATTTATTTGGAGGAGAAACGAGAGTCAAGAAATGTGTTAGTAGCTGCTAAAGATGTTTTATATACATGTTTGCTTGTTTCTCTTGCAAAAAAGGCAACACTTTTCCTCAGTTTGCTTGTTTCTCTCGCAAAAAAGGCAACACTTGGTCGTTTTAAACTCTATTCACCTTATTCCTGGCCCCGCCCCAGGCTTCCTGTTCATATCCTGAAAGGCGGAGGCTGAAAAAGCTGGCCTGAAAAACATCATTTTATTTCCTGTTGTCCTTGCATTAAAGTGTCAGTAGTTGGCGTTCTGGGCTCTGGGCTCTGAATGTACCTGGGTTGCCATGTCTGCTTATAATAAGCAATTTGTGTCTGTCTATAGTATAGTTGCTTATCGGGCTTACTTTCTAATATTTTTTAAACCAGTGGTTCCCAAATCTTTTCATATCAAGGACCCCAGATTAACATATTTGTCCACAGTCGCAGACCCCCATCTGAAAATATGTGGTGCCAGGGACCTCCACACAGATTTATTTTTTTCCCTCAATAGTTTTTAAATAGCAAATATACAAGCTCACAATGTGTCGCAATGTGACACATTGTGAGCTTGCTGATCAGCTATTTTGAATTGTATATGTAAAGTAGTATACTGCCCTACAAAGGCAGTAACTACGTTTTCGAATTTCACCGAAAAATAGGTTTAAAAGTGTTACAGCTTATCAGCTAAATGAGATAAAGATATAAAAGTGATATTACACTGATTGTACATCTGTTATTGAGCTAATTGTTCATCCCCCAATATCATGAAGGCTAAGTCGTGTGTCCCAAAACGTAGTTACTGCACTCTGCCTTTGTAGGGCAGTATAGCCTAGTTGCTTCTGTTGAGCTTATTTCTTTGGCAAGATCTGGCAACAGACAATTCCGTGTCACTTCCTTACTTGGGAGGAAGTGAAAAGATGTTTTTTGAAGCAGCACACAGAGAAAAAACTCTCTAGCACCCTCTGTAAAAGAAAATGGCAGCCTCCATAGAGAGGGCCAGGAATATGGTGAATAAAGGGAACTAAAAATGCTTAGATCGACAACAAGTGTTGTCCATATCTACTACTCCCATGGACTTTACTACTCCCATGGACTTTATTTGAAAATATTGTTTGTTGTTGTACCGTGAGATGTGAGTTCACGCACACACGCACGCATGCAGACACACAAACGCACACACAGTCGCGCTCCTCCTCCCTCCCTCCAGAGAGAGAGAGAGAGAGAGAGAAAGGCGAAGCGGCCGCGGAACACAAGGGGTATCGGACACTTTGTTAAGTGTAGTGATACGCGGAAGCGGGGATTGAACCCGGGACTCCCACTCGCCAGTCCAACGCACAACCAGTCGTGCTAATAGGGCTGAGCCCGATTAGCAGGGCTGTTGTCGCTGGCTCATGGCTGATACTAACTGTGGGGTGCTACATTCACCCCCCAGGTCTTTTGGAGTGCGCCCTCGCGCTTCACACATCACGCCGCGGACCGCCGCACACGACGTGGCACTGTTCCTCCTCACGAGGGCATCACGCTCCTCATCCTGCCGACAACGCCAGATTGTAGTGATACGCGGAAGCGGGGATTGAACCCGGGACTCCCACTCGCCAGTCCAACGCACAACCAGTCGTGCTAATAGGGCTGAGCCCGATTAGCAGGGCTGTTGTCGCTGGTTCATGGCTGGTACTACTGTGGGGGCTACAATAATGTACACTGTAAGACCAGTGAGGGACAAGATGACCCCCGGCCACTTTCATTATCACTGAATACACCTTTAAAGGGGAAGACCACCCATGTTCAATATTGAACTATGTCATTAATATACCTTAGAGGAGTTGTGTGGAAATAAAAAAAAAGTTCCCCCCCTTCTGTGTTGCCTAGAACTGGAGGATTGATTTTGGGGTTTGTATTGTAAAGTACAACTTGATGACATCACACCATTGTACTTTACAATACAAACCCCAAAATCAATCTTCCAGTTCTAGGCAACAGAAGAGGGGGAACTTTTTTCTATTTCCACACCACTCTAAGTTATATTAATGACATAGTTCAATATTGAAAATGGGTGGTCTTCCCCTTTAAGGTCACATACAATAAATGCTTCCATGTACACAAACCTTCAGTGCTACTGGTTGGTTAAAACATTTTGTTCTTAAAAAAGTTAATGACATTTTCACATTATTTAATACTCATTTTAACATACAAGCGGGCATGCATGTACATACAGACGCACGCACGCGCGCGCGCCCGCACGCGCGCGCACACGCGCACACGCACACACGCACACACGCACACACACACACACACACACACACACGCAAAGATAGATGTAATCCATGTAATGTAGTGGTTCTCACCTTTACAAGTGGTGTATCTACACAACAGGATTAGCAGGATGGCCAGTAGAATCACACCCAGAAGTCCTACAATCAGAACCACTACATGTGGAGAACCGGGTTCTGCAGGTACAGTCACTGAAGGTGGAGGAGATCCAGTAGATTCAGGAGATCCAGTCACTGAAGGTGGAGGAGATGCAGTCACTGAAGGTGGAGGAGATCCAGTAGATCCAGTAGAGACTGTAATGAAAATAGTAGAGCCTGGTTACTGACTGATATATTGGTCTCTGATGTGTCGCTAGTTTTGCCACCGATGTGGCCTGAACTACCCATAGTGTGGGGCCTTAAGGGGAGCTAATGCTAATTTTGTGCAAATTTGTCTTAAAGCGCCACATTTTGCACAGATGTAGCCCAGGGCATGCTCTGATGATTTAGCTAGGGCGCCCGAGTTTGCGACCTTCGGGGTCGCCACAGCGGTCAAATCAAGTTGGGCTCCCATTTTTTTTTTCTGGCTATTTAAGTAGGATGTGAGGGGTCTAACTAGGGGGTTGTCATGATGCTGAATCCATTGCAAGCATTTGTTTTGCACAACAAAAACATTCCTTGGGCTACAAATGGCCTCACAAAACGATGGTTTAGTGATGAAAAGTGATGACTCATCACTTTTCATCACTGATCACAGTTTTGTGGGCGTTTTCTGGCCCCACACTACCAGTAGAGATATAACACAGGTGAAATGCTTAGTATCTGTACGGACGCTATACTAACTAATTTTGATGGGCACCCCCTTGGAACCATGGTAAATGGAGTATTTATATATAAGACCTTTATCCTTTATCTCTATTTCTGGGGAGCAACATGCCTCAGATGGAAGCTCTGATGAGCTTTACAGGAGATCTCAATAATTTCTCAAATGTTGCTCAATTTAGCAGAATTGTTGCATCTCAAATTTAGCTCAGAGTTACATAAAAAGGAGCTCTCAATATAATCTCATTTAAAGCTCATTTAAGCCTTTTAGATACATCTCAGATTTGTCTCAGAATGATCTGTAAAAGAGCTCTCAACATAATCTCATTTAAATCACATTTAAGGCTCAGATTGGCCAGTTAATCTATAGCTGTAAATTAGATGCAGTATTCAATCATTCTCATTTGATCAGCCACATGCATGCGTGTTCAATTTGTGTTTAAGTTTACCTAATGTGTTGTCTTATGTAAAACACATTTTCTTATATTACTCCTTCAGATTTTATCCAAATTTCATGCAAATCGGTACACATCTCTATGGTCGGATCAGTTAAGATTTTTTTGTCCATCCCAATTGGCTAAGATTTACATAAGATTGACAGGAGTGGCCCGAACAAAATGCTACTAAGATGCTGATAATACCATGGATACTTCTGTTGGATACTTCTTAGGGCTGTTCTATCGATACATCGATTTTGATATGAGACTAGATATCATCTGGGATCTTACTTATGCTCATTTTGATTTGGTAATAAGTTATTACTAATAACTTAAGATTTACATTATACGTTCAAAAGTAGCAGATCGACGACAAGCTCACAACCAGTGGCTCTCGTCCTTTTCAGGCGGTGACCCCTCAAAATAATCATATTTGAACTGGAGACCCCCGAAAATAATCATGGAATTTAGGAGGGTTAAGGTGTTACATTTAGTTTGACTCGGTTTCACAGATACATGTGAAAACAGCAGATCTACAAGCTTACAATGGCATTGGTGCCATTTTTGAGAGACTATTAGATTAGATATCTTCATTATCCACAAGGGAAATTTGTTTTGCTCGGGTCAATGCATATCAAACATAAATATACAATACAATAAAACACCCAGCAAAGTACTTCAGTTCTATATAAAAAAGTATAAAATGATTATAAATATTAAAAGGTATTTAAAAGAAAGCAAAGTCCTCCATCCAGTGATGATCCTGGCCAAAAGAAAAAAGTCAGTGAGTAATTATAATCATGAAGCATTATGAGTGCTTATGCTGTAACTATAGTGCAAGCATTATTACATTGCATGTACAGTGTGTGATCATAGAATGCTTTCTAATGGGACTTTGTTATTGTTATAATGTTGAGTATTTATCCAAAACCATTAAATGTGGCTTTGAGAGTAATTTCTGTAATATGGGTCTGAAAGAGCTAGGCGGGGTGCCCAAGACAACAGCCAATGGAGAAACCTGACCATTAAATGGTTCTCATAATATGCGAACAAGTCTTGGTTTAATGTTTGCCCTGAATCTCAAATAAACAAAACTGTGAAAAAAAGAAAGTGAGAAGTGAGTGAAACTAGCCAATGAGGGAGCAGCATTCTCGGTGAAGTTACCACCAACAAGTGTGACCTAATATAAATAACAAGGCGCAAGTTGGCACCTCGACAGAGTGTCAACTTGCCCACCCACATACATATGTACAGCACCGATCATGCATGAATGTATGTGAAATCAACATTGTAAGCTAGCATGATATACTTTTCTGAACATGCTATAAATAAAGCAAGCAAACAAGTCAGCATTCCAAAGTAAAGAGGCTACACCAAGTGTCGTGCAGTAACACATCAGCGAATAAAGCCTGCACAACCCTCTGACTCAGTGTAAAGTATAAAGTATAAAGTATAAACTTACTACTACAACAACTGATAGAGTTACACAAATGGAGTTCATATTTCATTGAGGTTCTAGTTGAAGCACAGTTGAAGCTTGAAACACACTTCACAAGCTGGACAATATACTCTCAAGACTCACTAGAACAGTGAATGCAAACCAGCACTCGTAAGTTGCTAGTAAGATGCATATCTAAAAAACAACTGACTCAATATATTGGGAGATTTACGAAACCATATGTTATGTTATTCATGTCATATTATGTTTTGATACCGAATGTTGCAGTTAGCTATGAAAACGTCACATATTTTCCTTCTGTAATACCTTAATTTGTTGACATTGTGATATAACGTGACATCACCTCATCAAAGATCAAACCCTGGATATCCATACAGTACATGGAGATGATTGGATCATCACCTAGATCTCCATATAGAGCTGACCTACATCTGATTCCCAGATGATTCCCTGTTAGGGCAACCAGCAACCACACTAATAGAATCCCTTTTATGCCCATAAAAAGGGACAAGGACTGAGAGACAGATACTGACACGCACAGATGCATGTCTGGGGTCTCACAGCACACGGTTGGTTCTACAGAAAGGGATCTCCATATTGGCATAAAGGGGATTGTATGTATGATTTCAGACGTCATAGACGTCATACGACTTTCACATAACGAGTGACAGAGTAAGCATGTCTGGGGTCTTACAGCACATGGTTGGTTCTACAGATGCCTCAATGTCTATAGACAACATTCCTGGCCGATTGCAGGAGGGAGGCCCCGCCCCCAAGTCGAAAGGGAACTTCCGGGTTCTGTCAGGCATGCATATAAACAAGAGGCAGTCACACACTCACACTCACGATAACATAACAACCTGGACTCACACTACTACTTTGCTTTCGTTATCTTTGATTACCTTCTGCTACAATGCCAACACATTGTGCAGTGCGTATGGCAAGCAGGGTCATTGCATACTGGATCGATTGTATAAGGACATTAAGCATAATACAAAAACACCCATGCAATTATACAAATAAATAGAAAGGGGTAGGGAGTGACACCACCTTTTAACCAGTGGTGTGATATGGATTTTAGAAGTGTGGGTCCTCTAAATTCATGACATCATGCTCTGTTTTTATTGTTAATTAGTGTGCATATGAGGCGCGCGTGCGTGCAGCATAATAAGTTACATTAACACACACACACACACACACACACACACACACACACACACACACACACATATATTATATTTGACTCCTGTCCTGCGGGAATCCCACGGGACCCACAGGAATTATTGTCATCCTCTACCAGACAGCATGGGTGCGTTTGCTCATTGGGAAGCTGCATTTGCGATGTAGCCAGCCAATTTATTTAGCGCATCTCTCGCGCAGCATCAGCAAAACAACGTAGCAAATTCATCTTACCAATGAGCCAATGCTACATACATACAGAAATACATCTCATTTTCGTATTGTACATACCTTAAACATGATTGCTGCTGCATGACTGCAAACACGCCCACGTCCAGCGACACAAGTGCATCCAGCTGTCTCAATGAAGCCTTCGTCGGTTACCAAAACCCACGGACCGTGGGCGTCGTTATTGAGACACTGGCTCGGTTCAACACTGGCCTTAAAAAAAATAAAGCCGTCCAGTTGATGGCTTAACACAACACCAACTTTTTCGCCGTGGAGATACTGATATGCCATCGTACTTTTAACAGCGTCCTGCTGAACGTCATCGACAGCCGTTGATGTCATCAAGTAAAATACCATTTTGTCTAACGTTATGTCCGGCCATGTCGTCATGTCGTCCTTCCAAGTATGGACTGTAGATGGGTGTGGAATCGTCAAAACCCCGTCTCGTATCAGCTGAGTGGATGAATGTTGCCATTTCAGTGGCATCGTGGCAAGTAAAAAACAGAAAGTAGTAAAAACAAGCACGTCCAAGCGGTCCGATCAGCTGGTGGGAGAGTGAGCTGTGACGAAAGCAGGAAGTCTATTTACGACTGAGCCCAAAAAAGGGCTTCCGGTCGGAAGTAGGGGGCGTGGCCAGGCATGTTGTCTATAGCTGACCTCAGCTGACCTGACCTCAGGTCAGGTCAGCCCATATGGAGATCCCTGATGTCATGGATCTCTATATATGGGGCTGACCAACACTGACATCATCAACTCTACATCACCTGGATTGGTAGTAAATCTCCTGTTCTCCCATATGCCCAAACAGATGGCAAGGGCGAGGTCGCTTTTTGTCCATAGGCGTCTTACTAGTGTTGATTATTGTAGAAATACTGACAGTATCCATAGAATACCACTGTGTTTAAGGGTCCAGAACAGGTCCTACTTATTAAGAGTCCCTGGATTCTCTACAGAATGTTGATCAATGCTGATGTATGTTCTTAGTTTTGCTTATTACGCTATCTGCCTTGTGCCATATGATATGTAGTCAAATAGTTACATCTTATTTTTATCATACGTGTTCTAAATATGATCTTATAATAGCTCAATATCTTTTATATCTAACTATTAATTTACTGAATGTCTGTCCGTCTGACCGTCTCTGTGCATGCTGACATCACTGATACTAACAGTGTCGCCACAATGGTAACAATGCCCAACTGACATCACTGACTGACATCACTACAGTGCCCACATTTGGAGATTACATTACAGACTGGCCTGGACACTGAACACCAGGGACGTGCAGAGAATGTTAGAGAGGTAGGGGCTGACATTTCTAAAAGGGCCTTTTGGTGAAAATATTGAAAATAGCAGACCTGCAAGCTCACAACGCGTCGCAGCGTCGTGCAATTATCTTGAATGCTGCCTGCAGGTATAGAATGGAAAGAGAGCATTTGCATTTCTTTCACCATAGTAAAAATTGCATTCTTGGTCTGGAGAGGGCACTTTTTACAGATAAGGGCAGGGGCTCAAGCCCCCTTTGATGTCAATGTGTGCACGTGCCTGCTGAACACTATACAGTATATGGGCATAAAAGAGAGCTTGTAATTGTACATGTCCTTACTGCTGTATGCATTGCAAAGGTGGTAGATAAAAAACAGAACATCTCTGTGTAAAGACCCCAGAATTGCGGCCTAAACTCAGGCGGCAATGGCAACAGACAGACGGACAGACAGACAGTGTGTGCGTGCACAAAACACGTACAATACACCGTATGACGCTTATCTAACAGTACACAGCAGCATGCTGCTTTGATAATGACCTCTGAATCTTGAATCTAGCCCCTCTAGAAGGGTTAGAAATCGACCAAAGCATTTTCACGCAACAGGACCTCATTGGACTCAGCGTCAAAGAGTAAGTCAGAATGACTGTCTTTTATCTGAAAAATAAAATAATAATAATTGATGCCGTCTGAATTTTGTCTTTTCCTCGAAATATAAAAAAAAATGTCTGATTTTGATTGATTTTAAGGACTCTACAGAGCCGAGAGAGTGTTTTCTACTGGTGATTCAGTCAGAGTGTATCAAAGGGTGCGCTTGTTTTATTGTCCACGACATTGCAAGCGGCGCGAAGTTCAGCGGCGCGAGTGCCCGCGAAGAGCGGGCCAGGGCCGCGCGGCGCTCCGCCGGCCGCGCGGAGTTACGAAGCCGTGGTGAATGCAATCGTTATATTTATGCCCAGGCCGTAAGGCCTGGGCAAGCCCACGATAAACGCCCGCGCAGTCCGGTGCGCATTTCCGAACGCACCATTTGATACACTCGGACTGAAACACCAGAGGAAAACACCATCCCCTACAGAGCCAGCACAACATGCAGTACAATTAAGTTACAGATAAGGACCAGAAGGGTGACTGCTCTCCATTCTGACATGCTGCCATTTCGACATCAACTTCTTATTGTCGGAGTGGCAGCACTTCCATAGAGGTTAAGTTTAGGGTTAGGGTTAGAGATAGGGTTAGTGTCGGAATGGAGACATGTCGGAATGGAGACATGTAACCGGACAAGAAGTACTGTACAATACAGTAGGTACAGAATAATACGATCACAATAAACACACCTTTAACAAATATAAATAAATTGTACAGATGTATACAGTACACCCTATACAATCATCTGGCCTGGTACAGAGCAAGAGACAATGTCAATATATATTTAAGTGTACAGGCATACGTGTACAGTCTATGGCCCTCATTTATCAATGGAGTGTAAAAAATGGTCTATTTTTTCCACCAAATTTTGCGTAGGGCAACGTGTGCACGGCATTTATCAATGCTTCCTAAACAGACACACCTGGCCTACATTTGATCCCAGCATTGATAAATGCGCAGGCTGAAATTTAAATAACACGCCCTTAATTATTCTAGAAACGCCCCGATTTTACGACCAGAACAACCCGAATACGACCTAACAACCAAAGAAAAGCCATGTCCGCGTCCCACACAGACCACGCACACATGCACGCACGCACGCACACACCTACACATGAAACTAGGCTACTTGGAACAGCAGCATTTTGGTTTACACAGCAGTCTTTGACAGTGGAAACGTGGGATTAACCAACGGTACAATCTTTGACTGCAGCCGACATGAATGACACAAGTCACTGGTCACTGCCATGAATACTTTTGGATATTAATTTAAACCATAGCCTAATCATAATTCCCCATGGCCATGATCTCACGGCTCGCCACGTCGGGTTTCATCATTAACTCCAGCATAGTGTACAGTAGCTACTGTATAAATTGAGAGACCCCACGGTTACGTTTTGGATATTAATTTAACCCAATTTCGGCGACGAGCGCTATGCACGTTTGAGTGCTTGAACTAGCAATCATGTAGGTGGGTCTACCGTTCCTGCGCTGGTCTTCTCCCCGGCCGTGGACCCCCCCAAATAAATCATCCGCAGCGTGCGCTGGGCTGGGTTTTATCCATATTAAGGACTCACAGCGGCGCCGCGCTGGTCCCGAAAATGCTCTCGCATGCGTTCGTATCTGTGCTTGTTCTGAGCCAGATCTCCAATCTTACAGTAAGATTTATTCTGTTAAAGCAATTAACCGTAGATTTCTTCCATATAGCTAGATTTAAATTGCTTAATGCTTGTCATTGTAACTTGGAAATAAAATCGGCGTGAATGTCCATGATGTAGCCGGCTATAGGCTATGCTTTTATAAAATGTTATATTTTCACAGGGTTATTTATTATTGTGTTGGATATACATTTTCGAGTGGATACATGTGTCCATTGCCTGTCAGATAATTAGACAATGCTGCTCCGCATGTCTACAATGGAACAAAGTGGTGTAGGATGATTCCTACACCACCTCAGGACTTGACGTGAGATTTGATCCTACCCTAGACCAAAGTCAAAGTCAAGTTGAAATGATAAATGCCGAGACTTGCCTAAATTTCGGTGTACACCCAAATTTTGATCTGCACCACGTTGATAAATGAGGGCCACTATGTCCAGGATGGAATGAACAGAATTCACTGAGGTACAACTTAGGAGCCTTCCTTAAGTTGAGGGAATTCCTGAACCTCCTTTTGAAGAGAATGATCTTAAAGTTCCTGAGTTGATAAAAGAATATAATCTTTGAGAATAAATACTTAGAGATTACTTAAGAACAGTTGGATACTTGCAAGCTATTAGAACCAATCGGGCCAATCTGTCTGTTCACAGACTTAAACAGACTCAATGAAAGAGAATTGCGTAATGATTAAATAAACTTGACGTCAATGTCATCCACAGTATAGTCTTTACAATCATACTGTCTGATGCAGAACGTGAGAAAATAAGTACCAGCAATTGATTTAAGCCATAGATATGATATCAGCACAGACAACAGGTAACGTTACAGGTGACAGATTGAATAGTCACACACCGTCTAACTCCTACTGCTTACTGCAAGGTTGTGCCATGTCTTGGCCATCTGGCCAGTGATGTATATCGGACCAGTTACCCATTTATAGACCCCTGGACTGGTACACATAATGGAGATCCATGGAGATATGCTGTGAGACCCCAAATATGCTTACTCAATTATTCGGTATGTAAAAGTCCTATGACGACTATCACATCTGACATAATACATACAATCCCTTTTATTCCCAAACATGGAGATCCCTGTCTGACCCAGTCACACAAATATGGGCTGTCTTCCTCCATATATGGGCATTCCCACAAGAAGTCCTGTTAGATATGTGCTTAATATTGATGACATCAGGGATCTCTATATGGTCACCAGTAAGACTCCCGAAGATAAGCGAGATAAGCGACAGTCAGGTCACATGTAAAAATCGGCCTGATGGTGGTGCTAAATGGGACAGATCCATGTTGATGACATGACTCTAACCCCGCCTTGGAGTTCACCTGTGATGTCACAGTGATGTGTCACAGTGACATCAGAGCATGATGTCAGAGCGGCAAACCCATAGACCGTAAAAATGTGTACACATGTACACGACTACACATGGACATCTGTGACATTTCTCATGGTAAACTGCGACTAATTAACAACACATTTTAGGAGTTCAAATAAACATATGTCTATAAGAGTTCATATATATATACCAGTAAGACTCCCTAATCAGGAGATAAATGACTGCCAGGCCCCGGCTCTCCCGGTCGCTCCTAGCCCGAGTTACGACCACTTTTGCATCCGTTCTGGAGCAGCAGGAGTCGGTGGTCCCTGGGAATTCCCTGTGAACAGCCCTGTTGGGGTGTCATTTGGTCATTTTTGGCGGCGGCGCCAGGGGGTCACTGGGGGTCCCTGGATCTCCGGGGGTCCCTGGGAGGGTGGAGGTTGTGCTTTGGCAGGCAAGGACTGTGTGTGCAAAGTGTGACATGGATTGGGGCAACGGTGGCTGAGATATGAGTTGGGGAAAAGTGTGATGTGACGGACAGACTGACTGCCGGTGGAGGTTTTCATTGTAACTGCGACCTGACGGTTGCAATGAGTTCATAAACAGAGCCACTAACATTAATTCCAGTGGTGTAAAGTACATTTACTTAAGTACTGTACAGTTTTGAGGTATTTTTACTTTACTTAAGTATTTCCAATTTTCAGTACACTTCTACTCCATTATCTCAAAGGCAAATATTGTACTTTTACTCTACTACAATAATTTTGAAAACTTTAGTTACTATTACTTTGCAGATATAAATGAGTATATTATAAAACATACATCCACTTTAACCTATTCTAAACTTGGCTATTTGAAAATAGCAGATCTACAAGCTCACAACGCGTCGCGATTCGACGTGTTGTGAGCTTGTAGATCACAATGAGAGGAGAGAACGAGAGAGCTAGAGAGAGAGAGAGAGAGAGAGAGAGAGAGAGAGAGAGAGAGAGAGAGAGAGAGAGAGAGAGAGAGAGACTCTGATTGGCTGAAGCATACGTCATCATCTATTTCCAGCTATGGAGACACGCTACGTCATGCCGTTCTCAAGTTTGAAAATAGCCGCCTCCCCTTCCCCAAGCGAGAGAGAACAGAGTGAGAGACGGTCCGTCGCCCGTTGTTATTAATTAATATGGATTGGGAATCATATCCTCCTCTGAATACAGCATGTACAAGGAGCGAAAGTCCAAAAAAGGTAAGATAATTTCATTATGTTTATAAATGTCAACCAGAGCTGCCAACCCTCACGCAATGAGCGTGAGACTCACGCAAATGACCCTCTTCTCACGCTCTCACGCCACACATCGTATTTCTCACGCCGTCATATCACCAGCCGTCACAAAGTGGAAAACTGCGTCAACTCAAGTGTCACTGAGACATCCACTTCGGCCGCGATTTGAGCAACAAAGGGCTTAAAATACTGTATCTGATTCTGAAGTAGCCCTAATGATTAGATGCGTCGCTGTGTGTGCGTGAGCGTCTGGTGTGAGGAACGCTGCGTGCACGTTCCTGCGCACATCATTCTCTACAGTAAGATCAACAGGCTACAGGAGGATCTACAACATTAATTCAACACGTCCAAAATGCCCATTGCTTACTTGCAGGCAGTTTAAATGAGGAGGGACTTTTGGATGGATGCGTGTGCTAAAAGAACAGCTCTTCAAGCCAAAGACGTACTTGCAGCTTAATGTAAACATATCCATAATTTTCTCATCCTAGTAAAGCCAGATAAAAGTATCAAACTCCCTGTAAAATGCAACAGAATACAGGAAATAACATCTGCTCTTTTAATTTTTTTCTGGGGGAGGACCCCCAGACCCCCCACCAAAATGATCCGCTATTAACTACGTTCATTATTGAGGGTTAGATTTGGAGAATTAAATAACACCCACTGCAGTGCAACATACTGTACCTGGTTGGTGTAATAGTGACTCCAAGGGTCGATACAATCTATACTATAATTTTGCGAATGTCTGAGTGAGTGTCTGTCTGAAACAGCGTTTCTCCTCAGTGGCTGGAGCAATTGATCTGAAATCGCATCACCATTAGCATATGAACACACCTAACATAACTGTGAAGCCCGTTTGTCACTTTCACAAATCATATACTGTATATTAGCATTTTTATGGTGTATCTACTATCTATTCTGCATCTAGCATGAGGCACATCTATTCTGCATCTAGCATGAGGCAACATGTTTAACCAGCTCTCTCTGTGTGTGTGTGTGTGTGTGTGTGTGTGTGTGTGTGTGTGCAGGCAGGCGGGTGTGTGCGCAGGCGGGTGGGCGGGCGGGCGGGCTGGGGGGGGGGGGGGGGGGGGGTAGCCATTAAACGAAACGGGTATTTCTTACATTGATGCTCCTACATAGTATCATGCAAGCACCAGTTAAAGTTACTTTCCATCCCTCATATACTGTATGCACAGTGCACATCCCATAACCCACACACTGCACATAATTTTGGAGCTCATATCTTTGAACGGGTAATAATAATAATAACCTAAATTATTGTAATATTTGTTGAACATATAGGCCTATATCATTTTTTTTATTTCTTTTGCGGCACCAAAGCGCCCCTCCCCCCCCTCGCAAAAAAAAAAAATCTCACTCTTAGGTTTTCCTGAAAGTTGGCAGCCCTGATGTCAACACAGTCGTGGCTGTGGGAACTTGGCTGGTAGCTAGCTGCTACAGGCTAGCCTATATGGCTAGCCCAGGCAGATAGGATAGCATGGCTCGTTTTTTTGGAAGCTTAGCTGTTAGATAATTAAAGCTGCAAATCTGTCTATTGAGGGTCCATTCCTTGTAGAAGGAGTGACAGTGGAAAAAAATGTAAGATAATCTTATGTTTATAAATTTCAACACAGTAGTAGGCTATGCTCTTGGGTCTGGGCTAGCAGCTAGCTAACATGCTATATACAGTAGCCTAGCTGTAGGCTGTAGCTGTATATGGCTCGTTTTCAATAGCAACTGAGAAACACACCAAGCTAACATTTGAGCTAAAGAGGGGGTCCACGTCGACCCCCTGGAATCCGGACTTTAGGGGGTCTGTGAAATTGCTTGTTTAAACAGTGTAAAAAAAAGGGGAAAAAAAAACATAGCCTACATTATGCATAGCATTATTTTAGGGTCATTATGTTCTGTATAGTAGGCTCTTATTAGTTGTGTATGGTTGATATTATTTACAGGGGTGTCACAAGGGCAGCAAGAACCGTGGACTCTCTGCGTCCACGTCTGAGACGCGTGTTATGACGCGTCTGTTGACGCGTCCGTGCTTAAATAGCGGTCAAGACGCAGCTTTGTGTCCAGGACGGAGCTCCCGCGGCTCAAGACGTGAAACCGCGGCTCAAGACGCGATTCGAGTCAAAGGACGGGGCTTTGACACTACAATCGCGTCTTTTCGCGTCTTTTCGCCAAAAGACGCGGCTTGGATCGCGTCTTTGAGCCCAAAGACGGAGCTGGGACACTACAATCGCGTCTTCCGTCTCATGACGCGTCCGTGCTTAAATAGTGGTCAAGACGCAGCTTTGCGTCCCTGCACGGAGCTTGCGTCTTCTAGACGGCTCAAGACGCGATTCCAGCCGAAAGACGGGGCTTGGACACTACAATTGCGTCTTTGATCCCAAAGACGTGGCTTGGAGGCTACCGCGTCTGGCTGGAACTCGGAGCGGAGTCAAGTTCATTGAAAATAACGGGGCCGTATGTTTTGACGCGGCGCCTCCGTGAGGCCGATGAGGCTAGTGTGTGTTCCCCTTCAGACGTCTGCTGTCTGCTCTCCGTGGGAAAAAAAAAAAAAAGGGTGTCTATTGTATGTATTTTTTGATGGAGAATTCAAATATGACCTTCTTTTTTGCATAGGACAACTCTAACCTGCATCAATTGGTATTTTATGATTGCCAATTGTACCCTATCCATCTAAAAAAACAAATTGGATCTCTATTGTATGTATTTTTTGATGGAAAATTCAAATATTACCTTCTTTTTTAGATAGGACAACTCTAACCTGCATCAATTGGTATTTTATAATTGCCAATAGTACCCTATCAATCTAAAAAAACAAATTGGATCTCTATTGTATGTATTCTTTGATGGAAAATTCAAATATTGCCTTCTTTTTTAGATAGGACAACTCTAACCTGCATCAATTGGTATTTTATAATTGCCAATAGTACCCTATCAATCTAAAAAAAACAAATTGGATCTCTATTGTATGTATTTTTTGATGGAAAATTCAAATATTACCTTCTTTTTTAGATAGGACAACTCTAACCTGCATCAATTGGTGCATCAACCTTCTCTCTATCTATCTATCTATCTATCTATCTATCTATCTATCTATCTATCTATCTATCTATCTATTTATACTTCACCTTTAGTCAAGAAGAGAGTTCAGCCTCAGGAACTTGCACACCTGGAACTGTGTCATGACTGTGTCATGGAGCTAAGCAGAACTATGTGAAATACTCACAATGAGTCTGATGGACCAATCAGAGTGGTGGTGGGGGGAGGGATCAACAATAGACAGAAACTGGATAATGCTTTGTTAACTGTCCCACCTAAGTCCCTGCTAGTCTGAACAAATCACCTTCCCTCTCAGAACACTACTACTACTACTACTACTACTACTACTACTACTACTACTACTACTACTACTACTACATTTATATAAAGCTGCTCTTGCATTTGAATTCAAGTCTGACACAAGTTAAGGTTAACTTAGGTAGTAGTTCATTTTGCTGGCTTTTGTGTGTGAGTGTGTAGGCCCACAAATTATTATAATTGTCTGTCATTAAGTGACTCAAAGGGAGACGTCTAATGGGTGTTTATTATTTTAATATTAACTGTGGGAAGATTATATATATTTTATTTTGCACTTAAAGTGTTGTGATATTATTCCTGAAGGAAGAGGGGTATTTTCACAGCCCAGGCTTTGAACCTAAATGCTGTTTACATGCTCTATAAATATTTATTTCTATATAAAACTCAGTTGTGTGGAGTTATTGTGTGCCTTTTATTGTAGCTAAAGAGTCCATTTGTTCACTAGACATTAAGTCAAGGTTACTATTTTGAGTTGAAGCCAAGTGTTTTATTACTTTGTGGTTTAACATTATTTAAAAGGCAAATTCATTGTTATGGTTACTTTAGAAGACTGCTTTTGCATTCATGAGTTATAAAGAGAGCCAAGCTAATTCAAAGAGTTAAGTTAAAGGAACACAAAACGTGACTTAACTCACAGCTGCCATTGGACAGACAGTTATAACATACTCTTATCTTTCACAGAACAGACAATTATCATTTAGTTTATCTATTTGAGACATGTAGCTGCTCTAGGGGAAATAGAGCATTAATTTGGGATCAGCCTATTCAATTGATAATGACCAATGGGTGCCAGTTTCTAAGTAGTTAAGCATATTACCATAACAATATATGTGGCCTAGACATGGATATTGCCCACTCAACTCGTAATCTACAGAAATGTCCACCACATCACACAGTATAAAACCTAGTAGAGAAATCTGCCTTCTCCTGTATTGTATTAGTGACATTCATTAATAAATAGTAAAATAACAGGACAGAGCAGAACAGGCCTCTGCTGTGTCTTTATTATGGGTGCATTCCAATGCAAATGGATACTCTGGAACAATCTGAAACAATGTATCTTTCCTGTGGCTGTTATAATGAACACAAACAGATCAGAACGTAATTTAACATTAACCAGTTACATTTATCATACAACAATGTAAGGGATGGATTCCTTTCTATTGTGTGAGTTACTTAAATGCTGATCAATATGTGAATCTGGCTCTTATCAGGTGGGTGTTTTCTCTCCCTGGCCTGTGCTGTCCTCAGTTAAACCAAGACAGTGCTGTTGTCACCAATGTGGAAAAAGCTTCAGCTCAATTTATTATCTCAAAGTAGACCAGAAAATACACACAGGAGAGAAGCCATTCAGCTGTGAACATTGTGGGAAGTATTTTGCTAAAAGATCACAAGCGTTCACATACTGGAGAGAAACCTTATTGTTGTGACCAGTGTGGGAAAAGATTTGTTCAAAAGGGGATTTTAAAAGAACACCAGAGAATTCACACTAGAGAGAAGCCCTATTGCTGTGACCAGTGTGGGAAAAGCTTTATTCGATTGTCTTATCTCAAAATACATGAACGAATTCACACAGGAGAGAAACCATACGGCTGTGTCCAATGTGGTGAAAAGATAGTCCGAAAGTGCACCAGAGATTTCACACCGAAGATGATGCATATCACTGAACATTTTCGCACACTGGAGACAGCAGTATATGGCTTCTCACCAGTGTGGATTTTCAGGTGTCTTTTCAGAGCCGTCTTCAGAGTGAACCTTTTCCCACATTGGTGACAGCAGTAAGGTCTCTCTCCAGTGTGAATCTTCTTGTGTTGTACGAGGCTAGATTTTACAGTGAAACGTTTGCCACAGTGTTCACAGCAGTAAGGCTTTTCTTCGGTGTGAAATCTCTGGTGCACTTTCGGAGCAGCCATTAAACTGAACTTTTCCCCACATTGGACACAGCCGTATGGTTTCTCTCCTGTGTGTATTTTCTGGTCTACTTTGAGATAATAAATTGAGCTGAAGCTTTTTCCACATTGGTGACAACAGCACTGTCTTGGTTTAACTGAGGACAGCACAGGCCAGGGAGAGAAAACACCCACCTGATAAGAGCCAGATTCACATATTGATCAGCATTTAAGTAACTCACACAATAGAAAGGAATCCATCCCTTACATTGTTGTATGATAAATGTAACTGGTTAATGTTAAATTACGTTCTGATCTGTTTGTGTTCATTATAACAGCCACAGGAAAGATACATTGTTTCAGATTGTTCCAGAGTATCCATTTGCATTGGAATGCACCCATAATAAAGACACAGCAGAGGCCTGTTCTGCTCTGTCCTGTTATTTTACTATTTATTAATGAATGTCACTAATACAATACAGGAGAAGGCAGATTTCTCTACTAGGTTTTATACTGTGTGATGTGGTGGACATTTCTGTAGATTACGAGTTGAGTGGGCAATATCCATGTCTAGGCCACATATATTGTTATGGTAATATGCTTAACTACTTAGAAACTGGCACCCATTGGTCATTATCAATTGAATAGGCTGATCCCAAATTAATGCTCTATTTCCCCTAGAGCAGCTACATGTCTCAAATAGATAAACTAAATGATAATTGTCTGTTCTGTGAAAGATAAGAGTATGTTATAACTGTCTGTCCAATGGCAGCTGTGAGTTAAGTCACGTTTTGTGTTCCTTTAACTTAACTCTTTGAATTAGCTTGGCTCTCTTTATAACTCATGAATGCAAAAGCAGTCTTCTAAAGTAACCATAACAATGAATTTGCCTTTTAAATAATGTTAAACCACAAAGTAATAAAACACTTGGCTTCAACTCAAAATAGTAACCTTGACTTAATGTCTAGTGAACAAATGGACTCTTTAGCTACAATAAAAGGCACACAATAACTCCACACAACTGAGTTTTATATAGAAATAAATATTTATAGAGCATGTAAACAGCATTTAGGTTCAAAGCCTGGGCTGTGAAAATACCCCTCTTCCTTCAGGAATAATATCACAACACTTTAAGTGCAAAATAAAATATATATAATCTTCCCACAGTTAATATTAAAATAATAAACACCCATTAGACGTCTCCCTTTGAGTCACTTAATGACAGACAATTATAATAATTTGTGGGCCTACACACTCACACACAAAAGCCAGCAAAATGAACTACTACCTAAGTTAACCTTAACTTGTGTCAGACTTGAATTCAAATGCAAGAGCAGCTTTATATAAATGTAGTAGTAGTAGTAGTAGTAGTAGTAGTAGTAGTAGTAGTAGTAGTAGTAGTGTTCTGAGAGGGAAGGTGATTTGTTCAGACTAGCAGGGACTTAGGTGGGACAGTTAACAAAGCATTATCCAGTTTCTGTCTATTGTTGATCCCTCCCCCCACCACCACTCTGATTGGTCCATCAGACTCATTGTGAGTATTTCACATAGTTCTGCTTAGCTCCATGACACAGTCATGACACAGTTCCAGGTGTGCAAGTTCCTGAGGCTGAACTCTCTTCTTGACTAAAGGTGAAGTATAAATAGATAGATAGATAGATAGATAGATAGATAGATAGATAGATAGATAGATAGATAGATAGATAGATAGAGAGAAGGTTGATGCACCAATTGATGCAGGTTAGAGTTGTCCTATCTAAAAAAGAAGGTAATATTTGAATTTTCCATCAAAAAATACATACAATAGAGATCCAATTTGTTTTTTTAGATTGATAGGGTACTATTGGCAATTATAAAATACCAATTGATGCAGGTTAGAGTTGTCCTATCTAAAAAAGAAGGCAATATTTGAATTTTCCATCAAAGAATACATACAATAGAGATCCAATTTGTTTTTTTAGATTGATAGGATACTATTGGCAATTATAAAATACCAATTGATGCAGGTTAGAGTTGTCCTATCTAAAAAAGAAGGTAATATTTGAATTTTCCATCAAAAAATACATACAATAGAGATCCAATTTGTTTTTTTAGATGGATAGGGTACAATTGGCAATCATAAAATACCAATTGATGCAGGTTAGAGTTGTCCTATGCAAAAAAGAAGGTCACATTTGAATTCTCCATCAAAAAATACATACAATAGACACCCTTTTTTTTTTTTTTTTCCACGGAGAGCAGACAGCAGACGTCTGAAGGGGAACACACACTAGCCTCATCGGCCTCACGGAGGCGCCGCGTCAAAACATACGGCCCCGTTATTTTCAATGAACTTGACTCCGCTCCGAGTTCCAGCCAGACGCGGTAGCCTCCAAGCCACGTCTTTGGGATCAAAGACGCGATTGTAGTGTCCAAGCCCCGTCTTTCGGCTCGAATCGCGTCTTGAGCCGTCTAGAAGACGCAAGCTCCGTGCAGGGACGCAAAGCTGCGTCTTGACCACTATTTAAGCACGGACGCGTCATGAGACGGAAGACGCGATTGTAGTGTCCCAGCTCCGTCTTTGGGCTCAAAGACGCGATCCAAGCCGCGTCTTTTGGCGAAAAGACGCGAAAAGACGCGATTGTAGTGTCAAAGCCCCGTCCTTTGACTCGAATCGCGTCTTGAGCCGCGGTTTCACGTCTTGAGCCGCGGGAGCTCCGTCCTGGACACAAAGCTGCGTCTTGACCGCTATTTAAGCACGGACGCGTCATCAGACGCGTCATAAGACGCGTCTCAGACGTGGACGCAGAGAGTCCACGGCTGTCTCTCCATCTTATAGCCAATAGAATTCTCAGAAAAATGATGCCTAATTTGTTTTGGCTGAAGTGAACTATATACCCAAAAACCCCTGCGTAACAGCACCACTGGACGTGCGTAAATACGCAGCAGCGTGCCGAATGTCAGACCAAGAGTGTTAGGGCTGTCAGTAAAATAAATAAATAAAATAATAATAATAAATATAACTGCAAGCAGCGATAAAGTGGCCAAGGCATAAAAAGCAGGAAAGCAAAAAGGCATCAAGGGAAAGCAAAGAAGACATCAAAGAAAAACTAGAAGCAGTGTTCTTCCGAACAGGACTCTGGCAGGTCAGGTAGGTTTTTTTTTGCCTAGTGGTGACTCTATAATAGGCCAAAGTGAAAAGGGTACCACATGTTCTTGGGCGGCAATCGGACGCTTCATGTGTATGTTTTGCAAAAATTGACCCGCTGGTGGCGGGTCAACAGGCCAATGTGAGAAGGGTGGCATCTGTTCCTTGGCCTAGTGGGAATATGTGTGCAAAATCTCACACACATAGCAGGCTGCGTTTGAGACATTTTGTTCAAAAAGGAGCAATCCTGCAAACCTTGGAATTCAATGTTAGCCAATTAGATAGAATATGATATCTGACAAATCCGTCATGATTACATCACTGTAGAGATACTGTGTACTGATTTGTGTGATTTTCGGATACAATCTGAAGGAGTAATATTGAAGAATGTGTTTTACATACTGTAAGTTGGCCTTCTGGTGGCGCTATAAATGGCAGATGTGAAAAATGTAGGGCACAGGTTTTTCCTTGGCCTCTGGGAAGTGTGCATACAAAGTTTTACACTAATCGGTGGTTATAGGTAAAAGCACAAATTGGCCTCTACACAACATGTATGCAAAAGACTGTAGGCCTATATGCAACAGACATAAAATAGTGTGATACTATTCACCTGGATAGTTTATGATGCTGTACATAGTAAGCCTTGCCGAGCCATGAGGCCCATATGACTCGGCCGAGCCATGAGGCTCATAGGGCAGGAGCCGGTTTAGTAGGAGTTTTGTCCCCTCAGCCATCGCTGCACTAAACAATCTGCTAAGCAAGCGCCCCCGTCGCTAGGATGGTTTTCTGTGACTAGTGGGGACCTGATGATCTGTCCAGTGATGTTTTGTGTTAAATGGTTTTGTGTTGAACAGACTGAAGACAAATTTCCCCTCAGGGACAATAAAGATTATTATTATTGTCTCCTGCTTCTGTAGCGTGAGGCAGCTTGATGTACAAGTACACCCCCTTGACATGACGCTAGCGTGTTGCAGGGACTTACCCCCAATCCGACCCTTGATGCTGAGTGCCAAGCAGGGAGGCACTGGGTCCCATTTTTCAGAGTCTTTGGTATGACCCGACTGGGGTTTGAACCCCGATCTCCCTGTCTCAGGGCAGACACTCAAACCACCAGGCCACTGAGCTGGTACATGATATCATTGTAATCCTTGGACATCAGAACATACAGTAGGTGTAGACATCATAGTTTGTATTATAATGCTTGGTTCAGGAGTTATGATGCAAAATACCTTTAGTAATGGCGGATATAAAAATATGCATCAAGGAGGGGCATTTGTACAACTCTAACAAATGTCATTGTTTTATGCTTATATCAACAGGCAGGATTTGATCCACCAACCTTCTGCATAAAAGGCATATGCTCTAACCGCTAGACAGCCACACATTTGGTGACCGTCATGTTTGTTAAAAAAGAAGGTTCCATGTAGGCTGAGTGCCTTCGATTAAACAATGATTCAATAGCCATTGCCACAGTATTTTATCGATTTTCCATATTTTGGAGGCTACTAAAAGTAATGAGTAAATGTAACCTGAGTATTTGACATTATGTGATCGTATTCTTTCACTCAGCATAGGCACTAACCATTGGCTGATGCACATGCATGACAGTCATGTTTAAAAACAAAAAAAAGTTCCATGTAATGTACTTAATATATATTGTGGGGGCTGAGACCAAACCAACACTTAGAAACAATGAGCGGTGTAGCCACACTGGCACATTTATTTAGAAAAAGGAGGACAAGCAGCAGCGGAGCTCTGCTCCATAAAGTAGGTAGTAAGTACGAATGAAGTAGATAATCAAATGAGGAATTAAGTATTAGTAGTAGTAATTCACCCCAAAATGACTCTTTACTCAGGCCATGGAGACTTTAGTTCAATAATGTTTAGTTTTTTGTTGCATTCCTAAAACAATTTGCTTTCAATAAAGTTACCCCCATGGGTCCGGATGGGGACCCACATGCATTTGGGTCCCCGTCCGGAATCAATGGGGTGTACTATAATATTTTTTTTGTCTGGAATGTTTCAATACAAAACTCAAGTCTCCATGGTAAGACTAATCAATAGAAAAGGTCATTTTGGGGGTGAACTACTCCTTTAAACAATAAAGCCAAGTAACTCCGGTCAAAGTCAAAAACAGTCTAACAGTCTAGTCAACCCTTGATTCGTACTTGCAGTCCTTAAGCATGCTCGTTCCATCATTGTGCATGTTCTCCTATATTGCCTGAAATGACAGATATGCAACATTAGGATTTCATTTAACTATATGGCATTTAAAAGGACTTGTGGAATGTATAATTCTCTTACCGTCAGCCCCTGTCAGCATGGAGGAGTCAGTGGAAAGTGGTGAGTGGAGCAGATTAGGCTGATTGAACAGGTACATTGGCCCATCACTTGGCCCAGGGGTGGGCGTTGCCTTCTCCAGCCAGCTCTGAAACAAAAACGTCATTACTTCAAAACATGAATACTTCAGAAGTGAATAATCAAAATTCAAGCCCATGAATTAAATACAGTTGGGTGTCCAAATATTATACAGTAAAAAGGTCTTATTTGAGATGTTCCATTTAGGCAGGGTGTTTAACTTACTTGTACTACATTATGTAGCATATGCTTTGTGAATGAAAAGTATACATTGCTAATGGACCAGTTATTGCAGAAGTAGGTGTGGGTTGGAGGAATTAAATTGATGAAAAACATTAAATGAAACCAGAGAGACAGAACTGCATTGCAAGGGATTGTATAAAAAAAAAAAAAAAAAAAAGCATTCAGTTGATATTCAGTTGATGTGAAACCCAAATAAGTCAAAGGTTCTTGGCAGTCAAGTCATTGTCAGGGTTCAATGTTCAATGTTCAGGGGCAGAGTGGAGTTTGGCATTGGGAGAACTGTGGACTGGGGGGAATGTGGTGTATGAGTGTCACTGCTGCTGCTTTTTCCTACCCATAACCATAGATCAGGACTGCACTGAGATCATGCAGGAATCGAACAGGATTGGGTCAGTCATTCTGTAGGCTCGCCATCTTTAAGTTTCAGTTCTTAGGTAATAAAACCTGGCCTGGATCAAAGGAAAGGCCAAATGAATACAAAAATAACAAATTCAAATAATCTGCTGCACTACAGGCTTGAAACAAAATATTCTACTAATCCACCCAACTACAGGCTTGTCTTTAAACTCAAAACACATCAATTCAAAAGTCAATTTAGTAGCTTACATACAAGCATTACATTCCAAAAGAAATTGTTTTACATTTAGATCCCAAAAACCAAAAACATCATAACATTTCAAAGCACATGGTCAGCTTACCAAGTCACATTGTTCCTCTATCACACACACAGCGAGTGTATCGAGTGGATCAGGTGGATCAGGTAGGTGAGGTATATCTAAAAGACAAATTATTGTATGGGTAAGTATAATGAATGAATTAAAACTGAATTAGAAATAGGAATAGTTGTTGAAATAATGAACAGTACAGATCTGCAGCAGCTCCAGTGATGTGCACCTCACTGAGCAAACTGCAGACTGACGGTTTTATACTGGGTGTGGTGATGATTGTCAATTGCTGCGCAGCTGTGTGACTGATTGTGACTTGGGGACCAGGACCAGGGGCGTCACAAGGGGTAGGAAAGTGGGACTGAGTTACTAGGGCCCAAGTTGGAGGGGCCCTAGTAACTTTAGCTATTGAAAAATAGCAGATATACAAGCTCACAGCGCGTCGGTGCCGCGCTGCGAGCTTGTAGATCTGCTATTTTTGAAAAGTCGTGAAAATGTGTGCAAATCTTTGAATATGTGTTTTTTTAAGCGAACATTTGTAACTCAAATTTTGCTTCTGGGGTGTCCCTGGAACTAAATATTTTGAGATGGGGGTCCGTGGCTAAATACATATAATTTTGGGGGTCCTTCACATGAAAAAGTTTGAGCATCACTGACATGGAAACATATGTTTCTTGCACACATTTTCACATTTTTTTCAAAAATAGCAGATCTACAAGCTCGCAGCGTGGCACTCGGTGCCGCGCTGTGAGCTTGTATATCTGCTATTTTTCAATAGTTAACATTCATGGGGGGCCCGCTGTGAATCCTTGTACCCAGGGCCCAGAATTTGGTGTGACGCCCCTGACCGGGACCAAAACATTGCATGTGGAAATGAAGAAAACATTCCATTTAAAAATAAAATGAAAATATACAATCTGAACCCTGGGTTACAATTACTATTGTATTGACTGTACTTGTACTGTTCTCCATTTTGTCTAATAAAATAATCGGTTTGAGCTTGTGTTCCATGTTAACACATTGACCGCCATTTTAACATACCTCCGTACTCCCACCTGACATTCGTCTCCATAGACTTCCATGTAATTGGGTGTGCACGGATCATGCACACCCATGCCTAGATAATGCAACACGTGTGTCCACATTGCTCACAGCTTTCAAACAAAAAAATCCGAATGGAAATCCATTCAGGCATTCATGAGATAACAGCCACTATGTTTAACAAAGATGGCTGCCAAAATGGCTGCCATGCTTGAAAGATGGGGTTGCTATGGGGGTTAAACATGCAATTTCGCGATTGCTATCATGCCTACTCCATTTTTTGTGGTCAAAAACAAATTTTGGATTTTTTTTTTTTTTTTTTTTTTTTTTTTAATTCTCGGGACTATCGGGCCTGGCGGGGAAAGACATTGGAATAATCTCGGGACTATCGGGCCTGGCAGGGAATGAGTTAAATCCCATGTTAAAGTTAGCCTTTTTGCTAAATCACCAAACAACTAGCAGACACATTTCAACACACTTTAGCAAAACTAACCAACCAAGCCACAACTCACCGCTGAGTAGATGGGCGCAGAAGGGAGCAGCATCCAGCAGCATGCGGCTTCCAAACAAACTGAGTGAGGAGGAACTGGCCTCACCTCAACCGTTATTTATACTCTCTTGCTTAATAGGGTTGCCATGTTTGGTTGCAATACCAGGGTTTTCACGGCAACATTTTGTGAAATGCATTTTAAATGCATGAGGTAAGGCTTGAACAAGGGGACCTCTGGAAGGATAGACAAAGGCCTTACCAGGTGAACTATGCACAGCTCTTCACAGTGAGAAAATATTACTTTAAATGTTTGTTTTAGAAGCAGAAGAATAATTTGCATATAACCGCAATCTGGATTGAATTATTAAAAAAGCATGTTTCAATTTAAAAAAAAATCGATCTGACAGATCTTTAGATATTGGTCCAAAGTTCATGTAAAAAAAGTTCCGTGCACGTGACGCGAAAAATCCGGAATAAAAGCGGGTTTAAGCGTTTTACGAACTGCTCAAAATGGCGGAAAATCTAAGGACGGAGCTTACTTAACAAAGACACGGATGGCTTCCGCTTGAGTCAAGGCACGCGTGTAACCAAGTTGCATGTCTTTAAACTAAACGAGGCATGACTTATGCCCCTTTAAAGTTTGAGTTTTCAAACGCTTCGTATAGCGCCCCCCTTTGGCCAATTAGAGTAAGATTGCTTTCAGTGATATTTGGACTAACCCTCTACATATTTGCCAAATGCCATGAACGTGTCACTTTGCAAGTATGATTTAGAGGCAGAAGAATAATTTGCATAAAACTGCAATATAGAGTGAATTATTAAAAAATAATGTTTCGCTTTAAAAGAAATCCGGCCGCTGTGCGATGACCGCATTGATCCAAAGTTCATGAAAAAAAAGTTTCGCGCACGTTACGCGAAAATCCCAGGAGGAGATAGAAAGTGAAAAGGGTGCTACGTGTTCTTGGGCCTTTCACGGCAATCGGACGCTGCATGCGGGATTTGAAGCATTTTGTTCCAAAAATGTGTTTTGCAAAAATTGACCCACTGGTGGCGCTATAACAGGCCAATGTGAGAAGGGTGGCATCTGTTCCTTGGCCTAGTGGGAATGTGTGTGCAAAATCTCACACACAGCAGGCTGCGTTTGAGACATTTTGTTCAAAAAGGAGCAATCCTGCAAACCTTGGAATTCAATGTTAGCCAATTAGATAGAATATGATATCTGACAAATCTGTCATGATTACATCACTGTCGAGATACTGTGTACTGATTTGTGTGATTTTCGGATAAAATCTGAAGGAGTAATATCGAAGAATGTGTTTTACATACTGTAAGTCGGCCTTCTGGTGGCGCTATAAATGGCAGATGTGAAAAATGCAGGGCACAGGTTTTTCCTTGGCCTCTGGGAAGTGTGCATACAAAGTTTTACACTAATCAGTGGTTATAGGTAAAAGCACAAATTGGCCTCTACACAACATGTATGCAAAAGACTGTAGGCCTATATGCAACAGACATAAAAAAAACTGTGATACTATGCACCTGGACAGTTTGATGATGTACATAGTAAGCCTTGCTGAGCTATGAAGACCATATGAATCGGCCAGGCTATGAATCTCATAGGGCAGGAGCCTATCTCCTGTTTCTGTAGCATAAGGCAGCTTGATGTACAAGTACACCACCTGGAGATGACGCTAGTATGTCGCAGGGAGTTACCCCCAATCCAACCCTTGATGCTGAGTTTCAAGCAGGGAGGCACTGGGTCCCATTTTTTAGAATCTTTGGTATGACGCGACCCGGGTTTGAACCCGGATCTCCTAGTCTCAGGGCAGACACTCAAACCACTAGGCCACTGGAACTGGTACATGATATCATTGCAATCCTTGAAAATCACAACATAGGTGTAGACATGACAGTTTGTATTATAATGCTTGTTTCAGGATTTATGATGCAAAATACATTATTTAGTAATGGCGGATATTAAAATACGCATCAAGGGGGGTTGGGGGACATTTATAGGAAGGCTCCATATCAGACATTGTTCAAGGAACCAAACTGTAAAGTCTACCAAATGTCATGGTATTATGCTTATATAAACACCAAGCAGGATTCGATCCAACGACCTTCTGCATGAAAGGCATATGCCCTGACCACTACACTAGGCAGCCACAGGATCTGTTAACCATGTTTGTTTAAAAAAAAAAAGGCTGAGGCCTTGATTGTATTGATTTCTTTTTTATATTTTGGAGGCTTGGGGTGAAATCAATGTAATCTGAGTATTTCTGACATTTTCGAGTGATCATATTTTCATATAATTCAAAATTGTGGGAGAGGTAAAGGTCAGAGGTCAAAAGTCAGAGCGTAAAAGTTGTTCGGCATGAGGAGACGCATAAGTGTATACAGGTTTCATTGCTGTACCTGAAACAGGGCATGAGCTACACCAGTTCAAAGTTTGCACTTTCGAAGGCTTCCTACAGCGCCACCCTTTGGCCGATTGTTGCGAGCTTCGCGTTTTAGCCGTTTGGCATAGTCCTCTGCCATACTGCCGAGTTTCGTAAAAAGCGACTGCACGGTCTAGCCGCTAGAGCAAAAGTGGCGGAATAATAATAATAGTAATGATGAAGTCCAATAACAATGAGTGGCCATTTGCCACTTCGTGGCCTTGGCCACTAATAAATAAATACAAATAATAAAAAATTAAAATAAAAAAAATCCAGTCTATTAGCCCTTTTTTGACCTCTTTATATGATATATGCAAATGTCTCCAAATGAAAACGCATAAACATATACTTAGTAAAACATGTGTAAAATATTCATATTCTGTAGTTTTATCATGTCCTTTGAAATTGGGCTAGGTAAGGCTTCAAAATGTGTCCACATTGTGTTTTTCAGCTCCTATATGATAATAGCAGTGTTATGCAGGCATCTATTTACTGAAAATATTTAGGCGAGGATTAAAAACCTGCTATTCCAGTAAGTTAAAACTTGCATTACTCAATGTCAGTTGCACACAGAGTGATTATTTATTTCTGGGTAAAACTTCAAAATGTTTCCTTCAAAATGAGACCATGCCCAATGCATTACTCCAAATGGTTTAAAAACAACAATCAATTTACTTTGGGTACGTTGTGTATAGGCGTTTTTTGCAAATTATACAGGATTGTTAACAGGTTAACGACTTAAGACCCTTTTATAAAATAAATTAACATTCTCCATAGTGTCAAATATTAGAGGCAGAAATTGTGAAAATAGCCGATCTACATGCTCACAACGCCTCGCAATGCGAGACGTTGTGAGCATGTAGATCCGCTGTTTTCACAATAGAACCATATTAAACAAAATGTAATGCCTCGATCAACTCTTACAACTCCAAGTGCTCGTCAGGGTTCCCAGTTCAAATATGATTATTTTGGGGGTCACGGCTTGAAAAGGTTGAGAACCACTGCTATAGGCAACCTGTTATGTATATAACAACATGTTAGGATATGGACCTAACATGGGTTAGGGCTCCTGTAGGGCCCTTTAGACTGCATTTCCTGTAAAAGTGTCGCCACGGGTGCTTTTTTGACCCACAAATGCCTTACCATCCAACTGTGTTTGCGTGACACAACACAACACACCTGACTGCCTATCCTGGGTAGCATGGGGGGCCCTCAAAAATAATTGGCCCTTATAGGGGCCCCTGTGAGTCTAAATGAAAGGCCACACAGGTTTGTTTACGTAAACTGGAGAGCCAACATATAACGTTAGTACATTTAATATAATATATAATATAACAGTTAGTGCATCTAATTTGCACACTAATGCATGCATGCACACAAACTACTACACAAGCTTGTTATGTGCAGTGCATGCAGCGTGGCTTGAGAAAGTGTTTAAATAGTATGTAGATTATTAAATAATATAATAAATATATACGTCTGACTGCAGTGACTCGCTGCCAGCTGCACACTCATCCTGCAAGTTTCTGCGCCTGGAAGATATAGCCAATCTGCAAGCTCACAATGCGTCGCGGATGCGATGCGTTCTGAGCTTGTCGATCAGCCACTTTTGTAATGTTGTACTTTTGTTGGAGTATAAGCCAGGATTTACTTGGTAATGTGTGTTGAATGGACGAGGCTTGCACAGTTCACGGCACACTACCATTGAAAAATAAACTTCCAATTCAAGGGACAGTAGTGGGGAACAAGCAGCGAGCTCCCTTCGACACAACAACACGTTTACCTCAGTGTTTGGGACTTTCTCCATAGCCTGGCAAGCCAGCCTCGTACTGTGCATTCACTCACTCGTTCCTTCCCACAATATGAGTCTGGACTTTGGGCTATAGGCAGCTTGAAAAGTGGGTGGGAGTACTTGCCTTGACAGACATACTCCTCTAACCGATCAGCGAAGAAAAACATCTATCATCACAGCCAGTCGGAAGAACAGCAAACAAACAAGTCTTTTTTTTGGCCGATGAAATCCGCTAGCTAGCGCATACTCCTGTTCCTTTTTAATTGTTGGAATTGATTCCAACTCTGAAATAACTTCACTTATTGCTTGTTTTATTGTTTCAGCGTTAACTGTTACACTTGTTGCATCGAGAGCAGCTGTTGTTGTTTTGAAAATGCCGCAGCATGCATCTACGTCAACATCTACACATGGACCAATCAGGTCCTATAGGCCCGAACTCCAGACCTGATACTGGGGAAGGAATGAGTGACTGAGCACGTATCAGGGCTGGCTTGCCAGGCTACTTTCTCCATGCTTAGAGTTATGTCTCCATGCCTGCAGCATTAGTGCGAGCAGCACACAGTCACACACACACACACACACACACACACACACACACACACGCACACACACACACACACACACACACGCACACACACACACACACACACACACACACACACAGTGCCACACACAGGGGAGTTGTCATCATCAGAGTGCATGATATGTCTGACCCAAGTCGAAATCCGACAATTAATTATGAAAATGTGTCCGGCCCGAGCCCGAACCCTCGGGTTCCGACGAGCCCTGCAGGTTTTAGGTCGGGGTATCCCAGCTCTAATGCACGCACATGCGTGCTGCACGCATGCACATCACACGCACACTAATGCAGGGGTTTTCAACATTTTCAGGTCAAGGACCCCTTAGCTGAGAGAGAGATGAAGCTGGGACCCCCACAACCGTTTTCATAGTTTCCATATAGTTTCATTGTTTGACAGCACAATCATCAGTGTATGTTGGATTCATGTTAATGTGTGTTTCCAGATATTGAACCACTTGAACCGTCAATGCTTAATAAACTTGACCTTTCACTCTGTACTTAGTCGGTTCTTTTTCCCCTCTACGCCAGAGCTCTTTGCTGAAAATAGTCGATCTACCCATAATATCTGCTATTTTTGGCTAAAGTTCTCAGAATTTGCACACTAGCGAGGGTTCAAGTGGTTACTATAAAACAGGAGAAAACAAAAAAGTTTCTATCACATATCACCTGTAGTAACTCTGAGGACCCCCTAGGGGACCCGGACCCCCTGTTGAAGACCCCTTCACTAATGTATGCATGCACATGCACACTGATGCATGCACACAGATGCGTGCATGCACACTAATGCATGCATTCACATACACAATCACACTGTGCAGCAGGGAGTTTATAAAAAGGTCAGAGCAGAACTCTGAGCCGCTCTGAAGGGCTCCGGTGCAGGCCGCTCACCACATGTTTGAGCACACAGTTGCTGTAGGCTCTCTGCACTGATGGGGACGCATGTCAGCCACAAGAGCAGTGGTGGAAAAAGTACTCAACGTTCTTTACTTAAGTAAAAGTATCAATACTGCAATGTAGAAGTAGTCTGTTACAAGTCAAAATCCGGAATTCAAAAAGTACTTGAGTAAAAGTACGAAAGTATTAGCATCAAAATGTACTTTAAGTACCAAAAGTAAAAGTACAAAATGTTTGAAAATAGCAGATCTACAAGCTCACAGCACGTTGTGAGCTTGTAGATCAGCTATTTCCAAAGAGCCTAGGTATAAACATGACTAAAGTGTATGTTTTACTTTAAAATATTATAACTTATATCTGAAAAGTAACTTGTAACTAAGGTTTTCAAATAAATGCAGTGGAGTAAAAGTACAATATTTCGATCCGAGGTGTAGTGGAGCAGAAGTATTGGAAATTGGAAATTGGAAATACTCAAGTAAAGTACAAATACCTAAAAAATGTACTTAGGGACAGTTAAGTAAATGTACTTAGTTACTTTACACCACTTGCAAATGAGGAAGTGTTTCAGTCACACAGTGAAATACATAGGCCTATACAGTACATATATTTTTAGCTGCCTGTGGTGTGGCCTCCTTGGGTGTGGAGTGTTATTTCCCCTCTGCACACACAGAGCCTAACCCTAACCCGTACAAGGTCTGTATCGTTTACCCTTTCTTTTATTTATTTATTTTTATTTATTTATTTGTTTATTTGACAGGGACAGTACTCATTGATCGACATGTCAGTTTTCACTTCTATGTAAATGAGCCAGAGATAGCCATAGGCTAATTGCGACCGTAGGTCGTACTTACTATCAAAACCTGCACAAACTGTCAGTCAGTCAGTCTGTCTGTCTGTCCGTCTGTCTGTCACACCTCACACGTCACACTATTGCCCTGCTCATATCTCCGCAACTGTTGCCCCGATCCATGCCAAATTTTGCACACACGCTCCTTGGCTGCCAAACTACAACCTCCCTGGGGGACCCCCAGATGTAAAAAATGACCAAATGTGCAAAAATGACCAAATGACCACCCCAACGGGGCTGCTCACGGGGAATTCCCGGGGACCACCGACTCCTGGTGCTCCAGAACGGATGCAAAAGTGGTGGCGCCCCCCAGTGGAGGACCCCCTCCACTGCAGCTCACATAAAATGCCGTAACTCGGGCTAGGAGGGTCCGGGAGAGCCGGGGCCGGTACGTATTCGTCCGCCAAGGCAAAGGACACCCCACCCCTCATTTCTCACATGGCCCTCTGCTAGCGCCACCATGAGGCCGATTTTTAAAACACATTTTTGGACACTGCTCCTACAGTTTTTGCCCTAAAATCACGCAAATCGCTACACAGTATGTCTACACTCATCCCATCACCATGAATCTGTCCCATATAGCGCCACCTTCAGGCCGATTTTTAAAAACACATTTTGGGACACTGCTCCTACAGATTTTGCCCTAAAATCACGAAAATCACTACACAGCATGTCTACACTCATGTCATCAACATGGATCAGGAAGATTTTGGAAAAACACATTTTTCCCTATTTGTGGAGATAAGCCACCTACGGTTGCTTATCTCCCGATTAGGGAGTCTTACTGGTTTTCATCTGTAGTCCCTGAGCAGGCTGTACAAAATGTTGCTATTTTTGAAAATAGCAGATCTATAAGTCTGTCAATGTGTCACAGTGAGTGTGTGTGTGTGTGTGTGTGTGTGTGTGTGTGTGTGTGTGTGTGTGTGTGTGTGTGTGTGTGTGTGTGTGTGTGTGTGTGAGTGTGTGTGTGAGAGAGAGAGAGAGAGAGAGAGAGAGAGAGAGAGAGAGAGAGAGAGAGAGAGAAGAGAGATAGAAGGTGTTGTGAGCTTGTAGATCTGCTATTTTCATTTTCAACTAGCCAATGAATGTAGGGTGAAATGGCTTCAACGGACGCTGATGCTACAGTGTAGACCAGAGGCAGGTCCACTAATCATCATCAACGTAGATTTAACACTAAACAAGGCTCTAACTCGTTCTCCTGCTACACCATCAACATATGGAACGCCCTTCCACAAGCCTTAAAGGAGAGCAAATCCCTAGCCTTCTTCAAAATCAGTATGAAAAGTCACCTTCAGGCGACTGCTACCCGTGACTTGTAAATAGACCCCCATGCTCCCCCCCACCCCTTTTTTTTCTGCCTTTGTATTTGATGTTATGCTTTTTCTGCTTTTGAAATTGATATTATCCTAGAAGTACTATGTTCTATCCGTCTTTCAATGTTACCGGTATATGAGATACTTAAAGTGTGGTTCCTGTGGAAATAAGCCTCGATTTTCCAGGATCTCCTTTTGGCTTGTACCAGTGATTTGTACTGTCATGAAACTGTACTTTTTTCTATTGCAAACTTCTAATAAATTCTTCAATCAATCAATCATCAATCAATCAATCAATCAAACAATCAATCAATCAATCAATCAATCAATCAATCAAAGTAGTATTACATACTACAGGATGGGGACCCCTGTATCTGATATGAAATGTAACTTGTTTTGCTGTGGACCCCCTGCCAAGGACCCCTGCGGGTCCCCAGACCCCACTTTGAGAACCAGTGCAGAAGAGCTTCACCACATTTTGTCACATGCAAAGCATCACTTCATGACTTTATACTCTCAATGATGATTCATTTGATATTTTATTTCATAAATATTTCATATTTAGGCTCCATTCAGTTCCATTTGCACACTATTCTGAGTTAAATGAAGACTGTGAAGAAATGACCACAGTTATAGTCAGCCTTCCTTGGACCATTGTTTGAGGAGGTGGAATAAATGTTCAAGACTTAAGATTTCAAGATTTATTATAACAAATAAATACTACTATGAATAGCATCAATGATAAGTAGACGTTAAAGACAAATAAAAGTTGTACAGTACATTAGCCACAGCACACTTTGATGTGCTTGAAGGTGTTGCGTGCATGGAAACTACTTCTAAATATTATGTACAGTACTGTAGGCACACTGTGTAGTATGTGTAAATAATAAGGGTGCAACAATACATTCCTATTCCTATTGAACCGTTCGATACGAGGGTGTACCGAACCGAATGACCCTGTACCGAACAATACAATACAATACAATACAATACAATAACATTCCACATCCACATTCCCCTGGAACCTCCTCAAGGACCCCTAGGGGTCCGCAGTTAGAGAACCACTACCCTAGACCGTATTGTTTAAAGTAAAAACATATAAATAAAAATAAAAACATAAGTTATACAAATACATTTATAAATCAAGGACATTTCTGTTTATTTTTTGTCAAAAAAGTACCAAACCGTGAATTTTGTAAACTGTTGCACCCGTAGTATATACTGTAAGTAGTAGGGGGCATAATGTGTGTTTGTGCATGTGAAGCATGAGCCAGTATGTAAATATTGTGGTAGTTGTGTGAGGGAGTATGTGCGTAGATATGTTGCTTACTGTAAATGGTACTTCCCTTTACTGAAAGCACAAGATTAAAATACCACTGTGTAAAAGTCTTCATCTGATGTTATCTGTCAGGGGTGTAACGATACATTTTAACAACGATGCGATACGCATCACGATACATGGTTGACGATACGATACATGGACGATATCGGTTCATTCATGACGATATGATACGATTCGATTCAATGATTTAAAATCGATATAGTAACTATTTAGCAAAGACATTAAATCTGTGTGAAACGTGTCAATAAAGCAGGGTTTGTAAGGCAAAAATCGATTATTATGCATATAAATAATTAAACACTTTGATTCTTTAGCAAATAGATGGACATTATATTACAACACATATGTACAAACCCGCATCTTGACATGAACACAGAGATTACACCCATTTATTGATAGACCAAGAGTAGCTACTGTATATGGAATGGAAAAGTAATTAGACCCCTCTTTAGCATTTTCCCTTTTACAATTGCTAAATACAAGGCATACAATAGATTATTTGCATTGCAAAACGATTCGGTACCGATTATTTGCATTTTAAATGATACGATACAATATACAAAGCCAAACGGTACGATATTTGCTTTTGCAACTCGATATAGATCATTGTAAAAAAAAGAAAAAAAAATCGATTCAATTACTTTATCAATACACCCCTATCTAAAAAAATTGGGCTAAAGTTCTCCACAGAATATGAATGCTAGGGTTCAAGTGGTTATGGTACTCTTTGGACCCCCTGTTGAAGACCCCTAAAAATCACAAAAACCTCAGAGACATACAGTATAGGCAGTATACAACATTAATTCGTTTCAAAGAGTGCAAAGGGAACAGTGCTTCAAATAACATCATAAATGATTCTTCAGAGAGCACAAACAATGCCTTAGAAAAAATAATGCACTACTGAAATCATAAAACATTCACCTGTTAACACTTCTGGAAGGACAAACTATTCATACCTCAATTAGCCTAGGTTCTGAGTTCTGATGCCTAGGTTCTTCCTTTCCTCCAGAACCTAGGCACATTGAAGTGTGAATAGTTTGACTTAACTGTTGAAACAGGTGAATCTTTAATTCAATGAGTGCAAATTAAATATTTCTGGACAAATGTCTTCATCAATGGGGTGTGGCATGAAGGTGATCAGCCTATGGCACTGCTGAGGTGTTATGTAGCGCTATATTGGATCACTCCAATATAGTTCCTCCGCTAGGCGGAGCTACGAGCAGACTTACCGATGATTCCCGTGCATAAAGTACGGGAAGTGATGCGCACAAGGCGGAGCCTCCGCATGCAGATTCCCCATGGGGGTGGGGGTTCCCGGGACATACCCACCGGGGAACGCCTTCGGCTGCTTTGGGGGCTCCGCCTTCCAAACGCCGTAAAGGCGATGAGCTAGACACGCTTGAGTGTAGAGCAAGAGACCTACGCCAAGAAGTGGACTCTCTGGATGTTTGCGATGAGGAGGATGTTCTCTCCATTCACGCCCCAGATGATTTGGATCTTGAGGAGAGCGCTTCTGTTTACCAGGACGAACCTTCCGTTGTTGTTTCAGTGGCCCCCTCTCATGCTGGCTCTGCTGGCTCAGATGAGCCGCCTTCAGCATCTGAGGCTCTGCGCCTCCTCCTGGAGAGGGTAGCGGCTTCTCTGAGCCTTGAATTGTTGGATCCTGAAGGTGACAAAGTACAGATCCCTATGTGTCCCCAGTTTGCGGTTGCATTCCGCGAGAGCTGGGCGAGGATGAAGACCACTTATGCCTCTCGGAAGCGCTTCCACCCCTCCATGGAGACTGCTCCATGGACACACATGGCCGACCAGGACTCCATGGGGATTGCCGCATACCCTGCTATGGATCATGTAGTGGCAGCTAACTTCCTCACTGATGCTGAGCTCATAGGTAGCAAGGGCCCGCAGCTACGACCTGGTCTTGATAGGACCAGTGACCAGCTTCTTAGCAGCACCTTTGGTGTCGTTGCTATCATGGCTCGCCTTAATAATGCGACCATGCTGCTGGGCTCCTACTTGGCGCACTTGATCCCTACACTCCAAGGTGGCACCCAGAACCAGATGGACGAAGCAGTGGAGGTGTCCAGGCTGCTCGGCCTTCTGCAGTCGGAGTTGGTACGAGCCAACGGCCAGGCGGTGGCCTCAGTGGTGGCGTCACGTCGCCATCTCTGGGCGAGCCAGTCAAAGACACTGCCTGAACACGTGAAAAAGTATTTTTGTGAGCTCCCCTTTACGCCGGGTATTACCTTTGGCAGAGGGGTGGATGACATACCGCGTCAGACAGAGAGTCTACGCAGGGACAGGGAGATACTGGAGAAGTTCACTGGTGACACACGCTCGAGGCCTGCCCTCAAGAAGCCGTGGTCACATCCGGGCCAAGGACTCTCTGCTCACATGCTGCAGCGCCTTGGTCCTGTCTATCATCAGCCCCACCAGGCCTAGCCCAAGTTCCAAGCCCAGCCCCAGGGGCAGTGGCAAGGGGGCCAAGGACGGGGGAAGAAACACTATACAAAGGGCGCAAGGGGCGTGGATGCCCCTCTGCCGGACGGGGTCAATCCGTGGGCAGTCTACCTGACTAAATGCTGGTCCAAAATGCTGCTGCCAGACTGATAACCGGAACAAGGAAACGGGAACACATCACCCCTGCACTGATTAAACTCCACTGGTTACCTGTAAAGTTCAGAATAGATTTTAAAGTTCTGTTATTTGTTTTTAAAGCTCTTAACGGACTGGCCCCCTCTTACCTCTCTGACATAATAAACTATCCCCCCGCTTCTAGGTCACTCAGGTCATCCACCCAGAAACTCCTCCAAGTCCCCCCGTCAAATCTAGTAACAAAAGGTGATCGGGCTTTCTCAGTAGCCGCACCAAGACTTTGGAACAATCTCCCACTTCACATAAAAGTCAGCCCCTCCATTGTAATTTTTAAATCAAATTTGAAGACCCACCTTTTTACCCTTGCTTTTAATATAGTATGATTTTATGTTTTTGGTGTTGCTTGAACTGTTTTTCTTGTTTTTATTGATGTTGCTTTGGTTTCACATGTTCTGTATAATTGCTTTGAAAACTGTTTTTTATTTTATTTTATTTCTTGCCTCTGGAAAGCACTTTGGGTCAACTGTTGTTGTTTTTAAATGTGCTATACAAATAAATTTGACTTGACTTGACTTGACTGCCAAGCGGCCGACTTCGGGCGCTTCTCCCAGGCCCAAAGGGCAAACTGGGAGGAGCGTGTGGGGTCCCCTTGGTTGTTGGACACAGTCCTAAGGGGGTACAAACTCCAATTCCGTTGTCGGCCGCTGCCCTTCAGGGGCAATCGAGTGACTACTGTGTCCGATCCTGCAAAACGGGTGGTTCTCCGGCTGGAGATCACCTCTCTTATCGCCAAAGGAGCGATCAGGAAGTTAGAGCCTTCAGAACAGCTCGATGGGTTCTACTCCAGGTACTTCATCGTTCCAAAGAAGGTCGGTGGCTACCGTCCCATTCTGGATCTGCGCATGCGCAACCGCTGCCTGAAGAACCTGACATTCAAGATGCTGTCCCCGGCTCGAGTGTTGCAAGCCATGTCCCAGGGACTATGGTTCACCACGCTGGATTTAAAGGATGCATATTTCCAGGTGCCTATCCATCGGTGTCACTGGAAATATCTCCGTTTGCCTTCAAGGGAGAGGCCTACGAGTATCAGTGGGGGGCGGTGTACAGAGGCATGGCGGCCAGCGGCTGGTGGGTTCCGCCATGGTCTCGATGGCACATAAACGTTCTGGAGTTCAGGGCTGTGTGCCTGGCTCTGCTGCGTTTTCTTCCCTTCCTGGACGGTCGGCACGGTCTGGTGCGGTCGGACAGCACCACGGTTGTGGCTTATTTCAACCATCAAGGGGGATTGAGGTCCCGTCATCTCCTCGAGATGACGAGGGAGCTCTTAGTATGGGTTCATGCCACTTCCTGTCTCTCCGGGCTGCGCATGTTCCGGGAGTCTTGAACTCCGCGGCAGACATGCTCTCAGGAGACGGACCACGAGTGGGGGGCTGGCGTCTCCAACCTCAGGTCGTACAACAACTGTGGGACAGGTTCAGGATGCTGCTGTCTCTGGTCTCGGGAACGCCGTGGAAGTTGCCTCTGATGCCCGACCTGCTGTCGTAGGCTCAGGGAACCCTTTGGCATCCACGTCCCGATCGCCTCCAGCTATGGGCTTGGCCCCTGAGAGGCGCAGGTGGTCAGGTTTAGGACTGGGAGAAGGGGTTATGCGTACATTGGCAAGTTCTAGAGACCCCTCTACTGTGGCGTCGTACCGGGATAAGTGGCGCCTGTTCTGCACTTGGTGCGAGACCCATGGCTCCGATCCTGAACGCTGTGAAGCGCAGGTGGTGGTGCAGTTTCTTCAGTCGCTACTGGATAAAGGTAGGGCAGCCAACACACTAAAGGTGTATGTTGCCGCTATCGCTGCATGCCATTCTGACAGACGGCTGGGTAAGAATGAGCTGGTGTTAGACTTCATGAAGGGAGTGCGGCGCCTCAACCCAGTGAGAGCCCCTCAGGTTCCCATTTGGGACCTTAGTTTGGTGCTCTCTGCGCTCGAGCACTGAGCCCCTGGGGACTGCTTCTCTCCGTCACCTTTCCTGGAAGGTGGCGTTTCTATTGGCAGTCACTTTCTATTGGCAGTCGCTAAGAGGGTCGGTGAGCTCCACGCACTCTCGGTGAGTGAGGAGTGTCTGAGGATGAGGCCTGACAAGTCAGGTGTCACCTTGCGTCCCAATCCCTCTTTTCTTTTCTGAGATCTATCGCGCCTCGGAAAGGGCACGAGGAAGAAGGAAATGACGCGCGGGGCAAAGTGCATGCGGAGGCTCGGCCTCGCGCGCGTCACTTCTCGTACTTTATGCACGGGAATCATCGTTAAGTCTGCTCGTAGCTCCGCCTAGCGGAGGAACTATATTGGAGTGATCCAATCGCTCACATAACCGTGGTTACAGACGTAACCTTCGTTATGGAAGCCCAAGTTTACTTTGATAGAAGCCTTAACTCATTTGTGTGGTTGTGTCTGGTGCATCTCATCTTCCTATTGGGTTGGGTTAAAGGGATATTCCACTTCAACAGGGAAACAGCTCATGGGCTTTTCTCCACACACACACACACACACACACACACACACACACACACACACACACACACACACACACACACACACACACACACACACCCATTGTAATTTCAAACTTCATTTTAACCATGATATATTCATTAAAAACATCCATTATTTTTTTCTGGTGACTCGTATACGTGAGCAGGCCTGTTTTATCCATAACCTTCTTCATTTATTTGTAATAACTATTTGGGAAAATGGAAAAATAAATGAAAAAGGTTATCGAAAAAACACAGCCTGCTCACGTATTAGGTCACCAGAAAAAAATAATGGGTGTTTTTAATGAATCTATCATGGTTAAAATGAGGGGGAAGACTGGTGCCATTAAAAAAAACACTGAATTATTTTGCTGATTACAATATAAAACTTCAAATCAAAAAATGCATTTGCCTATCTAAAAGTCCATTTACCTAAAAACACACATCTAGAATCCACTATCATTTAAGCTTCTGCACATGTATGGGATTGGTGATTTCTTGTATCTCTCAGTTTTGCATGTTGGAGTGTCCAGGTCATCTCCATTCCTTGTTTGGCGACCAGAGATCTCCCTCCTGAGGGGGGGTAGCCAGTTTCTGAAGTTGGACTTAAACAGCTTCCTTGCAAAGTCCAAACACAGTTGGGTGTGCCTCTCTGCTAGGGTGCACAATGTGAGGGTGCGGAGAGCCTCCGTGTATCAAGTATGATTTTGCAAGCCCATTTCTGAACTCTTTCTAGTCTTTTAGTCTGGTTGACAGTCAAGGAACTGTGCCAGACTGGGACTGCATACTCCAGCACTGGGCGCACATAGCCTGTGTAGATCGAGACCAATTCTGTGTCTTGAGGCGACATACCGTAGGACAAAGAGCTTTGGCTGGGGTACCTTGGGCTTCCACGACTGGGCCATGGTCATATCATCCACATATTTCCAGTGGTGTGGTCCATCCTGGGGGGCGCTGTTTAATCAGTGCTAGGAAGAATAGGCCCTAGTACGGTCCCCTGTGCAACTCCACATGTGGGATATTCCCAGTCAGACAGCTGTCCCTGGTAACCTACCTTTTGCTGCCGATCTGTCATGAAGCTGCAAATCCATGGAATCAGACCCGGTCTCACACCTAGATCAAGGAGGCACTGCACTGCCACTGTGTGGTCTACGGCATCAAAGGCCTTGGCAAAGTATGTTGTAATTACTGTGTACACTGAGCCTGAAACATCAATGGACAGAACCACTTGGGTGGGCTATTGTGAGCCTTAGCCTTAAAATAGGCTGACTTCAACACCTTCCATCGTTTTTTGATTTGGTCGAGGGATCGCTGCATTCCAGCCTCATTAAACTGGTTTGAAACCATTAGCAACATTTCTGTGGTTCTCGCCTTGCGGCCATCAAGGTGTTCCGAAATACGTGCCTCTTTTAAGAGATCTAATAAAAAGTAGGTCTCACCCTCTGACCAGTTTTGTTTAGGCTGTGTAACTTTCTTTCCAGCGCCCGACATTATTACACCCTCGCTCCTCCAAACTCGCATGTATGCTGCTGTCTGTGTTGTGTGTTGTGTTTGTGCGTTGCTAGTTCCTTCTTCCTGTTTACGGGTTACGTCCGTGCATGTTACGTCACCGCGCTAAGCACGGACATGCGCAAAATAGTTCATGTATTCCTAACAGCAGATCATTTGGAATGAAGGGTTTAAATGGCAGATGTATCCTGGTTCAAAGGGCATATACCACCCCTCCAGACCCGAATGAAATTTAATTTGGGTCAGACCGGAATGGCCATTCCTAGGCGTTTATACGAGCATTAATATTCTGAATGAGCAGTCATTTCGAATATAAGTGGAATACATCTGTGCATGTAAACGCACAGATGTCCATTCTGCTTTTCTCCTATCTGTAGGATATCCTTGTGTTCCAAATAAATAAGGCCTTAATGTAGTAAACAGCTTCCAAACACAAGACGTTGTGATCATGTGTAGTTTAAATCATCCATCCGCAACGCTGGATTAAGAATTGACGTCTTGTTGTCTTTTCAGCTGTAGCCTATTAAAATTCATTAAGCAAGTTTAACAAATGCACTGATCAACAGGGAGAAGTGTACCATTTTAGAGAGGTTAAAAAAACCAAAACAACGGATTAATGGTGTCAAATGCTACACTTAAGTCTATAAAGATTTGAATGATCTCATTTGTCTGTCCCTGTCTGTCCATCTTTCTGTCCCATTTTTCTGTTTCATGTTGGCATTAGGCATTGAGGGAGATGGCTAGTGACATAACAGGAACATTTATGGAACATTAACACTAAACAAATGAATGCTAAAAATGTAGGCAAATCAATAGGTGCCAGGTTTAGATTTTGGCAGCAATCTTGCATGTACAAACAGTTGCCAATTGACAGTTACAAATTTACTCTTGCAACTGTACCAGCACTGGAGAAAGAATTTGTGAGAATTAGCTAGCTAATTGGCTTTCTCAATACTTTGAGAAGATAATGGAGATCTAATGGAGGACCCTGACAGCCCAAAGGCCGGAAAACATCGAGAACTCGAGAGAGCTGAAGTAAAACTAAACGTAGGAGGCAGTTCAGCCGACTATCGCTCGTATTCGAAACTTCACCAATCCTTTCTCCTTGGTTGACGAGGAACAACGTCGCATCTGGTGCCCCTGCTTCCCCAGAGGTTTAGTGTCATATCCTACATGCCGAGGCAGTTAAACAGTCCAAGCAAGCTTTCATTCAAGATCGTTTCAAGCCAATCAAGAAAACGAAGCTCAAAACAATGGATGCCTCAAACAAGACGCTCAAGCTCACTGCCTCCCAGGGAAAGGTAAGAGACTTCTTGCTATATTTTCGTCCTTGCCTTACCTCTTATCCCTAAACTTCTTTGTCCCTTTTTTACTAATTTGAAAAAGCAACCTACATCGACACGCTGTGAGCTTTTTTGAAATATTTAAAAATGTTTTTCAAAATAGTAAAACACTGCAAAAGATCTTAGGGATAAGGGTTAAGACATGGAGGAAATAGGGTCCTTGATTCTCCATGTAGATGATATTATTGTATACAGGGTATACTGAGTAAAAAAATATTATTTATCAGTTCATCTTTGCAGGTAGTGCAGTACCGTGAACAGCCTAGCCTTCATGCTGCTCATCAAGTCCCAAAACCAGCCTAGGCACAGCTTATGGGTTCTTCAACTAGATTAACAAGGCTGCAATGCTCCATTTTCTGTTGAAAGATGCTCCCCAAGACGAGCCTTATCCTAATGAGGCTTTTTTACATCCAGGATGGCAACGCACTCTTCCATACCATGTCGAACCTCCCACCAACGTTCAAGGGGATTTGTCTCCATGCTTTGGATCCTATGGTAGCTAAGAAGAATTTCATCTTCTCAACTAACACATATCATGCTGATTCTGTTAAGGCTCAGGAGAGACTCTGTCGTGGCGTGTCCCAGCGGTACATAATAGGTGGTCCTGCAACAAGGAAGCCAAGTGACTTCAAACTCTTCCTGGCAAATGATGAGAACAAGACACAACTCTGTAAACCTCTCTACTAGAGGTTTGGGGCAGCAAAGCATCTGCATTGCGGCTGGATAAATGTGGAATAGCAGTGGTAGTTGTGGAAGACAAAGCGTATCGGCTGGAGTCATCTGGTGGCATTATACCGGTATATATATATATTAGGGTGCATCAAAATATACATTTTCAACCTACTGTTCTGTTCCATTGATAAAAGTCTGCCAATGCATGTTGTTACAACATATGCAAAATATTTTTGCCATATCTGGTGATTTAGAGGCGCAACGGCGATCATTTTTAATGGAAAAGTTGTAAATCTGCATATTTTTACCTAATTTATTTTGTTATTATTTTTGTAATCTACTTGATCTAATTTAATATTACTGTCATCACCAACACATTGTGAAGAATGCTCTCTGGCTACAACTTCCATTTCAACATTCATTATAATGTTTATTTGGTAGCCATGCTAACCTGAGACAATCAAGGAACAATGCTAATGCTAACAAAACACATGCTGTGAGGCAGACTCCACCCTTGATCTGAAGACAATTAAGGTAATCTACTCTTTATTCTTTGTGTTGGTTTACTTTTATTAAAGATCTGTCATGGACATATATATGAGTTGTACTTTGGTATATTAATGATTAGAATTCGTTTTATCACTTGAATGTCATGTTGTGTTAATTAAATGCAGCTAGCTACTGTTTGCTAGTCATCTTGTTAGCTACAGTAACATTTGTAATTTGTCAAAATATGATTGATTGAAGACTTTATCAGAAGTTTGCATAGGAAATGGTACAGTTTCATGACAGTACAGTTCACTGGTACAAGGTCAACTAAAAGGAGATCCTAGTAAGCTTTTCAGTTATTTACACAGGGAAGCTTTAATAACTAAAATAACTAAGGTTAGTCTGTGCATATTTTGTCTTATTATCAGGGAGTAATGTTAACCACTTAATCCCTAGTTGGGTGACTGTACTCCCTGGGCCCTATACATATATTTGCTGAAAATCACAAAATCACAATGAATTGTGTTGTGGCATGTTGTGGGCTTATGTATATATATATTTTTTCCTACACTATATTTGTAAAACTATCCTTATATCATTTGACTGTAGAAAGAATAATACAGCATTTCTTAATATTTTCAGGGAATCTACCACCTTCCTGCCACAGTATCTGCTCCCATTAAAATGCTGCCCTCAACCTCAGGCTCACGCCAGAGCAGCCGAAGCCTTGTCTTTGGTCTGGGTGCCAACATCACCAGTGCGGATGCCATCATAACTGGCGCCAAACTGCCAACTGGTCGACAGATCTTGCGGTGCATGCTGTATAACAATGGTGCGCAACAGCATGAAAAGCGACCCGGTTTGACTGGAGCCATGTCACGGTTCATGGTAGCCAAGGTCGTCCTGGAGCAAGTGAGACCATTTTATGCCAAGGCCAACATCCCAATGGTGAGCGATAGGCAGGCGTGCAAGAAGATGGTGGCGCTTGTTGATGACAACAAAAAGCTGAGGCGCATTCCGCAGGCCCGGCGCTCCAGTAAGGCTCAACAGGTGGATGCAATGGAGCACAGGCTAGATGCCACATTCCCACTGTGGTCTCCAAACGCAGAGGAGCAGATCCGCAATAAAGAGGACATTGCTTTCCTGGCGAGCATGAAGGGAGACAGAATGGCCACATTTGGTGCATTGGATGCTAAGTTGAGATCCAAGGTAAAGCGGCAACAGAAGCGCGAAGCTGGGGCAGCTGCCCGGCAGGAAAAAAACACCAAGGAGCAGCAGGAAATGACTGTGAAGTCCAGCATGGCGATGTTGGAGAGCGAAAGTGATGAGGATAGCGATATAGATGAAATGACCACTCTACCGGCAGAGAACACACCTTCCTGCAAGCGTAAGAAGACTGGCACCACAGTCTTAATTCCACCCGACATCCTCAGTCGGCCGAGTCTTGTGTCACTGGCTACACGGTTAAAAATCACACCGATGCAGCAGGCTGCCTTCACGCGTGGCCTGATCACAGAGTCGGGTGGTAATTGTGCAAATATTTCTGCATCCTATGCGACAGCTGATCGATCACGCCGCAAAGTGCTGGAGGATGTCAGTAAAGAACTCCACAGGCAGTGGACACCACCTCCAATGTGCACCCTGCACTGGGACAGCAAGTTGACACCGATGCTCAGTAATGTGCGCCAGTTGGAGGAGCGTTTGACTGTGGTGGTTGGTGATGCGGAGCAGCTCAAACTGCTTGGTGTGCCAGCATATACGAAGGGGAAAGACGAGGCATGTGGAGAGATAATTGCCCGGCTGACATGCAAGCTACTGCAGGACTGGTGCTGTGCCGACCAGGTTGTTAACATGGCATTTGACACCACTGCATCAAACACAGGCCATCTCACAGCAGCCTGCATTTCCATCCAGCTCTCACTTGGTCGACCACTGCTCTGGTCTGGGTGCCGGCATCACATTGGTGAGGTGATCCTCAGCCAAATCTTCACTGGCCTCAAGGTGGAGGCATCACGCTCACCAGAGGTTACCTTGTATAAGCGTCTACAGGACAACTGGAACTTGCTGCCGCACAAATACAGTGACCCATTGTCCCGCTACATCACTGGCAACACTGAACAACCATTCCTGGCCAAGTTGCGCACTGAACTCACTGCATGTGCTGCTGCAGTGATTAACTACAAGCGAGGCGACTACCACGAGTTTGTGCAGCTGTGTCTTGTCTTTCTGGGTGCAGATGTAGCACAGACTCCAGTAAACATCCAACGGCCTGGAGCGCTGCACAAGGCGCGCTGGATGGCCAAGCTCCTCTACACACTCAAGCTGGCTTTGATGGAGCAGCACATCGCCTTGCTTCCCCAGGGCACCATCAGCACACAGCAGCAGGTGCCGAAGATTCGGGCGTTTGCAAATTTCATTACGCACATCTACGCAACATGGTGGCTGACCTGTGAAAATCCTGCAGACAGCGCATGGAATGACCTCAAACTGTACCACAACCTGTACCAGTACAAGTCTGTTGACGAGGGCATTGCAACGTCAGCCATGAAAGCGCTGGAGAGGCACCTCTGGTACCTGACTGGTGAGATGCTGCCCCTGGCACTCTTCAGCACCAAGGTGCCATCTGATGAGCGGCGTGCACTTGCGGATGCCATCTTGGAGCACAAACCAGATTACCTCCCCATGCGAGTCCCACAGCAGCGCTTTGGCACTGGTTTCGGCAAGCCAAAGTTTCCAGTCCTCTCACCGGCCACCAGGTTAGCCGACCTTGCCAACCAAGACTGCTGGTTCGGTATGCACCAGTTGCAAATTGATCCAGCATTTCTTGCACTCAATGTAGAGGATTGGGGTACAAGTGCATCATTCCAGGCAGGTGTGGTGAATGTGCGTGCCATTAATGTTGTGAATGACTGTGCCGAGCGTGGGGTCAAACTCACATCAGACTTTGTGGAAGCAGCAAAAAGTGAGGAACACCTTCAGAATGTGCTGCAATCAGTTGAGCATGACCGCCGTGAACAGCCCAATCTTCGCTCCTACAAGCGCAAGCTGACACAGTGAATGTCTAGGACAATATTTCAATATTTTCAATCATTTTTCAGAGACTTTCAATGAAAATGTTAATGTTTCTTCTTGATTAAACACCTTTTCTATTATTTGTTGTATTTTTGAGAAATTGCCATGTCATTTATCAAGAAATAAGAGTTCTAAAAGCAGCCGAAATGTCACTTGACTAGCACAATATTTCAATATTTTCAAAGATTTCTCAGTGACTTTCAAGGAAAATGTAAATGTTTCTTCTTGATTAAACACCTTTTCTCTTGTCAGAAACACCTTCTCACAAACTATTTGTTGTATTTTTGAGAAATTGCCATGTCATGTTATCAAGAAATGAGAGTTCTAAAAGCAGCCGAAATGTCACGTTTTCCTAAATTTGACATGCTTTGTTGCACCTCTAACTATGAATGAATTTTCCCCAAACTTTGCTAAAATCATTTGTAGAGACAGTGGAACAAAGTTCTAGATGGAACGAGATGAAATTTTGACGTTAAATATTTTGCATTGAAATTTGATGCACCCTAATATATATATATATATATATATATATATATATACATACATATGCCTACATGCATGATTCATCTGTGAGCCAGTCTCACTATATTATTTTAGTAGTGGCAATAAATACTGTATATAGACATGATTCACCTGTGAGCCTGTCTCACTATATTTTTAGTAGACATTGTTAATGGAGAATGAGAAACTGTAAAATGGTGCCTTACTTCACTACCGTCACCTTTCTCAATAACTTGATTCAGGTGACCACATGTGAGATACCTGGGCTGGAGTCATCCCAGGAAGAGACAGACAACTGGGGCACAAGGCGTTTGTCGTCAGGACACCAGACACCAACATTTATTAATCATTCTGTACCATGCCCAGTCCATCCCGCTGACCATCTACAGTGGGACTGGAAAACACTGGGGATTCTTAAATGTCAGTGAAGTGGCAGAATCCAAGGGGGCAGACTACTGCACAACAGTATTGGGTCTGTACATCTTCACAGGGGAAGATGTAACAAGTACCTTTATTTAAAGTTGTACTATGTAACTTTTTTTATAAAACAAATCTTAAAATTCTCCTAACTATTAAATCACAAAAGTTTTAGAAGATCCGCGCCGTGAATTTCAGCCTGTAAAGCCTTCTCTGTATGTAAACTGAGATCCTTGCCGTGGACCGGATCTCGCGCCAAAATTGCGTCATCACACTACCGGCCAATCACAGCGAGGGTTATACAACTGCCGGCCAATCACAGCGCATCTTGAAGTGGGGTCGCTATGGCAGCCATATTTGTTGTCGCCCGTTTGTACCATCCCTTCTCTAGGTAATTTCGCCTACCAGGCAGGGTGAAGGAGTCCGTATCTCTGGAATTACTGAACGCACAGGAACAAGGGACCCCTTAAAAGATAGATCTCAGCGAGGTGGAGGCAGACGCGGGGGTCTGAAGGTACGAAAAACGTCCGAAAGACGCGGACGCGACCGCGGTTTGCTATAGGGCTAATGACCACTAGTTGGGCATCTTACACAGTATGGCTTTAAGTGCAAAGGGAAGGTTGTGTCTCTGAACAAGCAGCAGAGCTATCCAAAGTATCATGCAGCTTTCAGGTGAGCAGCCGCGGCCGGCCCATAGGCCGCACCCCCGAGGCAAACAACCAGAATGAAATACATTTTGAATTCTGCATTCTGTGATATATTTAAAATGAGCAAGCCAGCAAGGTAAATATCATATAATAGTGATTAACCAGTGAGTAAAACGTATAGTCTGCTGTGAATGCCACTCAATTTGTTGATAAAAATGTCCTATGTTGTAGAACGTTACTGATATGTGACAAGCGATCACATGTCAGAGAGACATGTGATCGCTTGTCATCTATCAGTAACGTTCTGTGTGCGCAAAGATCTTTATCCATTGAGTCTAGCTTCAATTTGTACATGCGCGATGCAGTCCTCTTCAGTACAAGAGCATAGGAGGTCACGGAGTGCAGGTTTGCTCTGTACCAGCTACAATGTACTGCACTGTAGCAGCTGCTACAGTGCACAGTGGTGTGTACTACACACCACCGACCACTTGGGGGCAGCACACTCAGTTCATAATAGACACAGAGTCACAGATGCACGCAGTGTCAACAAATGAATGAATGATGCATGCAGCAGCAAAAGACTAGTATTGAGCATAGACTGTAGAAAAATATGGACGAAGCGAAGAAATTGGTTTCTATGCTGCGAAAATGACGTTTTTTTTGTCCCTTGTATGGGTGTCGCCATCATTGTTTGAATGGTACCCCAGGAATCATAAGGAATGCCATTGGCTGCCAACGGTCACGTGGAACCGCATGGATACATGGGAGAATGTGGTCGGAGCCTCCCGAAACACAGCACACGAAGAAGAACACAGCCGGCTAGTATTAGTTTAATTGTTTAATTGGCCACGCCCCCCCCCCCCCCCCCCCCCCGCAACTTTATCATCAATTTTAACATAAATGGGACCAATGGGACCAGGGAGTGTAAGGACAGAGGAAGAGAATATACCCGGTCATTTTCAAAGGATTGGTACAAGAAGAAGGCTTGGTTAACTGCATGAATCAAATGCTTTGTATCGTTTGCCCTGCCTCATTTTCCAAACAGCTGGGTGACAGCTGGGTGACTGGGTCAGATCCAGCATGGATAAACACTGGAGTGACTGATTTAAGGCACTTGCCACAAAAAGCTACAAAACATGAGCAAACATCAACCCATACGGACAATGCTGTTAAACTTGCCAAAAGGCATGCAATACATTAATAGAATAGAGGAAGTGTGCTTTTCAAAAAAGCACCTCATTTACAAAATTACAAATAACTTCTGGCTTACAGATTACAGAAATAATTAATTTCAACATAGATGAGTGGGTTATGTACAGCCACCACTGCAGGTGAGTATCTATTCAGATTTTCTAGGAATCGATAGAATTTGTGATACAATGTAATTATTTGTCCAGTGGCGTCAGTTCAGAAAAAGCTAAGGTATGGCAACATGACTGGTGTCTTGCTCGCGCACGAAGGTGCCATACCTTAGCAACAGGCATGATACAATTATTTGAAGAAGTACAATTTCTTATTTCCCCCATTTCTACGGTTTCTTGGGCTGGATATGGCATCCTGGAGTGGTTGTTCAAGTGCAGCTAAACTTGGCATGTTAGTAAACGTGCCACAATTAACAATAATGAATTGCACCTGTGCAGCTGACTTGCAGAACCTGGGAATATAGGTTACCATTTTGTCAAGATGGGGAGAATACAAGTGTGGAGAATATAACGTTACATTTTTCATTTGTAGTTATTTTACTGTAATTTAACAACATAATAACCAGAACAGACTGTCAAAGAGACATTCATGGATTTATATTTAAAAGTAACTTTTATTTCCCCCCCTGGACCCAGGGTATGGCAGCTGTATACCCCTGCCATACCCAATTGATGCCCCTGTATTTGTCTCCTCAGAAAACTTGGTGATCAGTGGTCTGTGGACACCAAGGTGTTGGAGGACATTGAGACATTCACATGTGCAATGTATGGCCAGGTCCGTGAAAAATCGGTGAACAATGAACGAAGCATAATGCTGAAGAAGATGATCGAGCATAAGACGCTCACCACCAGATCCAAAGTGGATCTCTCCAGACTCCCACCTTGCAGAGACAACCTAGTCCCACACATTGACCTTGTCAACCACCGTCTGGCCATTTACAAGAGAGCAGCCACAACGATATTCTTGTGCTCCTTCTATGATCCTAACCAAGGTTGGGAGAAAAATGAAGAGGGAATCCGGCAACCAGTGTGGTCTTCTGGCCCAATCCTCCCCACCTCACTCATTAGGCTATTTATGCAGAGACGTTGTGGACGAGGGATACGGCGACCGGAAACAAATCGGTGCTCGAAATATAAACCTTCTTGCCGCAGCAGTCCGTTCTACTACAGCAGAACACACCTCTTAACGCGCACACAACGTCGCGATCAGGTGAGTGATTTTACTACTGTGGACGCAGTGTTTGCATGAACTCAGCTTATGATTACACTCTAGGCTAAATTAATTCAGTGAACAGTCCACAAACTGTGCCAAAGTAAGGACCGAGGCCCATGCCCAGGAAGTTCAGAGAGGAGAAAATCGTGGTCAGACATTGCAGACTCCCTGAACAGTTCCACGGAGCTAGTTTTTAAAGTCAATCGGTGGAGTGTAAGGGATCGTTTTGCCCTGATCCAGACCAAGTTCAAGAAAAAGAACCAGGCCGATGAGAGGAGCAGTGGGACATCCCAGGTCTTGTCAGAAACAGACATCCTCTTAGAGGAGATCTCCGAAAAGGAGCAGTCTGCGGAGGAGGGTTGGGGGGGTCCAGACCAACAATAAAAGACCCTGGTCGACAGACCCTGGTCGACCTAGATCTCACCCAGAGGCTGCATCACTGCCAGTAGACTGATTTACAAATTGAATTCCAGAATGTGTACACAGCATAGACACGCACAAACACGGACACACAAACTAAAATAGCACATAATATTCATGTATTAATGTCCCTTTACATCTTCTTATTCCACAGCTGAGGGAGTGAGGAAGAGGGCCATGGAAAGGATGGGGGAGACAAAGAAATTGACAGGTTCATAAGAAGGAATGGGAATGACACAATAGAATAATTGAGATGGAACAGTGAGTAGCAGCAGCAGGAGATGCTCAGCCTGATCGTCCAGCAACAGCAACAGCAGGGGCAGACTATGCTTGCCCTCATGGGTCAGCTCCTCCAAAAGAGATGGCGTTGTTATATGTTTATGTTTTTGTTTTCCCATGACTGTGAGATTTAAGGTTTTAGTTAGAACTAGAAATACTGTTCCTGGGCACAAACATCTACCCTTTGGCTGCACCTCATTGGCTAAGAGTCCTGCCTTTGTACTGTCGAGGAGAACTTAACTGATAGATAAATAATGAAGATTACATACGTGGCGAGCCCACAATTACCTATTTATGTTACTTTTACTACAGAAGGTTTCTAGGTTTGATTTATCCTTATTTTACCATTATCAATATCATGTAATTGTGGACATTCATTTTTCTTCAAGAAGTGTGTCTTATTTAAATGTTTTATTTATTCTGTGGCATATGGCCAATAAATGTTGATTGATGGAATATAACCTGTTAAGTCATTCCAGTCGAGGAAATCATAGCCTACAATGTGATGACCAGGTCCTATCCCAAACAGGTCAAATTAATTTGGAGAAATGTTGGCATTTTGAATTAAGTTTAAGATTCCTTCTGATTGTCTGGTTTCCCTTAATATGAGACTATAACCCACACCTTGAATGTGTTTATATCAAACCCAGGTGTGTTATTTCTTTCCACTTTGTTCCACTGTGCACCAATTATCTGCACCTGTGTTGTTGGCAACAAGGCTGGGAACTACTTTCTTGTAGCTGGGAACAGACCTTGTAGTGAAATATTATATATAAACTAGAAATACTGTTCCTATGAAACAGTGTGGGCTCCCATGTAACACCATGTATGGGCCTTTGTACTGTTTTGAGGAGAACTTGACTGAAAGATAAATAATGAAGATAACATACGAATAATTATGTATTTCAATAATTTACTGCTTAGGTTTTACAAAAATATATATAATTGATTTTATTTTATCATGTGTTTTCAGATGCTGCTCTGCAGAGGCCTACGGAGCCTGAGGAGCCTGTGTCAGGCAGTGAGACACAGACCGGCAAACGGAAACACAAGACAAGCCACGGTAAGTTTTCTTTTCCCTGCTTTTACTGTTTAGCTGTGTGTGTGTGTGTGTGTGTGTGTGTGTGTGTGTGTGTGTGTGTGTGCATATTGTATATGTATTGTATGGTAACTATCTATTTCGTTTCATTTACAGGTCGACGTAAACGCAAGGAGCCTCCTGCATCTCCTGGCTGGAGGAGTGAGGAGGAGAAGCCGTGGCGTCCCATGGAGTTCCCATTTAGAGCCAGTCCTGGGCCCATGAACGAGGCTGCAGCTCTAGAGTCAGACTGCCCAGAGGCCTTCCTTAGCCTGTTTCTGACAGAGGAGCTCCTGCAGGAAACCATGGACCAGTCCAACATCTATGCTGAGAAGACAATTAGCACCATTGACTTCACTAAAACGCCCCATTCACGGGCATCCACTGCATGGAAGCCAGTCACAGTGGAGGAGATGAAGAAGTTTCTTGGACTCTATTTCCTGTCTGGACTTGTCTGGAAACCAGAATGGGAACTATTTTGGAAGAAGAGCACTGCTGATGAGCTATGTGTACACGAGACACCATATTTTGCCACAGTCATGTCTCGCAACAAGTTCCAAATCCTTCTACGCTTCATCCACTTCAGCGACCTTGAAGATACCGGCACAGACAGACTGTCCAAATTAAGACCCATCGTCGATTACCTCTTGAGAAGATTCCAGGCCATGTACCAACAGGGACAGGACATCTCCATCGACGAGGGTACGCTGCTGTATAGGGGACGCCTTGGCTTCAAGGTGTACAACCCCATGAAGCCTGTGAAATACGGGATCAAGTCCTACATACTGTGTGACTCAGCCACTGGCTATTGCCATAACATCCGGCCGTATTGTGGGCAACACGCCAGCTTGTCTGACACAGTGCACAGCCTCCTTGGTGACCTTTTAGGTCAAGGCTACTAACAGAGTCTTCATGGTTAATTTTTACAACAGTGTCCATCTCTGTGAAGAAATGCTGGAGAAGGACACACATGTGTGCGGGACCATCAGGACAAGTTCCATACTTCATTGGACTTTTTCTGCTCGCATTAGCACCACTGCGCCTCAAGTTGTTGTAGCCTAAGGCCTGTTCTCCTCTTCTAGACCCGATTACAATTTATAACGTCCGTCCAGTGAAGTCGAATCCAAATTGAATCCTTCATTGGACTTTTTCTGCTAGCATATTCGATGGTACAGCCTGTTGGACTCGGAGTTCTTCTACTTCTAGACCTGATTACTATATTATGACGGCTACATTCGAAGAGCAACTTTGCGAGCTGGTACGTGAATATCCGTGGCTTTATGACTGTACGAGCCCTGACCACAAAAATAAAGAGAAAACCTGCAATAGCTGGGAGGAGATCGCGGACGAGTTAAATTCAAACACAAGAACGGTTGCCTCGAAATGGAGACTCGTACAAGATCGTTTTACAAGAAAATACAGGCTGTACAACAACTTGAGGCGTAGTGGTGCTGGGGCCGACATATTCACTGAGCCACCGCGAATCCTCACGGATCTGGCATGGATGAAGTCCTTCATCTTGCACAGAGATACATCCACAAACTTCCCGGTCGACGGCGAAAACATTTGGTTATCTTTTTTGCTACTTGGTAGAATGCACCGTCGTAAGCTTAGTCTGACTGGCGTGCCAATCAAGACAATAATTGAAAACCTGTATTGGTCCTCAACACAGGATCAACACAGTTGTTTTGATTGGTGTAGAACAGGGGTAGGCAAGTTGGGCAACAAGGCACAGGTACCAACATTGGTACCACTGTGCAGAATTGAGAGTATTTTCATTTTAAACCCTTTTTTGTCAATTATATGAAGTCACGTAATTTACAGCATATTACATCCTTCCACTAATCCATTCATTAAAACTCTGAACTTTGACTGGGGAGGGCGTCAGAGAGATGCTTTAATCGTTATAACAATGTGCTGCCAATCAAAATGTTAGAATGTTTGCTGGTGTGTCATGAAAATGTATGTTGACATGGCACACTGACAATCTAGAATATAAAAACATGGCAATTCATTTAAAAAAAGGTTGCTGACCCCTGGCGTAGAACATTAGTTCTATGCCATCAAAACTACAGTATGTAGGCTACTATGTATACATGTATGTGCATACACACATACTGAGATTGAAATAAACATTCTCTACTATCTGACTTTTAGACATCCTCTGATGAGGACAGCAACAGCTTGGAGGACAGCAACAGCTTGGAAGATGTGTTCCCAACGCCTGGAAGTCCAAGCCTAGTTGAACCTTCATCACGCTTTTTTGAAAAGGGAAACCAGCACTGACTTCAAAATGATCCGTTCTTGTTTATTCAACCTTAGGCTGAATAAACACGAGAATAATTGTGAGTGCTTTTTCAAAAGGTTGTTGCTTGAACTGTGCAGCCGAGATGCAGTATTCTTGAATAACATGTTGATGATTTCTCCTCTTTCAAGGATCGTCATGACGGCCACAGTCGGCCAGAGCCAGCCCCGAGTGTGGTCCCCATCCCTAATCCAGCAGCCAACTCTAGCGTCACCCCAGCTCGATCACGTTCTTGCCAGCGCAGGGCAAGCCCAGGTGAACCTTCGTCACACTTAAAAAAAAAAAAAGGAAAAAAGGAAACCAGCATTCACTTCAATCAAAATATATTCTTGTCTCCCCTAAATTCAGTGTACAAATGGACCATATTGGGCCTATTTTATTTTATAAGTCAATCTCATTGGGAAAAAAAATCAACATAGTATTATTACAGTATTTACAGTATTCTTGAATCGCATGTTGATGAGTGCTCCTGTTCCTCTTTAGAAAGCCAAGGAGAGCCTCTACCTGGTCCGTCTGGTCAACAAACACCAGCTCGACCACGTTCTTGTACGAAGATGAAGAAAAAGAAGATATGCTTTGAGTCAGACACAGATGAGATAATTACAAAACAAATATTGCTCATAGTTGAGGAGAGAGAGAGAAGACAGGAGGAGAGGGAGAGGAGAGAAGAGATGCGGTACAGACAGGAGACGGAGGAGAGAGAGGAGAGACGCAGAGAGAGAGAGAGAGAGAGAGAGAGAGAGACATGGAACAGACAGGAGAGGGATGCGAGAGACTTCAGACTGCCGCATAATGGCTTTTGGCTAGTGTCGGGCCAGCGCAGGCCGATCAGTTTATCTGGTGGGTCCAGGAGCAAATTACACTTTTCAGGGCAGGCAGCCACACACACCTCAGTAGCTTCTTCATACAGCGCCTCGAGTTGTAGGGCAGACCTGACGTCCGCCCAATGAAGTTTAACCCTGCAAGGCCCAGCGTTGCTTTTTGGCAACGTTTTTTAACTCATTTAAAAAAAATATATATAATTAGTTTTCCTGTTCTTTTTTCACATTAACATCACCATTAAATCCTATTGTTTAGTATTACAATGCCATTGGCCACGATATTTGCATATAAATACCCCCCACAGTGGCTGACATTCACACCTCCCAGAGAAGTTGAAATTCCAGCGTCTGGACGAACAAAATCTCACTTTTTAACTGAAGCTATTCCTCACTAAAACATAAGTAAAATGCTTGCAATACATTTTTTCGTGATCATTAGAATGTCTAGAACATGTGCATATGTTAATATTGTGAAAAATATCCCCAAATGCAAATTAGAGCATGATTTATGATTTATGATTTATGGCTATAAAACCTTACAAAAACATTATTAATTTTTTAACATGACATTTTCCTGTGATTAGGACTCCTACAACACCATCTGATTTTTTTTAATTTTTTTGGGCCAGTAGAAATTTATTCGGGCCTTGCAGGGTTAATCCTTCATTGGACTTTAACCCATTTAGGCCTAGATTATTGAATGCTTTAACCAGTGAAAAATAGCAGATATACAAGCATATATAGATCTGCTAATTTTGAAAAAAGTCGTGAAAATGAGTGCAAATCTTTGAATATATGTGTTTCCAAAGCGAACGTTTGTAACTAAAAGTTTGCTTCTGGGTGGTCCCTGGAAATAGATATTTTGAGATGCGGGTCTGTGGCCAAATAAATATCATTTTGGGGGTCCTTCACATGAAAAGGTTTGAGAACCACTGACATGGTAGTCTCTGGAGAACAGACTAACTGAGCTCCAGTTGAGTGAAAAGGACCTTTTCTTTGACCATGGCTGGCCAGATTGCTGACATAGAAACATACAGTTGGTTTTTCAAAAAATCTTAGAAGGATTCAAAAGACACTTATAGAATCGGGTCAAAATTATAATTTTCACAATTTTTTTAAATGGGTAGCACCACTGCATCTCAAGACCTGAATAATAGTCTCCGTCTCTCTCCTCCTGTAGTTTTAAAATGTTTATGCAGTCTGGTTTTGAAGGCATTTTTGTTTCTTTGTAGATATTTTCATAGATGTGTTTTCGTGGACAGTTATCGCTTTGGTTTATTTTGTAGTTTAATTTTCTAGATGTGTATTTTTTTTGTTGGTTTATTTTGTAGTTGTTTATTTTACTAGATGTGTTTATTTATTTTCCTAGATGTGACCTTGTTAACACTGTTAATTATTATCTAATAATTATTTAGATGCCTTCTGCCACCTGACTGTTTATTTTGAAGACCCACAGAAGCCACAAGCTTGTCCATGTTGTAGATCGAAAAGAAATGGAGCCTGCGGTAGTTCTTTTATTTGTGGAAGCTTGGCAGGATGCGTTGTTATCTTATTCCCCGGACCCCCCCCCCCCCCCCCCCCCCCCCCCCCATGTCATTCATTTGTCAGTACGTTAATTCATTCACACTCCCACAGTGCTGTCTGTCACTCCTCGTTCATTCTCATTCGATTAGAGCTCCCAAGTATACGCCCTGCTACCCACAGTGCATCTCAGGCGGTACATTCAAGCAGTCTCTATTCTCGGCTCAGTCTTCGTGTAGCCACCACGCTGAACGGTCAGCTGTCAGCGTTAAAGCCGCATTCAACCCAGACCATACATTCAAGCAGCTCGTCATCAGATGAGAATACAGGCGCGGTACGTTCTCTTACTCACCCTTCTCCTGTCCAAGACCATGTCCCTCGTCCTGGATGAGTCCTTTTCAGAGGAGGGTGAGGACGATCCCATCCAGGACACTCAGATGGAACCTCCGCAAGGCCAGCTAGTTCCAGAGCCTCCAGAGTCGGAGGCAGAAAGCATCTCTATAACGCAGACCAAGGGCCGACGCAGCGCTCGTCTCGCAGGGAAAAGCACGCCTCCCTCGCTATCCATTAAATCCTGGCCAGTGGGGAAGATTTTGGAACAACTTTTCCAGGTCGGTGTTCAACTTCCAACGGGTATATCCCATAAAGAACTGTTTAGGTTCTTCTGCCAGCAACAGGCGGGCGGCTCCGGTACCACCCCTCCCGACGCCGCTCCATCTAGCCCCGCCCCGCCGAGGAAAGCCAAATCCAAGTCCAAGAACATTGAACCGAGCCACCAGCCAGCGCCCAAAAGGGCTAAAACGCAAACTCCCGTCGTTCCCAACGTATACGTAAAAACGTATTATTGACTGCGGCGACATCACCATGTGTCTCAAAGATAGCGACCCAAGACTGTCCAAGAACCTGACTAGGACCGAGTTTAATGTCGCCTTCGGAGTCTACAGGGACGTGATATGCGAAGCGCACCCAGAGAGAAGAGCAGAGCTAGACACTTACCTGGCCATCATTTCTGACTTGTCTTTATCCTATGGGGGATCATTATTTTATGAGTACCATAAATCTTTCTCTGCTAAAGCTGCATCCTTCATTCAAAAATTCAACCAGCGCCTCGAATGGTCCATGGTTGATTTGGCCTTAATAAGCAGGCATTTCACAGGGCATCGCTCCTTGTCCTGTACCGTGTGTGGCTCATTTACTCACCAGAGCGGGCTCTGCTCAAGAGCAGTCCCTCTTCGCGGCCCCGAAGCGAAGCCCGAGCCAGGTCCTCAGGTGAATAAGGGGAAAAAGCCTCCAAAAATCTGCTATAGTTTCAATGAAAGCGTATGCCGCTTTTCTAATTGTAAATTTCTACATACTTGCAGCTTTTGCGGAGACAGCCATCCGAAATTCATCTGTCCCCGCCGCAGATTCCCGAAAAAATTAATAAACCAACAACTCCTGTGAACATTCCTGAGCTCAGGAAAGCACTGTCCAAGCATCCAGACCGCTGTTTTGTGTTTTATCTGGTCTCATTCATGGCTTTTTTGCAGGACTGTGTAGTCTTCCCTCTAAGATCTTTATTTGTAAAAATCTGCTATCTGCTAAGAGTGAGCCAGAGGTCGTAGATAAATTATTGGCGAGGGAGGTCGAGAAGGGATATATGATAGGTCCATTTGATGACCCCCCCATTTCCAATCTTTCGGATAAACCCAATAGGCGTCGCTACGAGGAAGTATTCCGGGAAAAAGCGCATGATCATAGACTTGTCTAGCCCTCACGATGACAGCGAGGATAGTATTAATAACCTAATTCCCTTGGCCCCGTTTTCGCTATGCTATGCTACTGTCGATCAGGCAATCCGTCTAATTAAAATAGCGGGGAAAGGCACCTGGCTTGGGAAGGCTGATATTACAGATGCATTCAAGACCATGCCGCTTCACCCCTCTCAATGGCACTTGTTCGGTGTTAAATGGCGAGGAAAATGCTACTTCGCAGTTAGACTCACATTTGGGTGCGGCAGCAGTCCTAATATATTCAACACGCTTTCAGAAGCACTGTGCTGGATTTTGTTAAATACATTCAGGCTGCCATTCATTCTCCACCTACTGGATGATTTTCTAGTGATCGATTTCCCTAATTCTAAGCCAGACCACAGCATTAAGACAGTGAAGAGTCAAGGAGGTGTTTGATAAATTAGGCGTTCCCCTATCCAACGAGAAAACTGTGGGCCCTGTTAAAAAACTAGAGTTTTTGGGAATTGACTTGGATACGGAGCTAATGCAAGCTTCTCTTCCCCTCGAAGAATTGGAGCGCATTAGGGAGGTCATGCAGCATTTCATCCATGCAGTAGCGGTTTCTAAGAGGGAGTTGCCGTCTTTATTAGGGCACCTCAACTTCGCCATGCGCATCATTCCCCAGGGGCGCTCTTTTATAGCAAGACTTCTCGACCTCGCAAAGTCCTCGGATAATCTTAATGAGCAAGTTTATTTAGACGAGGGTTCCAGATCGGACTTAAGATTTTGGTCTTTGTTGTGCAATGAGTGGAACGGCATTTCTTTTTTTTTTCACGATGAACTAGAATCATCGGTCGCGCTGGGCTTCTATACAGACGCAGCCTCCTCCATCGGGTTCGGAGGTTACTTTAACAAAGAATGGTTCGCCGGTGCATAGCCTAAAGAATTTCTCATCATGGCAAAAAAAACAGTTATCCACAGCATTATTTGAGTTGTACCCCATCGTGGTTGTCTCTATTCTATGGGGAAACAAGTGGGCAAGAAAGCAAATAATTGTGTTTTGCGATAATGAAGCAACTGTCCACATTATTAACAAAGGCCGTTCCGCTATTCCCATTATTAATAGTCTCGTTAGGAGACTAACGTGGTCAAGCGTGCTGGGGAATTTCAATTTCAGGAGTTCAGGGACCTGTGCCCCGACGCAGCGCCGTCCAGCTTGGTGTGCCCAAATTTCGACCAAATCCTACTAGATTAGACGAACGACTACAGGCTTATATGATTTCAGCATCTCATTGCATGAGATTGGGCCTCTCTGCTAATACATTAAAGGCATATGATGCTGCCTGGTCTTTTTTCACTTCTTTTTGTGCAGCCTTTTCAGTCTCTATATTCCCCGTTAATATTCCAATGATTTGTGCATTCACAGTCCATTGTGCAGAGTCAAAAAGACTCCAGCCGTCATCAATCAAAGCTCTGGTAGCGGGTGTTCAATTTCATTTAAGATGCCTAGACCCATCTGTCAGCCTGCTCGGAGATTCTTCAATTAAGTCAACGGACCAAAGAAAGCGCATCCTCAAGGCAACGATAAAAGACTTCCTCTTACCCTTTCTCTGGTGCACAAGTTGGTTTCCCACTTAAGAGCAGGGTGTTTCGGACCATTAGTGGACACCCTCCTGGAAGCAGTCTTTCTATTGGCTTTTTACGGGTTTCTCAGATGTGGGGAATTCACTACCAGCACGGAAAGCTATAACCCCTTGCATGACCTGTCAATTTCTGATCTTTCCTTCCAGGCTCACATGTTTTCTATTAATCTTAAGCACTTTAAATCAGTTAAGCATTCCAAAGGGGTTTCAATTTTCATTGTAAGAACTGATACTGCTTTTTGTCCATTTTCCTCCATGTCCCGTTACCTATCTACTGCATAGTACTGTGTTCTATTTGTCTGTCATTCAATGTTATTTGAGAAACTTAAATGGTTTCCTGTGGAAATAAGCTTAGTCTTTTCATGGATCTCCTTTTAGTAGACCTTGTACCAGTGAAATGTACCGTCATGAAACTGTACCTTTTCCTATGCAAACTTCTAATAAAGTCTTCAATCAATCAATCAATCAATCAATCAATCAATCAATCAATCAAACATGCGATGGAGAGCCATGTCAAGGCCTTGGTTCGCTGCTAAGCTGCGCTCAGTGTGCGAAAGATGTGGACTCTGCCCCAAGCTGTACACGCCTCACTCCTTTTGAATCGGCGCTACTACCTCTAGAGCACCTCTCGTGCCAGCATCCACTCTGAAAGCCATGGGTCGTTGGTCATCGGCAGCCTACCGGTATGAACGCTATATCCGATTAAAAGTGGACGATATTCTCTCAGCCCAAAAGGCAATGAGTGTTTAAGTGATCTCGGAATAAAGTTAAGAATAGCATTATTCATTCTTCATTAATTTCGTTTCTATTATCAAGAGTGGCATTATCCGTTAGCAATTCATTATTCATTTGTATTCTTATCAAGTGTTATCATAGGCTCCTGCCGGAGCTGCAGGTCGGGGGGTGCTTGTTATACTGTTATTAAGGTTAATGGTAGGTTAAGATGCCAATGTTGCATCAGGTGGGCAATGGCGTTATCGTTAATGGTAAGATGCCATGTGCATCAGGTAGGATATGCCAATGGTGCATAAGGGTAGTGGTGATGTTCGGTGCATCAGGTTGCCATGGTGCATTAGGTAATGGTGATGACAATGGTGCACACGGTTATATGGTAGGTTTAGCATGGGTAATCCACTAAGTAGAATATTCCCTCTATATCAGAATTCTCACTGGGTAAGAGTTTTGCCGACTGCTCACGTAGACGTTCCGCTCGGTCAGGTCTTCTCACATCGTCATGAGAACGGGTTTGCTTGGTTGCCATCATATAGAGGGAATTAGACAGCTTGTCTATTCACAAGCAGTTCACACTTTAGGACATCACAGTGATCCCGAAACCCCGGTTCCATAGGGATCGCACGCTGCATGTATGGATTTTATTAAATCACATTTCAGCGATGCTTAAGTCAAACATTCACATATAGGGTTGGTGTAGTTGTTATGTGATCACTGCCGTGATCGCGTGTTGGGGATTGTGATATATCAGATTATGGCTCATGTTCGAGCAGATAATTTGATTATCAAAGCAGAGCTACATCGCCAATCTAAAGATGCAATATCATTGCATAACTGGTTATATCATTGCAATAAATGGTATGGTTAAACTTAATTGGTGTCGTTCATCCTGAGCTGAAACATATAAAAGAAATGGAGCCTGTGGTAGTTCTTTTATTTGTGGAAGGCAGGATGCGTTCTTATCTTATCTTATCTGGTTATATCATTGCAATAAATGGTATGGTTAAACTTAATTGGTGTCGTTCATCCTGAGCTTAAACATATAAAAGAAGTACTGTACAATTGATCTAAAACCAGTGACTCCCTAATCGGGAGATGGCAATCGTAGCCAATCAGGAGGGAATATGGGAAATGGGACAGATCCATGTTGATGACATAACTTTAGAGATACTGTGTAAGGCTTTGCGTGATTTTGGGGTAAAATCTGTAGGAGCAAAAAATGTGTAGTACTGTACAATTGATCTAAAATAAAACGTCTTGCTTCTTACAACTTGTGTGAAATTGTTTGAATATGACTGCAATGAAATGTTTGAATATGCCTGCATTTGTGATGCGTCTTACAATAAAGCAATAATACAGAACATAAAGAAATACCACAAAGTGCTCAAGTTAACATAACTTCCTGTGCAGCTAAACTGAAATGTCCTTTCACTAAGTTGTCCCCAAACTAATGTTCCTACCTACAAAGGTTCCCATGAACAACATTTCAAACCACCACGAGTTGTCACTGTTTTTCATTCCACAACACATGTATTTATTTTCAATATTTATTTATTCATATTCATAAGAACGAGTCTATATTTGTCGGTTGGGTAACTTTGTATCAGGACCCAAAAGCAGAACTCTTTGAGGTTGACAAGTTCTACTGTACATCTTTAATTTCAAACATAGTTCAAAAATACAGGTTTTAGGAATGGCTTGGATGTAGGCAAGGATTTTTCTGGCAGGCAAGCAGCAGGCGTGGAGGTTTTGGCGTGATCTGAGGCACAGAGAGACAAGGGTTAGGACTGTGTGGATATCAAACGAAACACTGAGGAGCAGAAACACAGTGACTTTACTGGTTGGCAACTGACAAACTGGCAAGGGCTGGAGTGACTGGTGTCTTGCACTTGCGCCCTCGCGCGCGTGCAAGACACCAGTCATTTTGCCATACCTTAGCAACAGGCACGGTTACCCCCATAGCCAAGGTAGGTAGCTTGCCATACCCAATTGACGCCACTGCAGCAGGATGATGTTTGAATTGAGAACACGCCCAGGCACACGCCCATGTACCAGCCAGGCCAAGGGTGACCACCTCCAAGCAGGCCCAATGCAGGACAGGTGACCCCCTTTTCCGGGACAATTTTAAAAATAAAAAGGGGTAAAAAAGATTTTCTTTTCTATTATCATTATCATCAATATTGGCCATCTTCTTCAGTTTCAAAGTGCTTTATTTATGAACAAATTGTTTTGCACACAACAAGAGATAATCGGCTTAAGCAAATAGCCTCTGTACGTTTTCATTATGTTTTCTGTAACCAAAATAGACGGGTGTGTTCACTGTGTTGACAAATTTTGCGAGAGGAATAAGAAACCATGTCTATGAAAACAAGGCTTAAATAAGTGAATATAGGCCACGTGAGGTCTTTAAACTTATATAAGTCGGCTATTTGAAAGTGGCCGAGCCGATCTACAAGCTCACCACCGCATCCACCATTATTTAGCCTACAAGCAAGCAACTTTACATAAAAAACAAGCTTGCCTAATAAGTGCCTTATAATAATCAGACATGGCAACACTCACCATGCGTTGTTCCTCCACTATGCAGTCAGTTAGTCACTGAGACTAGCGGGTGTCTGACACTCTGGCTGGGGGATACGCTACGTTTGGCTTACATGTACATACATGTACATCATTTTAAATTCTGCAATTGACAACTGACATCATGCTTCCTTCAATGAATGAGTATGCCAAGTAGTTTCTTTTCACCTGACGGGGGATTCCCCCGGTATGGACGTGGCCTGTGGAAGGAACACGTTACTCCAACCAGTTCCTTTCCCCTCCATCAGGTGCCCCGGCAGCCGGCAGGCCAGGGGGAGGCATTACAGAGACCAGGATTACTGCATGTTTTTGTGAAGGTATCTACCCTAGGAGACACAGGGAAACATGCAAACTCCACACAGAAAGGCCCTTTCGCAACCCCACGTAGGGTGTGGGCGCTGATGACGCGGAGGAGAGTAGATGCCCCCAGCACCCACAGCGTCCCCCGGCGGGAATCAAACCCAGGACCTTCTAGCTGTGAGGCGACAGCCTTGCAGTTGTTCTGACTTGCAGTTATTCTGACTTGCAGTTGTTCTGACGGACATTCCCTCATCCAAAACCCCTGGATCTGTGAGGCCTCTGGATCTTAGTCTAACCCTTGGCATGTCCTATTAACACAACAAAAAATAACGCAGATAAAGATAGTTCAAACTAAACTACCAACGCTGCATTTTACTTACGAAGCTTAAAATCTTCTATTGTGGATATCTCCATAAAACAAATGCACATTGTTCTGAAATTTTGAAAGGGGGACTTCGCGGAAACAACTTCTGGCTTCACATGAAAATTTGTCTGTGGCACTTTCGACCCCATTCTCCCCTAACATGGTACGGGAGGGCTTGAGGCCGACAGAGTGTAAACGCTGAGGGGACACGGCGCGTAGACGCTGAGGTGTTACGAGGCATAGAAGGCGAGGTGACACGGAGCGCATACGCTGAGATGACAATTAAATAACTGAAGGTGATGTTCAGTCGAACTGCCGTTCCTGTACGGGTTTTGACACACAAATATCTACCTGATGGCTGTTCTACAATGCCTGTCCTGGACCACCTTTCCGAGACGAGCTTGACATCCTTCTACTACGGTAAGCCTATATCCGGTTCGAAGGACCATGAAAAATGCCTATAAGAAAAGGACTGTTATTCAAAGGCGAGGACTAGGACCCGCCACAGTGGTGTCCGATTAGACTTAACCGGAATATCAAACCTGTGTGGTTCAGAAGGTGGTCCTGTATGATCCAGGATATATGGGTTGTAAGGCCAGACACCATGGCTCTCACAGTAGTTGCTGAGCTCGATCCCCAATGGGAGTTAGATGGTGATGAGTCCTAAATTCCTGATTTTGCATATCCAGAAGGTCTATGGATGGTCTTGAAGGTAGAGTCCTGAAGAGGTCTGTCTCCTGTGTCCTGTTGTCCAGGGTCCAGTGTCCTCTTATAGTCCAGGCGTTTCGGGCAATATTTTGATGGAATCGTGCACTTTATGAAAGAAACATGACATTTGGCACACAGTTAGAACATGCCATATGGAACATTTTTGGCTATAGGGGCATCGCAGATTTATCTTGGGAAACTTGTGGGAGCCAATCAAAGTTGGGCTCTCATAGACTTTACTATACAGTAAAATAATACAAAAAATAAATATGCTTTAAGTAGCATGTAAGGGTGTTTTTAGGTGTTTTTCATGATAGTGAAACCAATGCAAACATTTATTTTGCAGGGAAAACATTCCTTGGGCTAAAAACGGACCCCATAAAAGTGATAAAACTATGGTTTATTGATGAGTCATCACTTTTCACAGTTTTGTGGCGTCCATTTCTCGGAAAGGAATGTTTTTCGTGCAAAACAAATGCCTGCATTGGATTCAGAATCCCGAAAAACACCTAGTTTGACCCCTCACATGCTACTTAAAGCATATTTATTTTTTGTATTATTTTACTGTATAGTAAAGTCTATGAGAGCCCAACTTTGATTGGCTCCCACAAGTTTCCCAAGACAAATCTGCGATGCCCCTATAGCCAAAAATGTTCCATATGGCATGTTCTAACTGTGTGCCAAATTCCATGCCTCTTTCATAAAGTGCACGATTTTTGCCTGAAACGCTCTGACTATTATGTCCGGTGCTGAGAAGAGTCCTGTTGGAGATCCTGGGGAGCATTGTTACTTGTGCCATACATGGCCTACTTGTGCATAAGTCGCAAGTTGGCACCTCTGCAGAGTGCAGTTCTAGTTGGATCTGTGCTACTAGGAAAGAGTGGTGTCTTTATACCCTTCCACCGAGCTAGCTGAGTCATCATGGTGATGTCAGAACTAATCAGCTATGACCATATATGGAGACGAGATATCAGATGTAGATGTATCGGTCAGCTCCATATATGGAGATCCGGGTGATGTAGAGTTGATGATGTCAATGTTGGTCGGCTTCATATATGGAGATTCAGGTGATGATCAGTCAGCTCCAGGTATGGAGGTCCAGGTTTGATGGTGACCTGTCTGATAAACTAGATAATGTGAGGGTCTTCGTAACGCTCCCCAAGTGAAGATTCAGATCCAACACAGGAGATCCCACTCACTAAACCTCTGTTTAGCAACACAAGTCCATTCTGTTGCAACAGCAGAGCCACAGTCCAGCTGTCTACACACTAAAGATGATGACTTGTGGTTCCAGCCTCTCCAATCTAGCGGTGGCCGAGACCTTCCCTCAAGTAGCATCTCCAGTACACTAGCACAGTGAATGGCTCCTCCCACCAACCTGACATCTAGACAGAAACAAGGGAATAAGCTGCCCAAACAAATGATACAGAAGAAAACCTTTTAGACAAGTCCTAAGGGATAGAACATCTCTTGTGCAAGTATTCAATAACAGTTTTGAAACAGACGGTTGACAGCGTTTGAGGCGCAAGTAAAGATCACGTTCTGGGAAATTGCAAGTGTGGTTGACTATTTATAGACTGGATATCCTATTTATAGTCTGGATAGCGTTGTCCATCGATCCATGGATGCTCTGTCGCAGAGTATCATAAGTTAACATTGAATGCCATGATGCATGATGCAACATTTTGGGACAAATGGCAAGTTGGTGTGGGTCCTTGTCTGGGACAAATAAGCCCTTGAACATGCATGATGTCACAGATGACATCATAGACTGCACATGAAATTATATAGAATGACCACACCATGCTGACATCATTACTATGAGTACTGACGTCACACACAGGTCTCCAAGTGCAGACAGAAGTAGTGCTGACGACATTTGATGGGAGCACACGTCACTTTCCGTTGCACCATGTGCGATTTGGGGAGAAAGAACATGTTTTCATGTGAGGACACTGAGATCTATATTCCCGAAGAGGCAGAAGTTAAATGTATCCCTCTCACAAGCTTCCCAAAAGGTATCTTAAAGCAAATTGACTTAACAGAGGCTGTCAGTAATGGTTCGAGAGACCTCGCCCGCTATCCTGAAGGAATCTACATTTCTCCGGTAGTGATTCGAAGTAAAGGTAGTCCAACAACCAGCCATTCAGACAATAAAGACAAAACGTGTAAGACTTCTAAGGCACGCAGCAATCAGCAGAGGGCAGCCGAGAACTCTCCCTTAATGTCTTTTGTGACTGCCAACCGTGTGGCCGCCACGTTGCTGGAAGATGTCATGCCCTACAGAAAGACTAGAAAGGCCTCCAACTGCACCGATCCCTTGCCAGTACCGCCCAATGATTCCACATCTCATAGCAACCAAAATGCAGTCATTGTCATCTACAAGGGCTACGTCTACCTGTCAGTGAAGAAGACTGAGCCAAAGACAAGTCTGGCATGGAGCCTTCCTGACCCCAACACAGATGTACCTGTCCCAGAAGCCATCCAGATATCTCCAGCTTACACCAATGCAGAGGAGACGTTCCGTGAAACATCTCCTGTCCCAGCCATCCAGATAACCTCAGCTTACACCATTCCAGAAGAGACGTTTCATGAAACCTCACCCGTCCCAGCAGCCATCCAGATACCTTCAGCTTTCACCATTGCAGAAGAGACATTTCATGAAACTTCTCCTGAACCCCCTGAGGGCAAGTTACAGAGGATGGAAGAAGAATTGCAGTGGAATTGTCTTCAAATCAAATGCCTGGTCAAATTGCACAGAATCCCTCGAGAGACACTCAATGGATTATCGGTTAAATTACAAATGGACTTCCAGTGTTGAAACATCACTAGAGAACTACGAGACAAAGCATACATTGCCTTTCTGGCTCACAGTCTGACAGTGACATGGACACACCAGAGATTCCGTTAGCCGGTATTTACCGGCCATTGGCCGGTTAAATGTTGAATTGGCCGGTAATTATAAAGTCCACCGGCCACCGTGGCCGGCTGGGAAAATGTCTCTTAGGCTATTAGTATTTTATCATTTAATCTTATTATACACATAATTATTTGTCTAAAGTAGTAAAGCTACAACTATCATAATTTTAAATTTGTATCATGTTCTGTGAGTCTGTCTGACGACAGCGGAGCTCACCGCCACTGCTGCTGCTTCATGCTGCGCTGTAGAGGTGGGACGTTCGCAAACGAATCAAGTCTTTTGAACGGCTCTTTGAAATGAACGATAGCATTGTGAGCTTGTAGATCAGCTATTTTCAAATGGCAGATATGTACCTTTATTACCCGGCTCGTTTGGGAGCTTGATTCTGATTGGTCGAGCGCTGAAATCAGCGGTGAATTATGAGCGTATAATGACCGCTCCGCTCTATAATTCACCGCTGCCTAATCAACGGCTCAGAACAGCTGCTGCATTCAGGCTGCGCTGTGTGAATGTAGTGCCGTATCCAACATGGCAGCCATGTAAACAAACACACAGCGTCATTTACAACTAAACGTTGCTCTGAAAAATGTTTTAAAAACCATTTGAGGCGAGAAATAGACGACGCAGTAACAGAACATGGATTCTATTTGACCAGCACTTCCTTGTTTTCCAAGGCGACCGTGTTGCGCTCGGGGGGACGCACTTCCAGCCGTCTGTAAACAAGGAAATACTTTGTTTTGTTTTTAGTTTTGAGTCAAATTATTAATTTTATGTATTAGCCGGGTAATAAGTGCTATAAGGTCTTGCTGCTTGGTCATTATGGCTTATATGGACACTTCGGGCTGATAATTCCCCTCGGCTCCGCCTCGGGGAATTATCACCCCGTCGTGTCCATATAAGCCATAATGACCGCGCAGCAAGACCTTATCGCATATGTCCGAAATAAATGTATATAGGGTTGAAGTTATTTGTAATTATAATCAAAATCTACAAAGTAACTACTAGAATGTCTTTTGAACGGCTCTTTGAAAGGAACGGATCCCAGAGATCCGGCTCACTTCAAAGAGCCATAAATCCCATCTCTACTGCGCTGTGCATTGGAAATATCAGAGCTTCAAGCTCACAACAAGGCGAAACGCGCAGCGCTGTGAGCTTGTATGTCTGCTATTTTAGACACGCACACGGCCTTACGGAGAAGCACATCACGTTTCACAGCTGACAGTTCCAGCACCTTGTAACAATCAGCGTGGGTTTAGTGTTATAATCAGAACGAACTTGGGTTCTTCCGAGGTAATCTATAGCAAGCTGGACCCAGTAGATGATAATAAAAAAGGGACCCGAACTCTGTGGAATCATGGATATTATACAAGCACGCGCATGACTTTCTGATCGCATGGATGTGATGCCATCGTGGTCAAAGCAACAGAGGCAAGTCAACCTTCCTTGCGCCATCATAATATAACATTAACAAAATAAAACAAATGTGTGTAAAAGGTTTAATGAGACGTGAAGCCAAAATCATATACTATTAACTTATTAATTTGTAGGCCAGTGTGTGGCAGGGCGCGCAAACGGTTCGCTTGAGTTGCGCGCCCACTTTAACCCATTCACTTCTTTTTTTTGGCAAGCGATACCTCTACATAAGTAGATAGTTAGGATATTATTTTGTTGGAACATATTGCAATTGCATCTGTGATAAAGAGGAAGGAAGCCCAGCGCAAACATAAAATGGTGTAATTATCAGTTGGGTGCACGGTGCACCATGCAGATACAGTATCTCATCTGCAAACACGTATGTGACGTTCAATATAATATGGCCGATAAATTAATTGATTGGCCGGTAAAATATAATCCTGCCGGCCAAGGTGGCCGGCCCCAAAAATGCCTGGCGGAAACCCTGGGACACACTTGTCAGTCAGCGTGATCCTGGGGAGGATAAAGGTGCTGGGGTCTTGGTTTGGTCCTGTTAACAAGGAAAACACGATAGATCTGTGTTCCCGATCACTATTAGTAGCACTGACGATGAAATGGAAGACGCAAGCCAGCTAAGACAGAGAAAGTGGCTGAAAATAATGCCCTCCACAGTGAAGGCAATTCAGTAGAGTGCGACAATGATGTAGGGGACAGTGTAAATAATGCTGTAGACTGTGAAAACAATGGACAGTGGTCAGTGGGCAGTGATGCACACATAGAAAGTGGTAAGGCTGACACGTTGGTTGGTGCAGACATCACACTGGGACGCGTTTTCTCAGCCACTGCAGGGCTTGTTTTCCAGGACAATGACTTTGATCAACTGGCTCAACAGGAAAGAGCCATATGAGAGCCATACTCAGAGAGAAGGAGACGCTCTGCAAACTGCGCTCTTTAAAGTGAGTGGATGACACCTGCAACAGGCTTTCTTTTTTGGTTGGGAATGCACACTCCTCAGGTTATGCACTAATACCGTATACTAGAGAACCAGTAATTCCATGTCAGCCATGCCGACATAATGGAGTACAGGCCCGTAAATGACATCATATCATTGACATCAGAGTACTCCACAGATGAGAATTTGCATATCTATCAACGTTTCTTTCCCAACCACCGGTCCGACTGACTTTCCCATACAAGGAGATATGCATGTGTGTCGTGTTTGATACCAGGTGAAATGAGCGGTGAGATTTTCATCCAACATTTCTGTTGGATAAGTAAAATATAATTATTCACATAGAAACAAGAAGAGTAGCAAATAAAAGTAACATTTTGAAAGAGACATTTCTTAAAAAATAAAAATAAAAACGAATGAAAAAACGAATGATTTACTAAACTATCAGTGTGGTTGCTGTAGGTAACGACGGGTGAAAACCCATGCACTAGACCAGTGGTTCTCAACCTTTTCAGGCCGCAACCTCCAAAATAATCATATTTTAAAGGACAACTTTAGTTTTTTTCATATTAACTCATTCGTAGTTTACGGCCGTAGAGCCCGGAGATTTCTCTATGTCTTTCACTGCCGGCTTCTCCTACCTGTTAACGTGGGCGCTCATCCAGTTCCCATCGTGCGTGGATCGGACACTGCTATGCATCGTGTGTTCGCGTATTCCATCAGCTTCTCGAATCCGTTGAAATCTTTTCAATTGATCAATAAGTTCTCCATCTGTAAGCCGCGGAGTTTAGACAGAAAGCTAACGGGCCAAAATAGATGACGGACCATCAGCTTCCGGTTCACGGGCTCAATGATAAGTGGTCCGCTCAATAATGTGTCCGTGTAGAAACCGATCACGGAGCATTAGTTCCGGCCTATTTTAGTTCCGCTTCGATAACATTTTCTTTTTTAATTAAAGCTTATTAAATCTCCGGGTTCTACGGGCATGGCAGAGAAGGGGTACAAAGGGGTATTTTTTTGGCAGCAAAATTGTTAACTCATTTAGTGCCCCTGAAATTAACGGATTATAAAGTCCACGATGCCACCTTCAGGCTGGCATCACCGCCGTTATCTTATTTTGAAGGCCAGAAGTCCACCGCGCAATCACTTCCGGTCTGACGTCATCGGATCGTGCGCCGGAACCGATCGTTCTCCACGTGGAGTTGTGTAATGGCCGACCGGAGCTTTTATCATTGTGTAACATAAGCGAGCATCTGCCTCCATCCTAGCTTCTAAAGTGTAGTTTTGAGATAATGGACATTAAAGATGAGATCCTCCGTCCACCTCAATGTTATGGATGGGACTATTTTGTGCTTGTGGAGCCGTGATGATGCGAAATCAGCGACGGATTTCGTCTCCGGACCTCCGCCCATTGTACTCGGTAATGTACTCGCCGTTACAGTAATATATTACTTTTCCCGAGTATACTCGTGATCGGCACCATGTAAAAAATGAGTATTTTTCACGAGTATACTCGGGATCGGCAAAAAGTGAGTTAAATAATATAAAAGATGAGTGTTAAAAGTATTTCATTTACTTCTTTCTATTGTTTTAGAGATTCTTATTTCAGTGGTTAGGGGCATGCGTAGGCCTACTAGTGGCTAAATATGTAATTTTACCCAGAATAAGCCTATTACCAAGACACAACGCAACCTTTCATGGTTTGATGTGACGTATGGGGGCTAGAAGTGTTACTGTAAATAGCAATAAAGAAACTGCTGGCTTATGACAGTGTGTCTAAAAAGACATATTGGGACGACTCGTCGCTCCATACCAAACACAAACAGCATGGATTAAGCTGACACAAACACACTAGAATTCCAAAGCACTTTAATAGAACATTTAACTAGTAACACTTGTGTATGATAAATTGACTTCAGTAGATTACGTTTTCTTCTTGGACATGCGTTTCTGGCATGTGTTAATTAATATGGGATTTTAACAGTTTCCTTCTGGGTGTCTTACTGTAATGCCGTTCCGGCCTTGAATACTTTACCAGATCTTCTTTCCGGTACTGCTCTGACCCACTTTCTGCCCTGCCTATAAAAAAACACACTGATTACTGAATGAAAAAATAAATAAACTGTGTCTAATAACGGCGTGGCATCTACCTGGATCTCTTCCATCATGTTGTCATATTGATGACATCACTCTTGCCCAAATGTGCAGGGGCGGCAGCCTGTACACATCGGTGTTGTCAGGCATGCGCGGCAACCGGTTGTGTTGTGAGTGAGGTCAGACCAGAGCTCTGCTCAGCATGTATATAGTATATGTTTTGAAAATATTTGTTCTTACTCAGTGTCGTGAGAGAAGGAGATAGAAAACAGGGAGTCAGGAAGAGCATAAATACATTGTCCATTACCCAACAGAACGATAACAGGCAATGTATAGATGAAGATTTCATGATGAACCACCACTCCAGGAAGGATTACCAGACTAAGGTCCGCTCTTCTGATTGTACATACTTCAGATCTCAATCGACCTCTCTTGCCAAATGCCCATAAATGGACAGATCCCCTCAGAATCCTTCCAGCAATTCACCAGAATTGTAACCAGCCAGGAACAAGGAGACGCAGACGAACCAAAATCTCACCGTCAAAAGTTTATTAAGACTTTAACTCAACCAGGTGAAGTGAAGACACATCAGCCGACTTATACAGGGAAGACAACTCGCATCTGTTAAGAGTGTGACAAGAGTTTAACTAAGTTAGGTGTCCTGAATAGTCACCAGCGTATCCACACTTGAGAAAAACCTTTACACTGTAAAGAGTGTGACAAGCGTTTTGGTCAGTTATGTGACCTCAAGAGTCACCAGCGTATCCACACTGGAGAAAAACCTTTTCACTGTAAAGAGTGTGGCAAAAGTTTCAGTCAGTTGGCTCACCTGGTTTTGGACAAAATCTTCCACTGAGCCATCAACTGCAACACTTGTTTGTAGAGAATTATCAATAAAATGACTTTTCCAGATAAAATCCTCACATAAGATGTATTATAAACATAATATCATGTTTGTGCATCAACTCTGTCAGACGGCAAGAGGCACTTTCTGTAGTACAATTCTTTTTTTTTTCTTCTATAAAAAAAGTCCTTCCATCTGGCATTGTACCATTTTCCCTAACTAATTCAATAACTAATGGATAGCATACCCTGTGCATCAACTCTGTCAGATGGCAAGAGGCACTTTGTGTGGTACCATTCTTTTTTACATTGTTCTTCCATCTGGCATTGTACCATTTCCTCTCCTTTTCTTTCCTTAAAGGTTCAGTGTGTGTGTGTGTGTGTGTGTGTGTGTGTGTGTGTGTGTGTGTGTGTGTGTGTGTGTGTGTGTGTGTAGAGGGTTGTCTGTACTCTGTAGTGTGAAAGTGGCCAGTTAAGTGATATTAGCCTATATACCGGTACATCTATTGCTTCATGAATTCAATTGCACCTGTCAACTTTGATTATTTCCAATGTCTAATACTTAATTTATTTATTTATTTAAAGACACATTTTTTCTTTTTGACTAAAACTATTGACTAAAACCTTTTGAGTTCTAGTCGGCTAAAACTAGACTAAAACTATCAAGAATATAAAATGACTAAAATCTGACTAAAACTAATAAGCATTTTGTCAAAATGACTAAGACTAAGACTAAATCTAAAATGCCTGCCAAAAACAACACTGGTCCCAAGGCAGGGGAAGGGGGGACAGATTTTAAGAGAAAATGTTAGGAAGACCCTGGTGTTTCTCCTCGGGGTAAGATCATCATCTGGGGTGGTCTCCAGAGGGTGTTTTCCTCAGTCCACTGCATTGTTCATCAGGTCGGTTTGCAAGGCTGACCCAATCGACGGCTGCCATGTCACTGTGGCTGTTTTTAGAAAGGCAAGAATAGAAAATATTACAAACGTTTGCTAAGGTAAATATACACAACATTTCTAATGCTGCGTTCAGATGGGCTCAGGCAAGCGGTAGATGGCAAACCGGAAGTCATTTTAGTGGGCGGGAGTAGAACGGCAAACGGTACGGTAGTCCGGCAGTCGAAACCGGTGACGGTAAACGGCAGACGGCATGCCGTTCAAAGTTAAATTCTGTTATCTTTTTACCGTGGTACAGGACGGAATCTGGAACCGGATGTTACGTAGCTCCATCTCGCGGGACAAATTCCAGCAGAGCGCCAACACACACAGAACACACATCAGCCAGCTGCAGCAGAGAGAGCAGCATGGAGCCACCTCAACCACCACAGAGACCTCCTGACCCGATCAACAACGAGCAGTTGATTCTTTTAGTTCAAGATTACCCTATTTTATACGACACAACATTAAAAACATTCCGTGATGCAAACAGAAAGGCTGGTGTTTGGCACATGATAAGCAGGATTATGCGTGTACCAGGTACGTAACGTCGTCTTTTGTGTTATTAGCTTGTTTAGCTAGCTCACTAGCTCTACTTTATACACGTAATGTATGCTCGTCTTCACACAGTAGTTGTAATGTTTGATTGATTGAAGAGTTTATTAGAAGGTTACATTTTAAAATTAGTGCAGTGGAGTAAAAGTACAACATTGGGGTCCATTATGTAGTGGAGTAGAAATAAAGGTATTGGAAATAAGAAATACTCAAGAAATGTACAAACGCCTATGAGACTGCATATTGTATAAAACGATGTTGCAGATTATTAATAGTCCTAGACCTTTTTCTATGGCTATGCAGATGGCTTCATACTGTTGACTTGTTTGAAGCTCTATCATCATCATTGTTGTGTGTATATTGCACAGTAAATTTGACATTTGGCTCTGTACTTGGTCTGCTCCTCTTTAGATCGGCTAAAAAGTTATTTTAACCCATTTAGGCCTAGGATTATTGACTGCTTTAACCTGTGAAAAATAGCAGATATACAAGCTCACAGCGCGGCACCGAGTGCCGCGCTGCAAGCTTGTAGATCTGCTATTTTTGAAAAATCAAGATTCTTTTTGCAAGTATTTGAATATATCTATTTAAAAGCGAATATTTGTAACTCAAATATTTGCTTCTGGGGGTCCCTGGAACAACATATTTTGAGATGGAGGTCCGCGGCCAAATACCTGTAATTTTGGGGGTCCTTGACATGAAAAGGTTTGAGAACAACATGATTTAGAAGAAGGATTTAGAAGTCGGGTCAAAGATCGAGTCAAAGATATTCAAAGACTTGCACACATTTTCACGATTTTTCAAAAATAGCAGATCTACAAGCTCGCAGCGCGGCACTCGGTGCCGCGCTGTGAGCTTGTATATCTGCTATTTTTCTAAAGTTAAAGCATACAATAATGGTTAAAGTGGTTAAAATCTAACGTGACTCGGGCGCGTAATTGAGAGTTAAGGAGAAAAAAGAGGAGCAGACCAACTACAGAGCCAAATTTACTGGGTGGGAGTCATGCAATACAGCAGTGGGTCTCAACCTGTCAATTAACCTAATGTGCAACATTGTTTTCTATCTTAACAGTAAACAAACCAATAAAGTGTAAATGTATAGAGGGTATCTGCACATTTCCAACGTGACAATTTAAGGACTTTTTAATACCTTGAATAATGACAAATTAAACATTAGCCAAAATTGTCAAATATTAGAGGCAGAAAATGTGAAAATAGCAGATCTACATGCTCACAACGCCGGCTTGTGTTGCGAGGCGTTGTGAGCATGTAGATCTGCTATTTTCACAATGGAACCATGATATCCAAAATATAATGCCTCAATTCTTAGTGCTCATCAGGGTTGGGGGAGGTCCCCAGTTAAAATATGATTATTTTGCGGGTCACGGCCTGAAAAGGTGGAGAACCACTGCAATACAGCATGGATAATGACTTTGTTTTTTTGTTTTTTTCATACAGCTGACAGATGCAAATCGAGATGGACCAATTTGAGGGACCGATACAGGAAGGAAATGAAAGCTCAACGTGACAAACGAAGTGGTTCGGGTGCTGGCTCCAAGAAACAGTGGAACATGATGCCCTATCTGTCCTTCCTCAGCCCTCACCTTGAGGATAGGCCAAGCAGCGGGAACCTGCCTCAAAGCCCTGACCCTGACCCTGCACAACCACAGGAAGCGGTGAGTGATATGGTGATAAATATCGATGAGATGATGATACAATGTTAAGTCTCCATGACATGCCTTCAAGAGATATCATTTATATTGTGATACAACGAGGGAGCCTTATCCAAAAATCATGTTGAATTGATTTGTTAACCGATTTAGTGCCATTCCCGAGATATCTCGCGAAATGTAGGTCTGGAGTGCCATTCCCGAGATATCTCGCGAAAAGTAATATATTACTGTAACGGCGGATACATTACCGAGAACAATGGCCGGAGGTCCGGAGACGAAATCCGTCGCTGATTTCGCATCATCACGGCTCCACGAGCACAAAATAGTCCCATCCATAACATTGAGGTGGACGGGGGATCTCATCTTTAATGTCCATTATCTCAAAACTACACTTTAGAAGCGAAGATGGAGGCAGATGCTATCTTATAAAGCACATGGATAAAAGGATCGATCCGAGCCGCCATGACACCACGTAAACAATGATCGATTCCGGCGCAGGACGCGATGACGTCAGACCGGAAGTGTTTACGCTATGGACTTCTGGCCTTCAAAATAAGACAACGGGAGTGAATGGGCCCTGAGGGAGGCACTTTGGACATTATAATCCGTTAATGTCTGGGGCTCAGAATGAGTTAATAAACCAAACCAAAACCAAAATGCAGATTTACATTAATTCTGCAAACCTGGATCCCACTTTGAGGACCACTGGTCTAAATGGTCTGTTACTTTTTTGTTACCTTGTAGGTGGTTGTACTGTTAAATAACTTGAAAAATAGCCACAAAGATTAAAGACCAACAGAAAGAATGGTGATAAGCTCCTGTATCGTGATACTACTTGGAAAATATCCTGATGTTGTATTGTTCCATTTTGTCCACCCCTAACCCCTGGAGTCTGAAGAGACCTTTGTGCTGAACCTGTACCCTGTGGAGGATGTTGAGGTCCAGGAACCAGGAACAACCGTCTCCCACCCCTCAAATGGTGCTCCTGACTCTGTCTCCCACCCTTCCTTATCTGTTGCTGGTGCTTCTGTCTCCCACACCTCCTCATCTGCCATTTGTGGCAAACGGGCCACAAACAGAAAGCATGTGGTTCAGCCAGATACCAGCGAGCAGACCAGAGTGTTCGAAGACAAGCTCCTGGGAATTGTCTCCAAAAAAAATGATGAGGATGAGCTTTGGTGCCTCAGCCTGGCTGCCAAACTGAAGCATCTTTCTGAGGAAAAAAAGAGCCGTTTCCAGATTCGCGTATCAGAGTTGCTTCATGAGATCCGCTTTGAATTAGAGTAGGGGTGGGAGACAAGAGTTATACCCCACTAGTTCAGGTCCCTGTTCATGCTGCTATGTACATAGTTCCAGGATTGTTGTTTTCAATCCAATTTATTTTATTTTTAAAGCGTGTATCACTTGCTTTATCCCTGATGTAAAAAAGGAAAACATTTGAAACATGTATGTAGAATCTCAGTTACGCTTTGTTTTTATTTGTTTTAGTTGCTAGTTGTCCACCAGGCTCAGGAATCAAACCGGGACACTAAGCCCTAACTGTTTGTTGTTAATATATTATTTTGTAACTACTGTGCAGTCCCACTAGCTCAAGGGACGTTGCCAACCCTCCTCCTCTCAATGAGACAAGCCTTATGCTGCTCTCTCTGCTGCTGCTGGCTGATGTGTGTTCTGTGTGTGTTGGCGTTCTGCTGGGAATTGTCCCGTGAGATGGAGCTACTTAACTCATTCTGTGCCACATTACGGTTTTGACATTTTTTTTTCCAATAGCCCTGTGTGCCAATGACGGCTTATGACGGTTTTTGTGTTTTTTACATATAAAAAAAAAAAAAACATTTTTTTTTTTTTTTAAAGATGTCAAAATGACCTGAGATCAGAGAGATGCTTTTCTCTGTTTGTGTGTTCGCTCCCTCGTTTAGCTGATTGAGAAAATGTGTGAAAATGTGTGTCCAATCTAGTGGATGGACACGTTTTTTTCATTCAAACAGCTCTATCTCTGGAACCATTTGTCCGATTGACAAAATTCTTTTTGCCACTGAATCACAACAACTGTGTCTGTTTCTGTGGGGAAAATATAAAAAAAAAACATTTTTTTTCATTGCATAGTAAAGAAAAACATACAAAACCATGGCACAGCTACCTTGGAGGCATTTTGGCATCTGGCACAACATCCGGTTCCAGATTCCGGCCTGTACCACGGTAAAAAGATAACATAATTTAACTTTGAACGGCATGCCGTCTGCCGTTTACCATCACCGGTTTCGACTGCCGGACTACTGTCTAGTTTGCCTTTCCACTCACGTCCACTAAAATGACTTCCGGTTTGCAGTCTACCAATTGCCTGAGCCCATCTGAACGCAGCAGCATAGAGATGTTTTCTATTTACATATGTGGGCACAAGCCACATTGTTACCAAAGAAAATCACTACTGTTCCACTAACCGTTTACATTTTGTATTGAGCTTTTATAATCTATTTACATATGGGCACAAGCCACATTGTTAAGCACTACTGTTCCACTAACTTTTTACATTTTGTATTAAGCTTGTATCATTTCTACTGAACTGTTTACGAAGAACTGTTTAGCACTTTTAAATGAAGTATCGATTGCTGTCCATTTCATGTTCAGCTGTGAACTGTTTATATATGTAATGTAACTTCATTTGTTCAGAATATAGTGCATAATGTGTTCAGCACTGTTCAAACTGCATTTATGCAGAAAATAATAAATATACACATAGTATATGTGCACAAAATGCTATATCAAGTGATTTTTTTACTAAATTAAATGTTTGTATAGCAAAATGACACAAATGATCACATTTTAGTATTTTTAATTGTTTTAATGTAATGAAATGTATTTTTTAATTCATGAAGTTATTTTTTTAATACATGCATTTAGGAATGTGAAGTCACATGTACTAAATCAAGACTGTCAGTGCCACTTCCTTAAACATTTTGTATAACAGCATTTATGCTACAGTTGAAGTTGTTACACACTAGTCTAGTACACAAGCAAAGTATTGCATTTCTCACACAAGGCTAATTGCAGCATCTTGGAACGACACTTCTCCAGCAGGAGTGAGAAAGTAGCGAGAGAGGGTGTCTCTGATCTTCATTGCCTCCCGTGATGCATTATTGCTGCCCACTCTGCCCACAGGGCCCAGGTTTGAGGCTGTGCCGGGCTGGTTGTCAATCTGCGAAGTTGAAGCTGTTGCAGCATCCCAGCGGATGAAGTTGTGTAGGATGCAGGTTGCTTTTACAAGGGCATCCACTGTTGCAGGTTGCTGTCCCATGACTCGTCTGTACATCCTCCACCGAGATGCCAAGTGGCCGAACGCATTTTCAACCACTCTACTGGCACGGGACAGCCTGTAGTTAAAGATCCTCTTGTCTCTTGGGAGGAGTTTGCCTCCGTAAGGACTAGGGATGGGTATCGTTCAACTTTGAATCGATACGATACCTTTTTCGATACCTGGGAATCGATACGATACCCTTTTCGATACCATTTTCGATACTTTTTATTTATTATTATTATAATTCTTATTTGCCTTTTTCTATGGGCTATTTTACACACCAAAATAGGTTATTAAGCCAGTTATTCAGCCATTTTCATGTCAAGTAGGCCTAGTAGAGTAGTTGATGTGACTACTATTACTGTTATGGCTGCTATTGTATAATTAATTCTATTGTTTGTCTACAATAGAATATACACAAACATTTTACAGATAGGCTATTGATACTGTTGAAGTTTTATTATTATTATTATTATTATTATTGTTCAAAAGTATCGAAAAGAGGTATCGTTTGTTTTTATGTGAACCGATACTCGATAGTATCGACATCATGGATCGATACCATTAAAAGTATCGCAGACGATACCCATCCCTAGTAAGGACGCATCATGTTCCTCCTGAGAGGAAATGCTGCATCTCCTACAAAGGTGTATGGCATCACACTGCAGTCTTCTGCACCTGGAAGAGTGGCATCTGCAAGGTATGTCAAGAGTGCCCCTCTTCAGAGCCTTTCCAAACGCTGAGTTGGCCAGCACTCCACCATCACTTGTTCGCCCGAATGCCCCCACGTCGACCACACGGAAGAGGTATCGAGCATCAACAACCGCCAACAGGACAATGGAGTGGAAACCCTTGTAGTTACAGAAGGTTGATCCTGCGTTGTTGGGGGCCTGAATCATGACGTGTTTGCCATCAATCGCTCCCAAGCAATTGGGGAAGTTCCATCTCTCCCAGAATTCTTCAGAAATCTTCTTCCAGGCTTCCTTATCTGGAACAGGCATGTATGTGGGGAGAAGGATGTCCCAGATAATCTTGGCCACTTCTGGGACAATCCCACTCACTGTGGAGACCCCAACACGAAAGCTACTGGTTATGGTGTGGTATGAGTCCCCAGTTGCAAGGTGTCTGTAACGAGAAAAAAAAAAAAAAAAAAAAAAGGTTAATTACATTCATATAGCTCTAAACAGTGTGGGATAGCCTCTATCTTTTAACCTCTATAGAGTATGTGGGAACACTTTATTTTAAACTTGAAGGTTGTATCTATAATACATTATAATTGTGTTTATAATCTATCTATAAATGCGAGAAGTCTCTGCGTGTCTGTCTGCGTGTATGTAATCCGCGTATCTCGAGAACCGTTCGTCCCACCGGCTTCAGATTCGGCACGCGCGTTCCCCGCCGCGGCACGGAGTGCAGTGCCGGGTCTCGACCCGACCCGACGCGCGCTTTTCCCGAACCGCCGCGAGACGTTCGGAATCTCCTTATGCGGGGTTGATTGTTGACATCAGGCTGTTCCGGAGGAAATCGGCGAAAGCTCTGACTCATTGTGACATCACTTCATAAAAGGCTCTGACATCACGTACGCCACATGAGTCAACAAAAAATCTCTGTGAGTGTGTATGTATATGTAATCCGCGTATCTCGAGAACCGTTCGTCCCACGGGCACGCGCGTTCTCCATATATGGGCGTTCGTCCCACGGGCACGCGCGTTCTCCATATATGGGCATATATGGGCATAAAATGAATGCCCCCATATATGGGCATAAAATGGATTGCAGACAGACAGATACAGATATCTCCATATATGGACATAAATGGACAGAGGCAAACAGATGGTCAAAGATCTCCATATATGGGTGTTCGTCCCACGGGCACGCGCGTTCTCCATATATGGGCATAAAATGAATGCCCCCATATATGGGCATAAAATGGATTGCAGACAGACAGATACAGATATCTCCATATATGGGCATAAATGGACACAGGCAAACAGATGTTCAAAACGGGTCCTATGACAACAGGTATAATGAGGTTTGCATTAAAGGGGGAACCGGCACTGTGTCTGCAACACAGTTGGAGGCACAGACAGATACTCCATATATGGAAGATCTCCATATATGGGTGTTCGTCCCACGGGCACGCGCGTTCTCCATATATGGGCATAAAATGAATGCCCCCATATATGGGCATAAAATGGATTGCAGACAGACAGATACAGATATCTCCATATATGGGCATAAATGGACACAGGCAAACAGATGTTCAAAACGGGTCCTATGACAACAGGTATAATGAGGTTTGCATTAAAGGGGGAACCGGCACTGTGTCTGCAACACAGTTGGAGGCACAGACAGATACTCCATATATGGGCATAAAATGGACGCAGATAGACAGATATCTCCATATATGGGCATAAAATGGACCCGGAACTATAACTGCAGTGATCTCCATATATGGACATAAAATGGACGCCGACAGACAGACAGACAGATACAGATATCTCCATATATGGGCATAAATGTACACAGGCAGACAGATGGTCAAAACGGGTCCTATGAAAACAGGTATAATGGGGTTTGCATTAAAGGGCGGGGCATTCATTCCCTATTTACATTGTTCCGAGTTGGCCAGGTCGCCGACTAGACGCTGGGCCGCCCGAAGGAAATCGGCGAAAGCTCTGACTCATTGTGACATCACTTCATAAAAGGCTCTGACATCACGTACGCCACATGAGTCAACAAAAAATCTCTGTGAGTGTGTATGTATATGTAATCCGCGTATCTCGAGAACCGTTCGTCCCACGGGCACGCGCGTTCTCCATATATGGGCGTTCGTCCCACGGGCACGCGCGTTCTCCATATATGGGCATATATGGGCATAAAATGAATGCCCCCATATATGGGCATAAAATGGATTGCAGACAGACAGACACAGATATCTCCATATATGGACATAAATGGACAGAGGCAAACAGATGGTCAAAGATCTCCATATATGGGTGTTCGTCCCACGGGCACGCGCGTTCTCCATATATGGGCATAAAATGAATGCCCCCATATATGGGCATAAAATGGATTGCAGACAGACAGATACAGATATCTCCATATATGGGCATAAATGGACACAGGCAAACAGATGTTCAAAACGGGTCCTATGACAACAGGTATAATGAGGTTTGCATTAAAGGGGGAACCGGCACTGTGTCTGCAACACAGTTGGAGGCACAGACAGATCTCCATATATGGGTGTTCGTCCCACGGGCACGCGCGTTCTCCATATATGGGCATAAAATGAATGCCCCCATATATGGGCATAAAATGGATTGCAGACAGACAGATACAGATATCTCCATATATGGGCATAAATGGACACAGGCAAACAGATGTTCAAAACGGGTCCTATGACAACAGGTATAATGAGGTTTGCATTAAAGGGGGAACCGGCACTGTGTCTGCAACACAGTTGGAGGCACAGACAGATACTCCATATATGGGCATAAAATGGACGCAGATAGACAGATATCTCCATATATGGGCATAAAATGGACCCGGAACTATAACTGCAGTGATCTCCATATATGGACATAAAATGGACGCCGACAGACAGACAGACAGATACAGATATCTCCATATATGGGCATAAATGTACACAGGCAGACAGATGGTCAAAACGGGTCCTATGAAAACAGGTATAATGGGGTTTGCATTAAAGGGCGGGGCATTCATTCCCTATTTACATTGTTCCGAGTTGGCCAGGTCGCCGACTAGACGCTGGGCCGCCCGAAGGGCGGCCCAGCTTCTAGTACATTATAATGCTTCACAACACAAATGCTAATCATTATGCTAAACGACTTATAACACAAACAATTCACAGTAGGCTACACAATCTATGGAAAGTTATGGATAGGTTGGTTATGTAGGCCTACTGCATGCCCAGTAGGCCTTCAATATAATGTCATTTTTGTTTGACAGGGGAAATTAGGCTACTTTCTTTTGTTTGTCTTGTTTAACAATGACAGTGAGATACTTGTTGCACTAACTAGCATTGACTGCTTTGGTCTCTTTTTTGTAAGACACTTTATGTATATATAGGCTACTTATATTTAATTCGCCCCCTCTATTGATGCACCTTCTCTTTTTGGTACTGTACTGCTCTTGTTTTTTACTCTTATCTATCTTTTCCTACTTCTCTTAACTTTGTAAATAACTGTATACTGCTGTGCTACAACTGGACAACTGAATTTACCCCTTGGGATAATAAAGGTATCTATCTATCTATCTATCTATCTATCTATCTATCTATCTATCTATCTATCTATCTATCTATCTAAATAAAAAAGCTTACCTGAGACAGATGGCCAGCCTCTCTTCTGGGCTAATGGGTGTCCTGAAATTAATATTCATCTTCTGGAGATGTGGAGCAGTCAGATGGAGCAAGTGGTTGAACTGAGAGAGATCCAGTCGAAAATATCCTTTCCACCTGTCCTCATACATTTTAAGCTCTTGGATGAGCTTGTGAAATTCTCCATACATGCTTCGAATTTCGAGAATAGGATGAACCCATAAGCGTTTTTTAGTTGTTTTGATATTTTGTTTTCTTTTTTTAATGTGGAGATAAGCCAGGGATAGACCAAGTGCTTTGCTCCTTTCACTATCCATCATCAGGTAAGATTCTCAAACTTCGTTTGAGAGGGAATTACCATGACAACAGCACCATGGCAACACAAGCGCGCGTTTTCATTTTGCACGAGAGCTTTAATAATTAATTAATTAATGTTGCCGTACTGTTCCGTTGGGCATATTTTGTTCTACCTTGCCGTACCGTCCAGCAGGTGGTGCCGTTTGCCGTCTACCGCTTGCCTGAGCCCATGTGAACCCCACATAAGTAAATGGGACCCTTTTTATACTTGCCTGATAATAGTCGTGGTCCATGGGCGGCACCGCCAGGCCAGACACCTCTGCAGTCAGCTGGTCGTGCCACAAATCACCACTGACTCCCTCAAGCACCCTTTCCCCTTCATCCTCATCCTCCTCTTCCTCCTGCAGTTCCTCATCTGGGTCGACAATTTCACCTGCATCCACGCAGATGTTGTGGAGGACTGTGCATGCTGTTATGACCTGTAATTATAGGGGGAGATAAATTATACTTACTGAAAAAATAGGAGAAAAAAAAACATTGCCATTGTCAATGAACATTTGTCTCAGAATAGACGGTATATGCATAAAGTGAATGGCAAATTGAGTGGCAAAGTGAATTTAACATCATTTAATGCAATCAGATAGGACTTTTCTGTTTGGATGTATGGGCTGTCAAGGCCAGAAAGTAGTGTTTGCCACTCAGTAGGCGTTCCAGCATGACTTCCGGGTATGATGATGCAGTCACACGCATACCCTCTACTATAGTGATGCTAGACTGTTCAGTGATGACTTACAAGAGGTGCGAAGGTGTAGTGCACCTCCAACGCTTGAAGGAAGATGGACCGCCACCTGGTTTTCATCCTGCCAAAAGGCACGCTCGATAATGCCACGGGCCTTGGCATGCCGGTAATTGAACCGCTGGGCTGCCACACCAGCTACTGGCCTCCTCTAGGGAGTGATGAGGGGGAGAGGGTGTTGGAGGCAGGGGTACCCCCCATCTGCCAAAATGAAGTGCCCTGGAGGAGGGTAGAGTGGCCGCAGGTACAGTGGGCTGTATCGGAGCACTCTGGCGTCATGCACCGACCCAGGCCAGCCCACGTAGGTGTCGATGAAACGGCCCTCATGATCACAGACTGCCTGGAGGATGCGAACAGTTTCCTTTTCTGGTAGCACTGATGATCGACGCCAATTGGTCGCATTATCCGGACATGGCAGCCGTCAATTGCTCCAGCTGCTCTTCCAAAGGCAGCGTGTCCACCCAGCCTTGCAAACCCACTGGTCACTGCCTCCAGGTCGTCAGGGGTATTTGGGAAGCGAATGACCTTGTGGCGGATGGCCACCACCTCCCTTGTGACCCTGTGGACAATGCGGTGGACAGTGGAACGAGGTATATCAAAGCACCTGGTCACCACCTATGATAGAAACATTAATATCCAGTCAGGGTAAATCTGACAATTTATTGAAGATTTCAGCAACAGAATAACAGCATTCACAGCATACAGAGCTCTGGCCTCCCCTATCTCAATTTCAGACAGTTCTTATACTCTCATTCTAACAGAGATGCTATTCTAAACATGGTGTTATAAGGACATGTACTAAAGAAAGGGCAACATACAAATAGTTACACACAGTACAGATCATGCTGACAGAGAGGTAGAAGTCACAGGAGGGTGTCAGCTGTTGGATTGACAGCTTCAAGCAAATCTACATTAGTGTGACATTTTCTTTAAACTAAATTCCACAAAGTTGAATATGAGTAGGATACATGCTCCGCTCGCTAGCCAGAAGAGAAACACCAGGGTCTCAAATGTGTCTCCCCACCCGTGTCGTCTGTCCAGGTCAAGGATGTCCAACAGCCTTGCAAAGGCCTCCCTGCTCAGTCGAAGATCTTCCTGTGTGTCCTTCCCATCAAAAAAACATGCACAGGACAGGGACATGCAGATTGACCCTGCAGTAGGGGGTCCTGGCTGAAAGAATAAAGAAAAAGGTGTGTCAGGTCTGCCTGTCTATCTACTCAACCAGTTTTAATTGAGTGACAGTATTTGCATGATTTCTTTAAGCTTACAACGTAAAATAATGTAAATGAGAGGTAGCCTAGCACAGTGGTTCTCATAACTTCTCAACCTGTGGGCCAAATTATTTTTTTCTAAAGTGACAATTTTAGGACGTTTTAATACCTCTAAATAACAAATTAAACATTGTTCAAACTGTCAAACATTAGAGGCAGAAATTGTGAAAATAGCCGATCTAGATGCTCACAACATGTGAGCATGTGTAACCGCTGTATCTTTAGCTGTCTGCGTTGTGTGGACAGACCCAGAACTCTCTTTGGAGACAACCTCTGTTTCGTTCTGACAAAAGACAGAAACAGACACGTCTCCAAGTGAGTGTTTTAGTTCATACGAGCTCCTTTCTCTACAACATCAAACAAACACTGTATAAGTGATTTGTAACTTCAATTATGTATGCATTTTGCACAGAAGATAACAAAAGCTCGTTCAAATGTGGAAATACAAAAGGAAAATATATAATACAAGGAAAAACCTATCACCAAGTGCACAATTGTTAATTGTAATTGTCTTTATAAATTAAATCACAGTTTATAGGCATTACTTGTGGTTTCATACTGACCTATCTAATATGTGATTAATTGCAAACTGATCTCTGCTCTGTGCAGAAGAAAGAAAGAAAGAAAGAAAGAAAGAAAGAAAGAAAGAAAGAAAGAAAGAAAGAAAGAAAGAAAGAAAGAAAGAAAGAAGATCTTGGTCTGCTGAGGTCATTACTTCAGTCTCCACTAGGTGGCAGCAGAGTGTTTGTTTATGACAGGCTGTAGCAACACACACACACACACACACACACACACACACACACACACACACACACACACACACACACACACACACACACACACTAGATCCTCTACTTCAGTGGTTCTTAAAGTGGGGTCAGGGGACCCCCAGGGGTCCTTGAGGTGGTTCCAGAGGCTCCTCTGTAAAATGGGGAATGATTGATCCAATTTCACTATATTTTATATTCAAGATATTACGGAGAATAGCAAAAGAAGAGCTTGGAGATCGGCTCATTTTGAAGAAAAAATATAATTGTAAATATGTGCTCACAAAACAAAGCTTGTGGAGTGGCTATTAAAAACAAAATACGAAAATGTAATAATTGAAATAAAAAGTGGAATATCTCTGCAAATACATAGCCGCAACTTGCAACTATAGATTATTTTTTTAACCCATTTAAAAACCGGTAACGTACCAAGTGCCGCGCTGCGAGCACTTCACTTCAAAAATATATTGAAAGATTTGAAAAAATGTCAAGCGCAGCACTGTGAGCTTGTACATCTGCTATTTTCCAATAGCTAAAGCATAAAATCCATACATTCAAACAGAAAAGTCCTTTGTTATGATGAGCTACTTTCTGTCAATACATTTTGTGCAGGTGATTATTTTTTCAAAGTGAGTTTAGAAGCGCTTGTTGTCAATAACGCAACCTCTGGGCTCTATACTAGTAAAGAGCTTGTTTTGAGCATGTAGATCTGCTATTTTCTGTAAGCTTTTCCCAGACAAGAGGACAGTGTACTATGACACTGTGTCCTGGTACGACCCCTCCATAGCCTTCCTAAAACACACACACACACACACACACACACACACACACACACACACACACACACACGCACACGCACACGCACACACACACGCACACGCACACGCACACGCACACACACACACAGCCTCTAGCCCTACATGTTGCGTCACAACCAAACATTACATCATCATCAGTTGCCATGAAAACAACACAATGAATACAGGTTCAGGGTCCAGCAACTGGACCAGCTCAACTGTCTCCCCATAGTTGCGACCGTCAGGTTGCAGTTACTATCAAAACCTCCACCGGCTGTCTGTCAGTCTGTCTGTCTGTCAATCAGTCAGTCACGTCACGTCACGTCACGCCACGTCACGTCACGTCACCTCACCTCATACTTTTACTCCCTCCTGATTGGCTACCATTGCCTTCTAAAGTTTGTGTATGCGACCTGATGGTCGTTTATCTCCCAATTAGGGAGTCTTACTGGTGATAGGCACTAAACCAGTGGTTCTCAACATTTTCAGGCCGCCATCCCCACGGGGTCCCCCCACCCTGACGAGCACTAAGAGTTGAGGCATTACATTTTGTATAACACGGTTCTATTGCGAAAATAGCAGCGCTAGCGTTGGCGAGGCGTTGTGAGCATGTAGATTTGCTATTTTCACAATTTCTGTCTCTAATATTTGACAATTTGGACAATATTTAATTTGTCATTTCAGAGGTATTAAAAAGTCCTCAAATTGTCACTTTAGAAATGTGCAGATACCCTAGTCTATACGCTTAAACCTTATGTTGGTGAGTGCATGAGAAAAGAGGTTAATCATCTGGGGACCCCCCAAAATAATTTGGGGGTCCCGACCCACAGGTAGAGAACCACTGCACTGACCAATGGGACAGACCTGAGCGCCGGAAGAACGACACCATGTTGACACTTCCATCAGTGTTAATGTGTCAAAGTTCACAGGAAGGACAGGACATGCTGCTCTGGGCAGCGTGATTCCACTCTTAACCCTGCAAGGCCCAGCGATGCTTTTTGGCAACATAAAAAAAAAGAAAAAAAAAAAACATAATTAGTTTACCTGTTCTTTTTTCACATTAACATCACCATTAAATCATATTGTTTAGTATTGCAATGCCATTGGCCACGATATTTGCATAAGAATACCCCCCACAGAGGCTGACATTCACACAACCATAGACTGTAGAAAAATATGGACGATGCGAAGCCATTGGTTTCTATGCAGCGCAAATGGCCTATTCTACCCCTTGGAATGGGTGTTGCCATCATAGAATTGTAAAGGCATCAGAGATGCTATTGGCTGCCAACGGTCACGTGCAACCGCAGGGATACATGGGAGAATGTGGTCAGAGCGGTCGGTGCGGGTGCTGTATTTCGGGAGCCTCCTGAAATACAGCACACGAAGAAGAACACAGCCGGCTGGTATTAGTTTAGTTGGCCACGCCCCCCCGCAACTTTATCATTTATTTTAAAATAAATTGGACCACATTTCGACAAAACGAATATGATGGTGATTGAAAGGCAATTTTTAACTAGCGATAGGAACCATACAGTATTCATGAAAATGTTAATTAAGGTTAGAAAACGAAAAGGGAAAATGAATGGGATCCAATGGAGCACAATTCTTTTTGCAATCGGCCGGGGGGGGGACAGCGCAACTAGCGGCCAATCATAGGAAGTTTTAGTTCCGTATTGGAGTCATTTTAAATCGGCAGAACTATGCCCCTGCACACAACTTCAAGATCTCTGGAGTCTAAACGAACAAACATCTCACTTTTTCACTGAAGCTATTCCTCACAAAAACATAAGTAAAATGCCAGCAATATTTTTTTTGGTGATCATTAGAATGTCTAGAACATGTACATATGTTATTATTGTGAAAAATATCTTAATTTAGTCTCCTGGAATGTTTTAGTTTTAGTCGACTAAATCTCATGAGCTGTATTTTGGCAGGCCTCGATGGCATCGTAATGACTGATTTTACACTTGGTTGCGTGCTGAAAATAGCCGATCTACGTTGTGAGCTTGTAGATCTGCTATTTTCAGCGCGCAACACCTGAGAGCAACCAAACATAAAATGACTCTCTTCAGCACTAGTCCCTCCCCAACGTTTTAGTTTATTTTTTATTGTGTTGACGAAATTGTCAATATATGTTTTAGTCACCATAGCTTTGTTTTTATTTCGTTTTTATTTCTTTTTCGTCAGTGAAAAAAACATAGTCGACAAAAAGTTTTCGTCATAGTTTTAGTCGACTAAATCAACACTGCTTTGGGGGCCTAACCCAGGGACGTGCAGAGAATGTTAGAGAGGCAAGGGCTGACATGTCTAAAAGGGCCTTTTGGTGGAAATATCGAAAATAGCAGACCTCCAAGCTCACAACGCGCCGTGAGCTAGTTTTCGGACATATCCACGTCCATCACATGAGATAGAGATACTGGGTACCGATTTACATGATTTTTGGACAAAATCTGTAGATCTTGCTAGATCAGGCCCATGTGAAAAATGTGGGACAGAGGTTCTGAATTGGCATCCGGGGAGTGTTTGTGTGAACTGTTTGGTTGCAACCGTGGCCAACAGCCACAGAGATTAGCTGGTAACTATACAGATGGACAGACGGACAGACGGACAGACAGACAGACAGACAGACAGGGGTGAAGACATACTCTCCCCATACCTTCGCTGGCGGAGACAATAATAATTGCTCCTGCAGTGAGTCTATTGTAGACGTTGATAGGCTACTATAAAATCGTCTCTGTCGGTTGGAAACCTCATTATGTCCAAAACTGTTGGAGAAAAAAAAAAGATTCTATTTAAAAAATATCAAAAGTCACAGATCTACAAGTTCAAAAACATGTCAATTCGCTCCACGCTTTGAGCTTGTAGATCTGCTACTTTTTATGCTTTTGAGTAATGCTGTACAATGATCAAGTAAATGACATTAATATGAAAAACACAAACAGTTAACATATGGAGATAAGAGGTTTCTGCCAGACAGCATGGATATCCTTTAAATCACTTCTGAAAATGTCTATGTTCAGAAAAAGCTTCTTTTAAATCACCTGTCCATGTTAGGCCTACAAAACCTCCCTTTCTCTGATATAGTATTACCTTGCAACATGGAGGGTGTTTCTGGGGAGAATAATATAGCAGAGCTATGGAGGGAGCACTACTCACATGCTTTTAATTGTGTCAAAAGTGACACATATAAAATTGACAAGATTACCAATAGCTCTGCCACTGGTGTCTCAACTAATGAGGTCCGTAAAGCTATTGAACAGTTAAAGGATAACAAAGCCAGTGGCTCTGATAATATCACTGCTGAGCATCTTAAACGTGCCAGTCCAAAGGTAGCTGTTCTTCTGGCTATATGTTTTACTGGTCTTTTGACACACGGGGTACTGCCAAATTCCTTGCTGTCTGTTACCCTGGTGCCTGTTATCAAAGACAAAGCTGGCAAGGTTGGGAGCTTGGACAATTACAGACCTATTGCTCTTGCTAGTGTAATGTCCAAGGTCCTTGAAAGAGTTTTATTAGATCGACGTTCTTCTTTTTTTGATACTACTGACAATCAGTATATGGGTTTAAGGCAAAACATGGTACTGATCTCTGTGTGTATGCTCTGAAAGAAGTCATTGAAAAATATAAAAGTCAGAATTCCTCTGTTCTAGTGGGGTTGGTTGACGCGTCTCGGGCCTTTGACAGAGTCAATAATCATAAACTGTTTTTAAAGCTTAAAGAAAAGGGTGTTCCTGATAGCATAATTCGCATCTTGTCATAGGGGTCCTCTCGCCATTCCGACATGTCACCATTCCGACATTGACTTCTAATTGTCGGAATGGTGATACTTCTTCATTTTGGAAACATCCCACCATTCCGACTAGTTAAATTGTGTCGGAATGGTGACATTCCCACCATTCCGACAAGGGCAGCAAATGGTGACAGTTACACTTTTCAGCCACAAACTGAGCATTGGCCAAAATATGCCCTTTTTTTGTTATGCAGTGGTCAGAAAGACAAAACATTGATGTAATTAAGATTATCCATTTAACATATAGGGCCTACTCATTTTCAGGAATGGGTTAAGGTAGGACCCGAATGCCGAACACGAGTCAGTGCTGACAGTTACATTATTTATTGAAGAAACAAACTTGCAAAGTGGAACAGAACACACATGGTAATATTGGTAATACCAGTAATATCACACAGCAGGGGCTAACACAACACAGGTGCAACAGTACACAATCAAACACGTGATAGGCTAAACACTAACAGGACACAGGCTGAACTCAAGCATCTCTAATCACACGGCAGGATGAGACGACACAGGGAGCAAGGCCACAAGGACATCCTTAGCACTTCAAAATAAAGGTAGGCAACCTAATAAAGGTCAACAGTTCATTTGGTAACCAATTCATGGGTTTCAGCCATGTTTAGCAGCCATGTCAAATCACCCTCACGGGTGATTTGAAGTTTCTGATTAGCTTTGCTGAGATGTAGTAGAAGTAATTAATTAATTTGAATCATCTGTGACGTCCCCAACATGGCTAGAAACCCATAAATAGGAGGTCCAGCACGCACAGGGGTCCTTAAAGGTATAGTATGTAATGGCAATTTATCAAAAAAAGTATTCTTTTTTTTTTCAAGCCCTGTAGTTTTACAAAAGCAGTCATGAACTACAATACTGAGGGGGAACTGTGCTAGTTTCCATTGTGGCTCTGGCAAAGAGATTGGTTAAGCCCATGAGGTGCCTCCAAAAATCGTATCCAATCAGGGTAGAGAATGGGCCAGGCAGGGGTTTGTTTATAAACATTCCTGGCGGAATGAAAGAGGGTCGTTAGTCAGGCAGGGGTTTGTTTATAAACATTCTCTTCACCCCACCACCACCCCAAACCCCCTCCCCCAAGAAAGATTGCATACTAGGCTACATCTTTCAGGGAGTACCAAGGGGTCCCCAAGGGGTCCCTAGCTTAATGATGGATAACAGGAACCAAATGGACCCTTGTCTATAACTCAGAGCTTGTGATACCAAATACACTTCTCTGCTTCTCTGAGATAAGTTAACATTGATTTTACAATATAAACTGGAAACATGTCAAGGCTTTTTCTTTTTCTTTTTTTGCAAGGGGGTCCCCAGGGGTCCGCTGTGTCTGCGGGGGTCCACTGATGCAGGTTGTCCCTCTGATTCAGTGATTTTTTAAATTATTAAAAAAGGTTAATTCATTCCACAGTTACATGCCATTTTGTTCCTGAGGATTTCTAATACTATGGTGCAATCTAGTGGCTGAAAAGTGTAACTGTCACCATTTGCTGCCCTTGTCGGAATGGTGGGACTAAAATGTGTCGGTATGGTGGGATGTCGGAATGGCGACATGTCGGAATGGCGACATGTCGGAATGGTGACATGTCGGAATGGCGACATTACCCCCTTGTCATACTGGTATGCTAACCAGAGTATGCAGGTCAGATGGGGTAGTGGGGTCTCTGCTCCCTTCTCTGTTAGCAATGGCGTCCGCCAGGGGGGATTAATTTCGCCAGCCCTGTTCAATTTATATATGAACGATCTCTCTGTGTCTTTAAATAAGTGTAAAACAGGTTGTAAGATTGGGGACACCCTAATTAATCATTTTATGTACGCGGATGGGGGTCCTCTCGCCATTCCGACATGTCACCATTCCGACATTGACTTCTAATTGTCGGAATGGTGATACTTCTTCATTTTGGAAACATCCCACCATTCCGACAGAAAAACATCCCACCACTCCGACTAGTTAAATTGTGTCGGAATGGTGACATTCCCACCATTCCGACAAGGGCAGCAAATGGTGACAGTTACACTTTTCAGCCACTACATTGCACCATTGTATTAGAAATCCTCAGGAACAAAATGGCATGTAACTGTGGAATGAATTAACCTTTTTAAATAATTTAAAAAATCACTGAATCAGAGGGGCAACCTGCATCAGTGGACCCCCACAGACACAGCGGACCCCTGGGGACCCCCTTGCAAAAAAAAAGAAAAAGCCTTGACATGTTTCTAGTCTATATTGTAAAATCAATGTTAACTTAACTCAGAGAAGCAGAGAAGTGTATTATTTGGTAATAATTTTTAAAATCACTGAATCAGAGTGACAACCTGCATCAGTGGACCCTCAAAGACATCACTGACACCCCCACGGGGGACCCCTTAAATCACCGGGGACCCCCCTTTTTCCAAAAAATAAAAATAAGTAAAAAATAAATAATAGAAAAAGAAAAATAGAAGAAATATATTGGAAGTGTATTTGGTATTCCACACTCTGAGTAACAGATAGGACCCCCTGGTACTCCCTTGATGACCCCTGGGGGTTCTGGACCCCCTATAGGTTACACAATTAATGGCAAAGAGCATAGAGATTATTACTAATTAATAAATTAATGATTTCCCAGAAGATATCCAAACCTGTGGTTTTGGGGTGTGCTGGAAGGCTTTTTCTTTTTCTTGCAAGGGGGTCCCCAGGGGTCCGCTGTGTCTGCGGGGGTCCACTGATGCAGGTTGTCCCTCTGATTCAGTGATTTTTTAAATTATTAAAAAAGGTTAATTCATTCCACAGTTACATGCCATTTTGTTCCTGAGGATTTCTAATACTATGGTGCAATCTAGTGGCTGAAAAGTGTAACTGTCACCATTTGCTGCCCTTGTCGGAATGGTGGGACTAAAATGTGTCGGAATGGTGGGATGTCGGAATGGCGACATGTCGGAATGGTGACATGTCGGAATGGTGACATGTCGGAATGGCGACATTACCCCCTCCCGGATGACCTGGCAGTAATATCTCCCAGTAGTGCTGGGTTTCAGCAGTTGCTCAATGTTTGTACAGCGTATGGTTTATCTTTTGATGTCAAATATAACGCTAAGAAGAGTGTTGTCATGACCTGTAGGATGAGGGATGATAAAAATCTTTCCTTTCCATCTTTCTACCTGGCAGGCCAAGTGTTACCTGTATGTAGCAAAGCCAAGTATTTGGGACATGTCATAAATGACCAGTTGACGGATGATGATGATCTGTATAGGCAGCGACGAGCATTATATGCTCAAGCTAACATGTTGGGGAGGAAATTTCATTTCTGCTCTGTTAATGTGAAAGCTAACCTCTTTAGAGCATATTGTACTCCTTTGTATACCGCCCCCCTGTGGGTTAAGTTCAAGAAGGCAAGCATGCATAAACTTCAGGTTGCCTATAATGACTGTTTACGTATACTTCTGAGAAAACCTAGGTGGAGCAGTGCTAGTGAGCTGTTCTGTAACCTGGGTATAAGCACTTTTCAAGCTCTTCGGAGGAATTTAATGTATAGATTTATGTGTCGTTTGAATGAGTCGCAAAACTCTATTATTGGGTTGTTGATCAACCCCTGCCTCAGTACTACCAGGTACCAGTCTCCTTTCTGGGAACACTGGTATGATTGTCTTGTGTATAGATGATGTTTTATTTATGATTCTGTACAGTTTTTATTTTTATTTTATTTTATGTGTTTTTATGTGTCTCGTTTTTAATGGACCCTGTGTCTTCTAAATAAAGTTGATTGATTGATAGACTAATCTCCCTTCATGGTGAATTCTGTGCCAAATTCTATTTTTGCTCTTCTAATGTCTTTATGTAATATTTCTATCAGCATGTTTTTGTGTGATTTGATCAAAGTGTTATTTGATTTTCTTATTCAAAGTCAATCATTAATATTGATCTGCTGCTGTAACCGTGTGTGCCTGCCTGCATGTGCGTGTGCGTGTTAAGGAAGGCTATGGAGGGGTCGTATCAGGACACAGTGTCCTCTTGTCTGGGCCCAACGTTAGAAAATAGCAGATCTACAAGCTCACAACAAGCTCTATACTAGTATAGAGCCCTGAGGGACCCCTTTTCAACTAACATGGTGTAGGTTTAAGTCAGAGGTCTTCAAGATCTTTCAGGACAATGACCCTTGATGTACAAGTACTGTACTGTACTGTACTGTACCCCCCTGGACATGACGCTAGTATGTCACAGGGACCCCCCAATCCAACCCTTGATGCTGAGTGCCAAGCAGAATCTTTGGTATGACCCGTCCGGGGATCGAACCCCGACCTCCCAGTCTCAGGGCAGAATTTAGATGTAGTTTTTACTTCACTTGAGTATTTCCAGTTTTCAGCGCTAGTGAATCGGGCCCCGGCCCCCCTCCCCTCTTTCAAGCCCGGCGGCTCGCGCAAATTGTATAGGTGCGCAACCTGACCCCCCCCCCCCCCCCTCAGGCCACCGAGCTGGGAGGCGGTCGTGCCACACAGGGGTGTACAACCGCGTGCAGCTCCACAACACACCTCCCCGCTCTGCTGCTCAGCCTCAGGTTGGTGGGAGGAACCAGTCCCCCTCTGCATCTAGCTGTATCTCCCAGTGGGAGCTACACTAGAACGCTGTGGGGAAACCACTAGTGGCATTTGGGAAGTATACGGCACATGCTCCTCTCCTGGCGGCCGGGCCACACTGCGGTGCAGCACCATGTGCGGCTCCACGGCCCACCTCCCTCCAACTGTCACCAGACAACCTGTTCCCCGGAGCAGTCGTCCGGCTCACCAGCGAGACCAAGAGAGCATGACAGGAAGTGGCCTTCACGGTCTTTCGCTCGTTCTTCTCGATAAAGGGGAAGGCTCCATGGGGTCTGGACGCCTTTGCACATGACTGGCAGGGGGAACTGCTTCATGCGTTTCCCCCGTTGAAGTTGATCCTCTCGACGTTGGAGAGGATCAGGCTTAAGAGACTATCGGTGCTGCTGGTGGCTCCAGGATGAGGAACATGGAGATGGGAGATAGCTCCTCTCCTCTACGACGAGCCCTGGCGCCTGCCTCCGCTCGGGGACCGACTACAGCAGGTGGGAGGCGAAATCTTCCACCCCGGGTCACGGGACTTAGACCTGTGGGTCTGGCCTGTGAGAGGTTTAATCTGCGCACTAGTGGCCTTCCCCCTGAAGTTGTGGCCACTATTCAGTGAGCAAGGGCACCTTCCACCAGGCTTAAGAGACTATCGGTGCTGCTGGTGGCTCCAGGATGAGGAACATGGAGATGGGAGATAGCTCCTCTCCTCTACGACGAGCCCTGGCGCCTGCCTCCGCTCGGGGACCGACTACAGCAGGTGGGAGGCGAAATCTTCCACCCCGGGTCACGGGACTTAGACCTGTGGGTCTGGCCTGTGAGAGGTTTAATCTGCGCACTAGTGGCCTTCCCCCTGAAGTTGTGGCCACTATTCAGTGAGCAAGGGCACCTTCCACCAGGTCCTTATATAACATGAAAAGGAAGGTGTTCGAGAAATGGTGCCTGGAACGGTGTCCACTGGTGGTGTCGTTTCAGGCCTCCGTTGGAGACATCCTCTGCTTTCTGCAAAGCACATTGACAGTGAGATACTTGTTTGCACTAACTAGCATTGACTGCTATGGTCTCTTTTGCAAGACACTTTATGTATATGCTTATATATTATTCGCCCCCTCTATTGATGCACCTTCTCCTTATTGGTACTGTACTGCTCTTGTCTTTGTTTTGTTTTTTTCCCACTTATCTATCTTTCTTACGTCTCTGTAACTTTGTAAATAACTGTATACTGCTGTGCTACTACTGGACAACTAAATTTCCCCCTTGGGATAATAAAGGTATCTATCTATCTATCTACCTGGGTTGGTCTCTAGACCACTGTTCCCAGCCTGGGATCTGACTGTGGTGTTGGACGCCCTTGGTAAGCAGCCCTTGGAAGCGTTGGAATCAGTGGATTTGAAAATCCTCTGCTTCAAAAGGTTTCTGCTGAGGGCTCTTACCAGGACTAACAGGGTCAGTGACATTCAGGCTCTCTCTGTGAGCCTGGAGTGCAGGAGATTTGCTGCTGATTACAGTGAGGTCTGGCTTAAGCGCCGATTGAACTGGACGCTTTTCACCCATCACGTTTAGCATCACTGGGAGACAGTAACCCTTTACTCGATTCTGGTAGCACTTTATAATGAAGTACCTCAATAAAGGCTAATTAACAGCTAATAAGGCACTTATTAACAATGAATTAACAGCTAATAAGGCACATTAAGTCCTAATAGTGCATTTATAAACCCTTTACTATGCACTTATTATGAGATCAATTAACACTAACAAATCCTTAATAAAATCTTTATTATAACAGTATAAACAATTATTTAAGCCTTTATTTATGTCTCCTTTCCGACATGTCAGAGTGGCGGGTGTACCTGATGTGTTCCCACTTTAGAATAGGTGGCTTTAAATTGCCTAATAAAGTGTTAATAAAGGCTTAATTAATGACTTGTTGTTGTTTATACTGTTATAATAAAGATTTTATTAAGGATTTGTTAGTGTAAATTGATCTCATAATAAGTGCATAGTAAAGGGTTTATAAATGCACAATTAGGACTCAACCGACATGTCAGAGTGGCGGGTGTACCCGATGTGTTCCCACTTTAGAATAGGTGGCTTTAAATTGCCTAATAAAGTGTTAATAAAGGCTTAATTAATTGTTTATACTGTTATAATAAAGATTTTATTAACGATTTGTTAGTGTTAATTGATCTCATAATAAGTGCATAGTAAAGGGTTTATAAATGCACTATTAGGACTTAATGTTCCTTATTAGAATGTTAATTCATTGTTAATAAGTGCCTTATTAGCTGTTAATTAGCCTTTATTGAGGTACTTCATTATAAAGTGCTACCAATTTATAGATTCTATCCTATCCTATCGGCCCCTGAACTACACCACATTACAGTGTAAAACACAATATACACATGTTTTACAGTGTAAAACACAACATACACATGTTTTACAGTGTAAAACACAACATATACATGTTTTACATGCTGAAGCAGAGTGAAACATTGCATAAAACATGAAAAAGAAGACATTAGAATAACATTAGGATCACATGAGGACATAAAGCCCAGCAAATCATCTCTGTCAGGTGGAAACCTCATATGTCCACAACTTTTGAGGATCAAAAACACATCGATTACTCCACGCTTTGAGCTTGTAGATCTGCTACTTTTGATGCTGTTGTGTGACTCTGTACAATGATCAAGTAAATGACATTAATTTGAAAAACACAAACAGTTAACATATGGAGATAAGAGGTTCTGTACACACACACCTCCCCGCTCTGCTGCTCAGCCTCAGGTTGGTGGGAGGAACCAGCCTTTGCATCTAGCAATATCTCCCAGTGGGAGCTACACAAGAACGCCGCGGGCGAAACCACTAGTGGCGTTTGGGAAGTATACAAGGGGGCTGCACTTGGAGTCAAGAGCCCCAATGCAGCCTCTCTGCTGTGGGGTCCTCCACATGTCACAGGTGTCCCACCGGTGCCACATGCTCCTCTCCAGACGGACGGGCCACACAGCGGTGCAGCACCGTGTTCGGCTCCACGGCCCTCCTCCCTGCTCTGCATCCAAGCCGTGTCTCCCAGGAGGAGCTACAAGAGGACCACTAGCAGGATGAGAAGGTTTACAGGCAGGTTGCACGTGGAGCCAAGAGCCTCAAGGCAACCTCACTGCTGCATGCAGGGTTCTCTCATAGACATTACCTGAGGAGGTCGGAGGTCAACCGTCCTCTGCACGTAGCTGAGTGATGGTGGTCCACCCTGCTCTGAATCCTTCTCACCGGGCAGACGTGCCACACAGCGGTGGGCATGGAGCTGTCTGCTATGCCCCCCATGGACCCAGTGCTAGTGGTGGGCATGGAGCTGTCTGCTATGCCCCCCATGGACCCAGTGCTAGTGGTGGGCATGGGGCTGTCTGCTATGCCCCCAATGACCAGTGCTTACTATGTAAAACGTCTGTTTCAAGTTTTCAAATGTATTGTATACAATCTTTTGAAAATAGCAGATCTACAAGCTCACAGTGTGTCGAATGGCAACGTATCGTTGCACGTATCACGTTGATACTGTAAGTACGTCATGAGCCTACTGTACTTTTAATTGGCTACTGTATATCAGGTCAGTTAGAAGCTCTGCTCCTCATGTTAACCTGGTGTGCAGACACACAAGAAATAAACTCATTTCAGAAATTCAGATGAGGTTCTGTGGACAAATACACATTAATGCGGGGGTCCCTGGACAAATACACATTAATGTGGGGGTCCCTGGACAAATACACATTAATGTGGGGGTCCCTGGACAAATACACATTAATGTGGGGGTCCCTGGACAAATACACATTAATGTGGGGGTCCCTGGACAAATACTACACATTAATGTGGGGGTCCTTGACATGAAAATGTTTGTTTTAAATAACAATACATTTTTTGAAGCAAGCTCAAATAAGCAACTACAAAACAAGCCCAAAATAATAATAATAATAAAAACAAAAAAATCCAAAGTCAAAGGGGCATCAGTGCACCAAAGCATTCTGGGCATTGTAGTAAAACAGCAGTCCTATTAAACCCCAGATACAACACACAGACTACATTATCTTTCTGGCCATAGGCACATTTCAAAGCCCAGGAGATCATTATGTCCAGAACTGTTAGATTTCAAGATTATTCTTTTCAAAAATCACACCCAGAGTTTAGTGAGCAGTGTCTTTTATGAGTTCATTTCATTAAATGCCCAGTGAAACCTGGCCAATGCCCTGCTTTGTGGGACGGACATACGGACAGAACCTCCCTTTCTCTTATATAGACTAATCTCCCTGCTTTCATGGTGAATTCTGTGACAACGTTTTATGTTGATGTTTTATTGTTGCTCTTTATGTCTTTATCTTTGTCTCTAGGTGAGGTTTGGACAGAGTCAGTAGGAGTCTGTAGTAAGACATGTGTTTTACAAACATTACCTGCAGTCTAAACAGTCTAATATTAAAACATGTATAATCTGTACATTGAAACCATACAAACTATAGGATGTCAGGTCAACTAAAATGATCACATCAACCTGACATCACTATTTAGATATGTATAATGTCTATATGTAATATTTATATCAGCATGTGTTTGTGTGATTTGATCAAAGTGTGTGTTTTTCATATTCAAAGTCAATCATTAATTATTGATCTGCTGCTGTAACCGTGTGTGCCTGTGTGTGCGTGCATGCGACGTGTGTGCATGCGTTCCTGCGTGTGCTTGTGTGTGTGTGCGTGTGTTTAGGAAGGCTATGGAGGGGTCGTATCAGCCAGGACAGCGTCCTCTTGTCTGGGCCTAATGTTAGAAAATGACAGATCTACAAGCTCACAACAAGCTCTAAATGGTAGCCTAAATAAATGGTAAATGGTGCATTTGTTTAGCGCTTTTATCCAAGGCGCTTTGCATAGATTGTGCATTACATTCACTTACATTCAATTTAAACAAACACATTCATACACCGATGGCAGAGGAAACCATGCAAGTCACCAACCTGCTCATCAGGAGCAGTTAGGGGTTCAGAGTCTTGATCAAGGACTCTTCACTGACACTTGGGGAGCCCGGGATCAAACTGGGAACCCTTCGTGCTCTAATAATTCTCTACCACTGAGCTATGCCAGCCCCTGTTCTATACTAGTATAGAGCCCTGAGGGACTACTTTTCAACTAACTGGTTTAGGTTTAAGTCAGAGGTCTTCAAGATCTTTCAGGTCAATGACCCTTGATGTACAAGTACTGTACTGTACTGTACTGTACTGTACTGTACTGTACTGTACTGTACTGTACTGTACTGTACCCCCCTGGACATGACGCTAGTATGTCACAGGGACCCCCAATCCAACCCTTGATGCTGAGTGCCAAGCAGGAGGCACTAGCGCTTCGCCTCACAGCTAGAAGGTCCTGGGTTCGATTCCCGCCGGGGGACGCTGTGGGCACTGGCGGCGTGTTCCTCCTCCGCGTCATCAGTGCCCACACCCTAGGTGGGGTTGGCGATAGGGCCTTTCTGTGTGGAGTTTGCATGTTCTCCCCGTGTCTCCTAGGGTTGATACCCTCACAAAAACATGCACGTAATCCTGGTCTCAATAATGCCTCCCCCTGGCCAGCCGGGGCGCCTGATGGAGGGGAAAGGAACTGGTTGGAATAACGTGTTCCTTCCACGCGCTACGTCCAAACCAGGGAAATCTCCACTGTCAGGTGAAAAGAAGCAACTTGGACTCCTCATGCATAGAAGGAAGCATGAGGTCAGTCCGTTGCCTCCCCAGGTTGGCAGAGGGAGAGCAGAGCCCAGGATTACATAGGCAATTGGCACTGGGTGAAAAAATGGGTTACAAAAAATTGTGGGATAAAAATTATAGAGGAGGCACTGGCTCCCATTTTTCATAATCTTTGGTATGACCCGGCCGGGGATCGAACCCCGACCTCCCAGTCTCAGGGCAGAATTTATACGTAGTTTTTACTTTACTTGAGTATTTCCAGTTTTCAGCGCTAGCGTTGCGGGCCCCGGCCCCCCTCACCTCTTTCACGCCTGGCGGCCTGCAAGGGGGGGGGGGGGGGGGGGGAAGCGGTCGTGCCACACAGCGGTGTACAACCACGGGCGGCTCCACAAAACACCTCCCGGCTCTGTTGCTCTGCCTCAGGTTGGTGGGAGGAACCAGTCACCCTCTGCATCTAGCTGTATCTCCCAGTGGGAGATGCACTAGAACGCCACGGGTGAAAGCACTTGGAGCCAAGAGCCCCAATGCAGCCTCTCTGCTGGGGGGTCCTCCACACGTCACAATGCAGCCTCTCTGCTGGGGGGTCCTCCACACGTCACAATGCAGCCTCTCTGCTGTGGGGTCCTCCACACGTCACAATGCAGCCTCTCTGCTGTGGGGTCCTCCACACGTCACAATGCAGCCTCTCTGCTGGGGGGTCCTCCACACGTCACAATGCAGCCTCTCTGCTGGGGGGTCCTCCACACGTCACAATGCAGCCTCTCTAATGGGGGGTCCTCCACACGTCACAATGCAGCCTCTCTGCTGGGGGGTCCTCCACACGTCACAATGCAGCCTCTCTGCTGGGGGGTCCTCCACACGTCACAATGCAGCCTCTCTGCTGGGGGGTCCTCCACACGTCACAATGCAGCCTCTCTGCTGGGGGGTCCTCCACACGTCACAATGCAGCCTCTCTGCTGGGGGGTCCTCCACACGTCACAATGCAGCCTCTCTGCTGGGGGGTCCTCCACACGTCACAATGCAGCCTCTCTGCTGTGGGGTCCTCCACACGTCACAATGCAGCCTCTCTGCTGGGGGGTCCTCCACACGTCACAGGTGTCCCTCCGTCACCAGGTGCTCCTCTCCAGGCTTGCGGTACACAGCGGTGCAGCACCGTGTGCGGCTCCACGGCCCTCCTCCCCGCTCTGCATCCAAGCCGTGTCTCCCAGGAGGAGCTAAAAGAAAAGCGCTAGCAGGAGGAGCTACAAGAGGAGCGCTAGCAGGAGGAGCTACAAGAGGAGCACTAGCAGGAGGAGAAGGTTTACAGGCAGGTTGCACCTGGAGCCAAGAGCCTCAATGCAACCTCCCTGCTGCAGGGTTCTCTAGTAGACATTACTTGAGGAGGTCGGAGGTAAACCGGCCTCTATGCACGTAGCCGAGTGATGGTGGTCCACGCCGCTCTGAATCCTTCTCACCGGGCAGACGTGCCACACAGCAGTGGGCATGGAGCTGTCTGCTATGCCCCCCATGGACCCAGTGCTAGTGGTGGGCATGGAGCTGTCTGCTATGCCCCCCATGGACCCAGTGCTAGTGGTGGGCATGGAGCAGTCTGCTATGCCCCCATGGACCCAGTGCTAGTGGTGGACATGGAGCAGTCTGCTATGCCCCCCATGGACCCAGTGCTAGTGGTGGGCATGGAGCAGTCTGCTATGCCCCCCATGGACCCAGTGCTAGTGGTGGGCACGGCACCCATGTTTCTCCCACACATTTTGCTAGCCTAAACTGGCTCAGCGTTGAAGACAGGGTTAAACAACAAAAAATGGGATTGACTTTCAAAATAGTCAACGCAAATCTGCCCTCCATCCCCTCAGTACCCGCATATCTGACCAAACATCTCCAAAAAGTTAACGACACCCACAGCCACAACACCAGAGGGAGTGCACAAAACGATCTGATAACACAAAACCACAAGACAAATATGGATAAATTCTCCTTCTACCCAGGTGTGGAATTCCTTGACTACCTCAATTAAAACATGTAGCTCGCTGGCATCCTTCAAAACTGCCCTGAAAACTCACCTTTCAGGAGGCCAGAGAAGGAGGTAGTTATCACTTCTCCCATAGACAGGTGAAAACTCACCTTTCAGGAGGCCAGAGAAGGAGGTAGTTATCACTTCTCCCATAGACAGGCAAGAAGTGAGCACCCCTACCCCTTGTTTCCCCTATCCTGCACATAGTGTTTTTTGTAACTGCGATATTATTGAATGATTTTTTTTCTTGCTATTTATTATGTTCATGAATAATAATAATGTCCAATGTAAAAAAGACAGTAAATAGTCTTATTTGGGATGTTCCTTTTAGGCAGGGTGTTTAACTGTACTTGTACTGTACTACATTTCTATTGTATTGACTATACTTGTACTGTTCTCCATTTTTGTCTAATAAAATAACCCATGCCCTCCATGGACCCATGCTAGCCCAGAGCTTCACAGGGCACTTCAGGGGCTCCCGAGACAACCCTTCACCATGGGAAGCAAGACATTTTTTCACCCCCCTTTGACCTCCTCCTACAGGGAAGCCCGGATCTGGGTCACTGCACCAATGTAACAGAGTTGATCCAAACCTCCCCACCGGGCTTCGAACCCGGGCCTCCCATGTGAAAGTTCAATATCGTAACCATCACTTCCAAAGGGATATCCTTTGGAACGAGGGAGATACTAGACTTTTGAGGCCTCAAGGCTGGGGCTGTGACTCTCTCTGCCACACCAAGGACAAGGCAGCGTCCTGAAGCAGAGTGAAACATTGCATAAAACATGAAAAAGAAGAAGACATTAGAATAACATTAGGATCACATGAGGACATAAAGCCTAGCAAATCATCTGTCAGGAGGAAACCTCATATGTCCACAACTGGTACTTTTCAGGATTTTATTTAAAAGAAACAGCAGAAGTAGCCGATCTACAAGTTCAAAAACACGTCGAGTCGCTCCACGCTTTGAGCTTGTAGATCTGCTGCTTTTGATGCTGTTGTGTGACTCTGTACAATGATCAAGTAAATGACATTAATATGAAAAACACAAACAGTTAACATATGGAGATAAGAGGTTTCTGCCAGACAGCATGGATATCCTTTAAATCACTTCTGAAAACGTCTATGTTCAGAAAAAGCTTCTTTTAAATCACCTGTCCATGTTAGGCCTACAAAACCTCCCTTTCTCTTATATAGACTAATCTCCCTGCTTTCATGGTGAATTCTGTGACGTTTTATGTTGATGTTTTATTACATTTTTGTCTTGTCATGTTGTATCAGCATGTTTTTGTGTGATTTGATCAAAGTGTTATTTGGTGTTCTTATTCAAAGTTAACCATTAGTCATTGATCCGTTGTTCGGGAAGGCTATGGAGGGGGCGTATCAGGACACAGTGTCCTCTTCTCTGGGCCTAATGTTAACAGAAAATAGCAGATCTACAAGCTCACAACAAGCTCTATACTAGTATAGAGCCCTGAGGGACTTTTCAACTAACTATGGTGGTGTAGGTTTAAGTCAGAGGTCTTCAAGATATTTCAATGACCCTTGATGTACAAGTACTGGGCACTTGATGCTGAGTGCCAAGCAGGAGGCACTGGCTCCCATTTTTCATAATCTTTGGTACGACCCGGCCGGGGATCGAACCCCGACCTCCCAGTCTCAGGGCAGAATTTAGACCTACGTTAGAATTCCGCTTTTAATCCTTCTCACCGGGCAGAAGAGCACCCATCGACTGCAACACAGCGGTGGGCATGGAGCTGTCAGCTATGCCCTCATGGACCCAGTGCTAGTGGTGGGCATGGGGCTGTCTGCTATGCCCCCCATGGACCCATGCTAGCCCAGAGCTTCACAGGGCACTTCAGGGGCTCCTGAGACAAAAACCCTTCACCATGGGAAGCAAGACATTTTTTCACCCCCCCTTTGACCTCCTCCTACAGGGAAGCCCAGATCCGGGTCACGGCACCAATGTAACGGAGGTGATCCGAACCTCCCCACCCGGGCTTCGTACCCGGGACTCCCATGTGAAAGTCCAATATCTTAACCCCCACTCCAAAGGGATATCCCTATGGAACGAGGTAGATACTAGACTTTTGAGGCGTCAAGGCTGGGGCTGTGACTCTCTCTGCCACACCAAGGACAAGGCAGCGTCCTGAAGCAGAGTGAAACATTGCATAAAACATGAAAAAGAAGAAGACATTAGAATAACATTAGGATCACATGAGGACATAAAGCCTAGCAAATCATCTGTCAGGTGGAAACCTCATATGTCCACAACTGTTACTTTTCAGGATTCTATTTAAAAGAAACAACAGAAGTAGCAGATCAAAAACACGTTGAGAGGTCTTCAAGATCTTTGAAGCTACATGACATGATGCAAGTATGTCACAGGGACCCCCAATCCAACCCTTGATGCTGAGTGCCAAGCAGGAGGCACTGGCTCCCATTTTTCATAATCTTTGGTACGACCCGGCCGGGGATCGAACCCCGACCTCCCAGTCTCAGGGCAGAATTTAGACATAGTTTTTTACTTTACTTGAGTATTTCCAGTTTTCAGCGCTAGCGTAGCGGGCCCCGGCCCCCCTCCCCTCTTTCACGCCCGGCGGCTTGCGCAAATTTTAGGTGCCCAGCACCGAAACCTTCCCCCTCCCACACAGTGGTGTACAACCTCCTTGCTCTGCTGCTTAGCCTCAGGTTGGTGGGAGGAACCAGTCACCCTCTGCATCTAGCTGTATCTCCCAGTGGGAGCTACACTAGAACGCTGCTCTTAATCCTTCTCACCGGGCAGAAGAGCACCCATCGACTGCGACACAGCGGTGGGCAAGGGGCTGTCTGCTATGCCCCCCATGGACCCAGTGCTAGAGGTGGGCATGGGGCTGTCTGCTATGCCCCCCATGGACCCAGTGCTAGTGGTAGGCATGGGGCTGTCTGCTATGCCCCTCATGGACCCAGTGCTAGTGGTGGGCATGGAGCTGTCTGCTATGCCCCCATGGACCCATGCTAGCCCAGAGCTTCACAGGGCACTTCAGGGGCTCCTGAGACAAAAACCCTTCACCATGGGAAGCAAGACATTTTTTCACCCCCCTTTGACCGCCTCTTACAGGGAAGCCTGGATCCGGGTCACGGCACCAATGTAACGGAGGTGATCCGAATCTCCCCACCCGGGCTTCGAACCCGGGCCTCCCATGTGAAAGTCCAATATCTTAACCACCACCTCAAAGGGATATCCCCATGGAACGAGGTACTGTAGATACTAGACTTTTGAGGCCTCAAGGCTGGGGCTGTGACTCTCTCTGCCACACCAAGGACAAGGCAGCGTCCTGAAGCAGAGTGAAACATTGCATAAAACATGAGAAAGAAGAAGACATTAGAATAACATTAGGATCACATGAGGACATAAAGCCTAGCAAATCATCTGTCAGGTGGAAACCTCATATGTCCACAACTGTTACTTTTCAGGATTCTATTTAAAAGAAACAGCAGAAGTAGCAGATCTACAAGTTCAAAAACACATCGATTACTCCACGGTTTGAGCTTGTAGATCTGCTACTTTTGATGCTGTTGTGTGACTCTGTACAATGATCACGTAAATGACATTAATATGAAAAACACAAACAGTTAACATATGGAGATAAGAGGTTTCTGCCAGACAGCATGGATATCCTTTAAATCACTTCTGAAAATGTCATATGTTCAGAAAAAGCTTCTTCTAAAGCAGGGGTTTTCAAAGTGGGTGACGGGGCACCCTGGGGTGCCGCGAATCGCGATGGCACACAACGCCTCGCATCGCGAGGCGTTGTGTGCTTGTAGATCGGCTATTTTCACTATTTTAAATTGTTTTTAAAATAATAACACAAGAAGAGAAGGTTATGGACATACAAGGTTTCCACCCGACAACGACCATTTAATATAGGGCTGCCTCGGATGAAAAAAAATATTCATGGGGTGCCCTGAGACAAAACAGTTCTAAATCACCTGTCCATGTTAGGCCTACAAAACCTCCCTTTCTCTTATGACATCACTATTTAGATATTTCACGTCTTTATGTAATATTTATATCAGCATGTTTTTGTGATTTGATCAAAGTAAGATTTGTTTTTTCTCATTCAAAGTCAACCATTAACTATTGATCCGTTGCTGTGTAACTGTGTGTGTGTGTGTGTGTGTGTGTGTGTGTGTGTGTGTGTGTGTGTGTGTGTGTGTGTGTGTGTGTGTGTGTGTGTGTGTGTGTGTTAAGGCTATGGAGGGGTCGTATCAGCACACAGTGTCCTCTTGTCTGGGTCTAACGTTAAGATCGTTCAGGTCAATGACCCCTTAGCTGAGAGAGAGATGAAGCAGGGACCCCCACTACATATTGTATAGATGAGAGATGAAGCAGGGACCCCCACTACATATTGTATAGATGAGAGATGAAGCAGGGACCCCCACTACATATTGTATAGAAGAGAGATGAAGCAGGGAACCCCACTACATATTGTATAGATGAGAGATGAAGCAGGGATCCCCAATATATATTGTATAGATGAGAGATGAAGCAGGGACCCCCACTACATATTGTATAGATGAGAGATGAAGCAGGGACCCCCACTACAAACTGTTCGTTTTCAAGATTATCTTTCAAAAAATCACACCCAGAGTGAAGTGAGCAGTGTCTTTTATGAGTTAATTTCATTAAATGTCCAGTGAAACCTGGCCAATGCCCTGATTTGTGGGACGGACATACGGATGGATGGACTTACATACACACAAAGCCAGATGTAGGAGCGGTTAGCACCGCTCAACTATATCAAAAGTTGCAGATCTACAAGTTCAAAAACATGTTGAGTCGTTCCACGCTTTGAGCTTGTAGATCTGCTACTTTTGATGCTGTTATGAAAAACACAAACAGTTAACATATGGAGATAAGAGGTTTCTGCCAGACAACATGGATATCCTTTAAATCACTTCTGAAAACGTCTATGTTCAGAAAAAGCTTCTTTTAAATCACCTGTCCATGTTAGGCCTACAAAACCTCCCTTTCTCTTATATAGTCTAATCTCACTGCTTTCATGGTGAATTCTGTGACAACGTTTTATGTTGATATTTTATTACATTTTTGTCTTGTCATGTTGTATCAGCATGTTTTTGTGTGATTTGATCAAAGTGTTATTTGGTGTTCTTGTTCAAAGTTAACCATTAGTTATTGATCCGTTGTTCGGGAAGGCTATGGAGAGGGCGTATCAGGACACAGTGTCATGAAGGTGTATATATATCTGTGTATCTTCACACAGAGCAGACAGTGGAGCTATCGTCACACAGAGCAGACAGTGAAGGTATCTTCAGGATGAAGAATATTCTGTGGATGATTCTGGCCTCTTCGCTCCTTCATGGTGAGTAGATCTAATCCTCCTCCTGATACCATGTGACTGGATGATGTCATCACCATGATACCATGTGACACTGGATGATGTCATCACCATGATACCATGTGACACTGTATGATGTCATCACCATGATACCATGTGACACAGGATGATGTCGTGCAGAGCAGTGGATCGCTCCAGTATATTTTATTCAGGGAGTCTCAGAATACGTTGATAATGTAGATCGTCTATTTTTGGTGATTGCCTAAGCCGACGTCAGCAAGGGGGGAAGACGACAGCCAGCCCCATGGCCTCCCCTAAGTAACAAGAAATCTTGTGAAATACAATGTTGTCAACCAATCATCAAGGACGATGATACACAAAAGAAGAAGAAGATTGTTCCCCCCAGAATGGGGATGCTGGGGTTTAAGTGGTTAAACGACAAGTATAACAGTAATGTTCAATTTGTCCTTATGGAAACTGATATTCTCTGAAGTTCTCCTCATGACTCAAACTGTATCTTAGGGGGAAAGATTTACATATTGTCACGGATGAAGAGCTGAAGAACCCGGAAGCAGAGCCACAACAAGCAGAGTAGACTTTTAAAGTATTTAATGACGGAACATATCAAACCTTACAGGCAAGTAGTAAACCATGGCGTTACAACAGGAGCAAGCAAGGATAGCAGGAACATCATGACAGCAAGGTTATGAACTGACAATGAGTCCAGTTTTATAGGAGGCAGGTTGATTGGAGAAGTGTTCACAGGTGTGTAATTGGCATGGCAATGCAGGGCTGCTGGCCATTGGGAAAAGCGGGACAACTCCCAAATGGCCGGTTCATTCCCGAGCCCTGCTTCATCATACAAGGCCTTTGCACAAATTCGTGAAAACAGCAGATCTACAAGCACACAACGCCTCGCGGTGCAAGGCGTTGTGTGCTTGTAGATCGGCTTAAATCATTTTTAAAATGATAAATACAAAACAAACAGTTTTGGACATACAAGGTTTCCACAACGAAATATAACTCATGTACAGTAATTGGCCCACTGGCTTGTCACTTGTCATGATCTGAAATGGCAAATCTGCGCAATGAGGGCCTCTACAACTCTTTTTCCCGGGCTGAATCATAGGCCCAGCACTGGGAGTGGGAACAGGTGAGTAACTAGGACTGTGAGAGGGAATGGAATGTGGGAGTGGCCGAAGTGGGTACATGGTCTGTGGAGAGGCAGACCGTGACACATATTCGTGTACCGTTAATATGACATTAGGGGGGAAATCTTGTTATTCCTACGTCTCATCATTTCAACTAAGGGAGTCGACAGGTTAGCTAATCACCCGCGTCACGGTTACTGAGGTTAGGGTTAGGTATAGGTTTAGGTTTAGGCATAGAGGATAACATTTACCCACGTCGACAGCTTAGCATTTCACCAGGTTAAAATTCAAAGGATGAACCGTCAAACAGATGCTATGTCGCCAAAAGACATGCTCTGATGCATTTATGTGATTGTACAATGATCAAGTAAATAACAATAATATGAAAATTCAAACCTCGGTTCGAAGTGAAGCGGTGAACTTTTATTCTATGTGTTCTAGAGCTATGAACTCTGTGATCTATACATTCTTCCAATTCTGAATGAATGAATGATTTTATCTGGAGGGCCGAATTGTCATGTGAAGCTTGACCAATCCTCAAAGTATGGTCTCATTGGACATTTTTAATCATCCAATCATCAGACCGGGACGGACGTTACACACATATTGTGGACGTACGGGACAGATAAAACCTTTCACACCCGGCAGCTCGCATAACCGACCCCTGTGTGGCACGACCGGGGGTCAGTCGTGCCACACAGCGGTGTACAACCGTGTGCGCCTCCACGACACACCTCCCCGCTCTGCTGCTCAGCCTCAGGTTGGTGGGAGGAACCAGTCACCCTCTGCATCTAGCTGTATCTCCCAGGGGGAGCTACACTAGAACACCACTCTTAATCCTTCTCACCGGGCAGAAGAGCACCCATCGACCGCGACACAGCAATGGGCATGGGGCTGTCTGATATGCCCCCCATGGACCCAGTGCTAGTGGTGGGCATGGGGCAGTCTGCTAAATAGCTCTATATTGTGACAGTAATCATTGCTATAGAGTGTTTGTTCAGTAACAGTGTTAAATAGCTCTATATTGTGACAGTAATCATTGCTATAGAGTGTTTGTTCAGTAACAGTGTTAAATAGCTCTATAGTGTGACAGTAATCATTGCTATAGAGTGTGTGTTCAATAACAGTGTTAAATAGCTCTATAGTGTGACAGTAATCATTGCTATAGAGTGTTTGTTCAATAACAGTGTTAAATAGCTCTATAGTGTGACAGTAATCATTGCTGGATAGGGATGAGCAGGCAACTCCTGAGTACAGCGAGTTACAGTAGTCGAGTCTCGATGAGATAAGGGCATGTGTGACTTTTTCCATATCAGACCGGGTGAGGAATGGTTTTATTTTGGCGAGCTGCCTGAGTTGGAAAAAGGCGCCTTTTACCACAGCGTTTATCTGTCTGTCGAACTTTAGAGATGAGTCCAGTATTACACCAAGGTCTTTTACATGGGGTTTGAAAATAAGTGATCCAAGGGTAGCGGGAATGTTGATGGTTTTATGTGGGGGGCCAAAAAGGATGACTTCGGTTTTATTGTCGTTGAGCATGAGGACATTGTTTGACATCCAGGTTTTGATGTCAGAGAGGCAGTCTAGCAGGGGCTGTGTAGAGTGGTTATTGTCTTGGTTGAGCGGGAGATACAATTGGGTGTCGTCGGCGTAGAGATGGAAGGAGATGGCATGTTTTTTAATAATGGAACCTAGTGGGAGCATGTAAAGGGAGAAAAGTAATGGCCCGAGGATCGACCCCTGCGGGACACCACAGGAGAGGGGGGCGATGGAGGATGACGAGCTCCCTATGTTGACCTGGAAGGTCCTATCAGAAAGGTTGTGATAGTAATCATTGCTATAGAGTGTTTGTTCAGTAATAATGCTAAATAGCTCTATATTGTGACAGTAATCATTGCTATAGAGTGTTTGTTCAGTAACAGTGTTAAATAGCTCTATATTGTGACAGTAATCATTTCTATAGAGTGTTTGTTCAGTAACAGTGTTAAATAGCTCTATATTGTGACAGTAATCATTGCTATAGAGTGTTTGTTCAGTAACAGTGTTAAATAGCTCTATATTGTTACAGTAATCATTGCTATAGAGTGTTTGTTCAGTAACAGTGTTAAATAGCTCTATATTGTGACAGTAATCATTGCTATAGAGTGTTTGTTCAATAACAGTGTTAAATAGCTCTATAGTGTGACAGTAATCATTGCTATAGAGTGTTTGTTCAGTAACAGTGTTAAATAGCTCTATATTGTGACAGTAATCATTGCTATAGAGTGTTTGTTCAGTAACAGTGTTAAATAGCTCTATATTGTGACAGTAATCATTGCTATAGAGTGTTTGTTCAGTAACAGTGTTAAATAGCTCTATATTGTGACGGTAATCATTGCTCTAGAGTGTTTGTTCAGTAACAGTGTTAAATAGCTCTATATTGTGACGGTAATCATTGCTATAGAGTGTTTGTTCAGTAACAGTGTTAAATAGCTCTATATTATGACGGTAATCATTGCTATAGAGTGTTTGTTCAGTAACAGTGTTAAATAGCTCTATATTGTGACGGTAATCATTGCTATATAGAGTGTTTGTTCAGTAACAGTGTTAAATAGCTCTATATTGTGACGGTAATCATTGCTATAGAGTGTTTGTTCAGTAACAGTGTTAAATAGCTCTATATTGTGACGGTAATCATTGCTATATAGAGTGTTTGTTCAGTAACAGTGTTAAATAGCTCTATATTGTGACAGTAATCATTGCTATAGAGTGTTTGTTCAGTAACAGTGTTAAATAGCTCTATATAATAATAGACCACAAGCAGTTAAAGTAGGTTCATCATTTTCATCAACAGTCATTACCAACACAGGAGCCCCGCAGGGCTGCGTCCTCAGCCCCTTCCTCTACACACTATACACAAATGACTGCACCAGCCCCTTCCCCACCAATATCACCTACTTTAAATACTCTGATGATACTGCTATTCTCGGACTGCTTCATGACAATAACTCTATTACGGACTACCAGAACACCATCTCTCATTTTACACAGTGGTGCACTGACAACTATCTAGAGTTGAACGTGGACAAAACAAAAGAGCTGGTTTTTCAAGAAACCCACACTGGACTTAACCCACTCACTATTCATGGTAAAGCAGTCGAACAGGTTGATAGCTTCACATATCTTGGACTCACTTTGGACAATGAACTGAGGTTTGATCAACACATTACATCTATCCATAAACGTTTTCAGCAAAGACTTCATGTAATCCGTAAGCTAAGATCACTATCCGTTGCCCCCCATCTTCTGTTATTACTGTACAAAAGCATTATACAACCTGTTCTGTTGTACTGCTCTGCATGTTTCTTCACCATACTGTCCATGCCTAACAGAAACAAACTTTACAGTATTACCCGTATTGCTTCCAAGATCATTGGACTTCCCATACCCACACTGTCTGATATGAACGATAAGGCCATTACACGCTTAGCACTCTCAATAACAAGTGACACTGACCATCCTCTGCATCGCCACTTTGACCTTATGCCATCTGGGCGAAGATACAGAACCTTGGCGTGGCAAAAAGTTCGGTTTAAAAGGAGTTTTGTCCCCTCAGCCATTGCTGCACTTAACACTCTGCTGAACAATCGCCCCCGTCGCTAAGAGGGTCTTTTTCTGTGTATAGTGGGGTACTGATGACTTGTCTGTGTGATATGTTGTGTTGTCTTTTTGGCTATGTGTTACATGTTGTTTCTTGTTTGAACAGACTGTGAAGACAAATTTCCCTCCGGGGACAATAAATATTATTATTATTATTGTGACAGTAATCATTGCTATAGAGTGTTTGTTCAGTAACAGTGTTAAATAGCTCGATATTGTGACAGTAATCATTGCTATAGAGTGTTTGTTCAGTAACAGTGTTAAATAGCTCGATATTGTGACAGTAATCATTGCTATAGAGTGTTTGTTCAGTAACAGTGATTAAATAGCTCGATATTGTGACAGTAATCATTGCTATAGAGTGTTTGTTCAGTAACAGTGTTAAATAGCTCGATATTGTGACAGTAATCATTGCTATAGAGTGTTTGTTCAGTAACAGTGATTAAATAGCTCGATATTGTGACAGTAATCATTGCTATAGAGTGTTTGTTCAGTAACAGTGTTAAATAGCTCTATATTGTGACAGTAATCATTGCTATAGAGTGTTTGTTCAGTAACAGTGATTAAATAGCTCGATATTGTGACAGTAATCATTGCTATAGAGTGTTTGTTCAGTAACAGTGTTAAATAGCTCTATATTGTGACAGTAATCATTGCTATAGAGTGTTTGTTCAGTAACAGTGTTAAATAGCTATATATTGTGACAGTAATCATTGCTATAGAGTGTTTGTTCAGTAACAGTGTTAAATAGCTCTATATTGTGACAGTAATCATTGCTATAGAGTGTTTGTTCAGTAACAGTGTTAAATAGCTCTATATTGTGACAGTAATCATTGCTATAGAGTGTTTGTTCAGTAACAGTGTTAAATAGCTCTATATTGTGACAGTAATCATTGCTATAGAGTGTTTGTTCAGTAACAGTGTTAAATAGCTCTATATTGTGACAGTAATCATTGCTATAGAGTGTTTGTTCAGTAACAGTGATTAAATAGCTCTATATTGTGACAGTAATCATTGCTATAGAGTGTTTGTTCAGTAACAGTGTTAAATAGCTCTATATTGTGACAGTAATCATTGCTATAGAGTGTTTGTTCAGTAACAGTGTTAAATAGCTCGATAGTGTGACAGTAATCATTGCTATAGAGTGTTTGTTCAGTAACAGTGATTAAATAGCTCTATATTGTGACAGTAATCATTGCTATAGAGTGTTTGTTCAGTAACAGTGATTAAATAGCTCTATATTGTGACAGTAATCATTGCTATAGAGTGTTTGTTCAGTAACAGTGATTAAATAGCTCTATATTGTGACAGTAATCATTGCTATAGAGTGTTTGTTCAGTAACAGTGTTAAATAGCTCTATATTGTGACAGTAATCATTGCTATAGAGTGTTTGTTCAGTAACAGTGTTAAATAGCTCGATATTGTGACAGTAATCATTGCATTTAACCACTCAAACCTCAATACTTAGTAAACTTGACCTTTCACCCATGTACTTGGTCTGCTCTCTTTTCCCTCTACACCAAACCTCCTTGCTGAAAATAGCTGATCTACATGCTCGTAGTGAGAGTTGTGAGCTTTTAGATCGGTTGTTGCTTTAAATCGAAGGTTGCTTCGTAAGCTTATAGATCTGTTATTTTCATTATCTTCAACGTTTGAAATGCATGGGACATTCTGCATTATGACTACCTTTGCTTGGTTTACTTTTACTCAAGTACATTTAGAATTTCAGACTTTTACTTTTAACAGAGTATTTTATTACAGTATTGATACTAAGAATTGTGGCTACTTTGCCCACCACTGGTTGACACTAAGGTCTCAGAGGTACTTGCCCATTGGGAGAGTACAGGTCATGTTCTACTTGCCCAAAGGTCATGACCACTTGCCACAAAAGTTAATCATCTATCATAAAATGATAACAAAGGTAACGTATGTGTTTGTAGAATGTTAAAACCAATAGATAAGTGCAGAGAGGCCACGGTCACACAGTTCTGTGACAAAACCTGAATGAGTGAAACCGCTAGCAGGGCCACCCATTGGGAGAGGCGAAACAGATGTTTGCCTGGGGCGCCATGTCTCCAAGGGCGCCGTGCCACTATATCGCCCCTATGAAATATAATACCAGTAATTGCCGCCAGACGGGCGTTAATCAGACTCATTCATACTGATGTTCTCCTGTGAAATGGTGCCCCCCTAAGGTAGTATTTTTCTATGAGACACACCATGGCATGTGACAGCGTGTAAACAAAGCATGCAACCTAACTGACTGCCAGCCAGTGCCAGTGGAGAAACGCAGTTCCATGTTGCTTGGGAAGTCCACTTCCATGACAAATGATTGTATTAAGTCCCTGTACATTTTTAAATGTTGGCTATTTTAAAATAGCCGATGTACAAGCTCACATCTGTGCTCACCCACATTGTGCCAGGCCTATACTGTAGCTAGTTGGTACATCCTGATCATTGTCTTCATGAATGATCAATAATATTTAATGAAGACAGAATTAACTGCCTGTCAGGACAACCTGGAAGCAAACTGCACTCCACAAATGGACCAAGTGTCCTTAATAAAGTTTGATTGATCGATTGAAACGGTTTTGTCAACCATTGCTGCTAATTAAATATAGCTGTACTGTATACTATTGTTGTCTGTTTTTTTTCTTTCCTTTTCTTTTCTTTTTTTAAAATGTATTTTAATTAACACTTCAGCTGCCTTTGACAGTAATCACCATCATTTAAAGGGTTAATATCATGGTCAATAGAAAGACAGATTGTGTCTTAGAAATGTATAAAACCTGGGCAAAATAATGTATTGGGTGGCTCTGAACTCTGAGGCTGTCTATAAAAAGACTCAGAGTAGGCTCTTCTTCCTGAGGAGGCTCCGGTCCTTTGATGTGTGCAGTAGAATGCTGCACATGTTCTACCAGTCAGCTGTGGCAAGTGTCATGCTCTACGCTGCAGTCTGCTGGGGAGGCAGCCTGATGGACAAGGACGCTAAGCGGCTGAACAAGCTGGTGAAGAAGGCTGGCTCCGTTCTGGGGGAGAGGCCGGACTCACTGGAATTGGTTGTGGAGAGGTGCACAAATAACAAGAGCAGGGCCATAATGAGCAATGCTAGCCATCCTCTCCACAACATCCTAAAAGGCCAGAAAAGCAGTCGTAAGGACATGTTCCGTTCGTGGCCCTGCAACAATAATCGTTTTAAGAACACTTTTATTCCCTCGGCCATTAGACTTTTTAATTTGATGGCCAGCCGCTAGACCTGGACTACTAATTAGTTTTTTAGGCCTATGCAATGGACTATTTATTATTATCCCCATGGTTACCTTTTTAAATGCTTTTTAATGTTGTTATGTGTATTCACTCTCTGTTTTTAACCTGTGTCCAATTCCTCTTTTTGTGTTGTGTTTTTAACTAATATGCCTGTATGTAGCTATGGGATATCTGAATTTCCCCTTGGGGATCAATAAAGTATCTATCTATCTATCTATCTATTCTTGGCCAGAAGACGGAGGGCTGCTGCGCCTCTGTGCTGTGGCTCCCTATATCTATACAATAAACCTGGAATCGAACCATCTTTGCCTGTCTGCATTCCTGCCTGCCTGCCTGTCTCTCTTCTTAATATCTTCTCTCCAAGCAACGAAGTTGAGTAAATAGTCGAACCCATAGACTTTAAGATACTTCAAGGCCCATAAAGAGACTTCATTTACTAAAAAAAAAATTGTTTTCATCCCAAGGCTGGCATGTTTACAGTACAAACAGCACTCGGCTGGGCGCACACTGTCATGTGACTAGATGACGTAAACGTTGAAGTCAAGTGATAATCCATCTGCGCAAAAACAACCCCGCCCGGCCCTTCAAAATAATAGCAGTGGCCTACAGAGGAAACAACAAGGCACCAAGGCACCAGATGGGGCAGATGTACAAGCTCACAGTGCAGCACAAAGTGGCACACTGTGAGCTTGTACATCTGCTATTTTCAAACAGCCAAAGCTAGAAGCTAAAATGACACTGATGCTTTCCTGGTTTTAAGGGGTTAATAAATGCCATACTTATTCATACAAGAGAGTCTCACACAAGTGATTAAAATAGCTGATCTACAAGCTCACAATGTGTTGTATCGTGACGTGTTTTGAGCTTGTAGATTGGCTATTTTTACTTTTTTAAATATTTTGTTTGTTTTTTCTTTTTTAATAATAAAAACTCTTAAAGTAGGATTTTACATTTTCTGTTCTTATGTTGTTATGATTTATAATATTATAATTTATATCTGTAAAGTAATTAGTAACTTACGTTTCAAAATAAATAGAGTAAAAGTACAATATTTGCATCTGAAGTGTAGTGGAGTAGAAGTTAAAGTATTGGAAATAGGGAATACTCAAGTAAAGTACAAATACCTAACAATTGTACTTAAGTACAGTACTTAAGTAAATGTACTTAGTTACTTTACACCACTGCTTGAAACAGAGTATTTCTATATTGTGGTATTGATAGTTTTACTTGTAACAGAGTATTTATTGATACTTTTACTTGTAACAGAGTATTTATTGATACTTTTACTTGTAACAGAGTAGAGTACTTTTACTCCAGTACTTCTTCCACCACTGGTTTCACTCAGACTCATTAATGTGATCATGTTTCTCTTCAGCTCTCCAGGCTCTCCACACAACAGGTAAACAAACATCAATAAACACATCAATATTATACATTTTAACCTAGAAGTAATATAAAAGTAATATTACTTTATTTAACTGTTTATTCTATTGTCTGTGTACAGAGTCTGATGATGTCAGGTTGGTGGGAGGAGCCAGACGCTGTACTGGTAGACTGGAGGTGAAACACCAGAGAGAATGGAGAACAGTGGTTCCTTATGACTGGAACCAGAAGGATTCATCTGTAGTGTGCAGACAGCTGGGCTGTGGCTCTGTTGTTTCTACAGTAGAGAGAGATGGTTCTACAGATCAACCTACATGGTGGATTACATCTGAATGTGTTGGATCTGAATCTTCACTGAAGGAGTGTGGAGGTGGAATGGAGTCTAGTTATTACTCCTTCAGTCTGGAGCTGATCTGTTCAGGTAACAAACAATGACTTCAACAATGAAACTAATCTATACTGTCTGTCTGTCTGTCTGTCTGTCTGTCTGTCTGTCTGTCTGTCTGTCTGTCTGTCTGTGTGTGTGTGTGTGTGTGTGTGTGTGTGTGTGTGTGTGTGTGTGTGTGTGTGTGTGTGTGTGTGTGTGCGCGTGCGTGCGTAAGTGCGTGCGTGTCCAGAGGAAGTGGATAATGTTGCTCAGGAGAGGGAACCAAATTCAGAATGAACATATTTATCTAAGATCTTTGCTTCTGGGGGTCCCTGGAACAACATGTTTTGAGATGGTGGTCCCTGGAACAACATGTTTTGAGATGGGGGTCCCTGGAACAACATGTTTTGAGATGGGGGTCCCTGGAACAACATATATTGAGATGGGGGTCCGCAGCCAAATGCATATCATTTTGGGGGTCCTTGAAATGACAAACTATGAGAACCACTTATAAAGCAACATGAGTTTATTTGTAGAATCAGCCTATCAGTGGTTAAGGACCCCCAAAATGATATGCATTTGACCGCGGACCCCCATTTCAATATATGTTGTTCTAGGGACCCCCATCTCAAAACATGTTGTTCCAGGGACCCCCATCTCAAAACATGTTGTTCCACGGACCCCCATCTCAATATATGTTGTTCCAGGGACCCCATCTCACAATATGTTGTTCCAGGGACCCCCATCTCAAAACATGTTGTTCCAGGGACCCCCAGAAGCAAATATTAGCGTTAAAAATGTTCACTCTGAATTTGGGTCTTGTCCTAAAATAATGCTGGTCCAGGGGCCCTGGCGGGGGTTAATCCGTCCCTGACACCAAGGTCACAGTAATCCTGCTCTTCTCCTTCCCCACACATCACAACTTCTCCTCTGTTGTTTGTTCACTTGGACCACTTTGAACCTCTGCTGGAGAGGGTCACGTTTATGGTGTAGAATAAAGACACCCAACCCCAAATAAATGAAAATAAAGTAAAATAAAATTTGGTTTCAGTTTGCCTTTGCCTTGGTTCCATCAATAAACATTGTGAAAATAGACGATCTACAAGCTCAAAACGCCTCGCAACGCGAGGAGCTTGTAGATCAGGGGTCCTCAAATAGAAATCTTGAAGGTCCACAAATATTTTTTTGAACCAGGTCCGGGTCCGGAAAAACAAATATATTATATATATTATATATATATATATATATATATATATATATATATATATATATATATATATATATATATATATATATTTAGTAATGGTAATGGTCTGTTTCCAGATTCTTTATTAAAAGGGTCTTAGGTCCTTAAATTATGACTGTCATCTGGCCTGGGGATTCCTCCAAAAATCACTTGGGGACCTCACTTGACTGAAGTGCAACAACCCATTGAAGGGAGATTACAGAATGTTTAAATCAAAGTGGAGCAGACAGTCCCGACAAACTCTCTGGAGAGAAGATTACAATCCTACAAACGTATTCACGTTGATGTTGTTGTGCGTGAATGAAACCCACTGGTTGCGCTGTTGCAGGCTGCAGCTCCGAACGCTTACTACTGAGACGCTTCGCTTCCGTGGTCTTGAGTGTGCAAGGAAGATTTTGGGTCTGTGGAATGAACTCTAGTGACCCAGCTGGCATCAGCCAATCAGCTCGTCGTTGTCCCGGTCCCCCTCTCTCTCTCTCTCTCACACACACACACACTCACAGCGCATGCAATGAATGAAGTGAAACGAAGCGTGGAGATATTTTTCCTTTTTTTTTTCTTTCTTTACTATAATTCGTCCTGGGTCCGGTCGGCGGTGCCTCGCGGTCCGGACATGGACCGCGGTCCGCCTATTGAGGACCCTGTTGTAGATAGTGTTTTATTTTCACAATGTCTCATTATAATTTTTTCTGACAATTTGGCCAATATCTGTTTCCAATATATATTTTATTTTCAACAATTTCAGGGACCCCCTGCTCTATCCCAGCGGACCCCCCGTTGAATACCCCTGGTGTAGAATAAATCCCCCCCCCGCGCAACATGAGGCGTTGTCAGCTTGTAGATCGAGTATTTTCACAATGTTTGTCTCGTTGTAATTGTTTCTTACAATTCGGCCAATACGTTTATTCATTCGTTTTGATGCATTAATTGTCTTTAAAATAATTCGTTGTTTTTAATTTAATATAAAGGTCTAAAAGTCTCTCCTCTCTCTCTCTTCTCTCTCTCTCTCTCTCTTCTCTCTCTCTCTTCTCTCTCTCTCTCTCTCTCTCTCTCTCTCTCTCCAGAGTCAGTGAGGTTGGTGAATGGTCCTGGTTGGTGTTCAGGCAGAGTGGAGGTGAAGTCTGATCAGTCGTGGCTCTCAGTGTGTGAAGGTGACTTTGACCAGCAGGATGCAGAGGTGGCCTGTAGGGAGCTTGGCTGTGGGGCTCCTTCAGTCCTCCAGGGGGCGCTCTATGGAGAAGGGAAGGCTCCCATGTGGACCAAAGAGTTCCAGTGTGAAGGCAGTGAGTCTGTTCTCCTGGACTGTAGAACCTCAGACTCAACTAGAAACACCTGCTCACCTGACAAGACTGTTGGACTCACTTGCTCAGGTAAAAGACAAACTACACTTTATTGATTATTAGTTTACAGTCAAAGTAATATGACTTTTTGAACCACTTCAAACCTATATTTAGTTCACTGTATTCCCCAAGGCTGTATACCAGGCCCACTCCCGTTTTCACTCTAAAATAGCAGATCTACAAGCATTAGAGATGGAACTATGTGGCTTTAGGGGCAGCAGCCCCCCCTGGTGGTGGAGAGCAGTTTTAGTAATTATTTATATTGTAGGAACCATTGTAATACAGAGAAGAGATGCATTATATTAGCCTATTAATGATTGTTTATTGCTACTGCCCCTGTGTGTGTGTGTTGTGTGTGTGTGTGTGTGTGTGTGTGTGTGTGTGTGTGTGTGTGTGTGTGTGTGTGTGTGTGTGCGCGCGCGCGTGCGTGCGTGCAGCACTGCTAAATACCTCATTGCCAGGCCTTTTTTAAGCAAAAGAACCCCCCCCCCCCCCACACACACACACACACACACACACACACACACTTGTGTGTGCGTGTCTCCCACGTTCCGCCCACCCTTGGATTAGTACTTCCAGCGCACCACAAGCTTGTATTGTGAGGAGTTGTGAGCTTACAGATGGTCTATTTTAGCAGACAGTTAACCCTAGAATAGAGACAGGAGAGTTCTTAATGTTTATTCTATTGTCTGTGTACAGAGCCTGGTGATGTCAGGTTGGTGGGAGGAGCCAGCAACTGTACTGGTAGACTGGAGGTGAAACATCAGAGAGAATGGAGAACAGTGGATCCTTATTACTGGTCTTCTTCTTCAGATGAATCCTTCTGGAACCAGAAGCATTCATCTGTAGTGTGTAGACAGCTGGCTGTGGCTCTGTTGTTTCTACAGTGAGGAGACGTGGTTCTACAGATCAACCTACATGGTATATTCCATCTAAATGTGTTGGATCTGAATCTTCACTGAGGGAGTGTGGAATAATGGAGTCTATTAGTTCCCCCATCAGTCTGGATCTGATCTGTTCAGGTAACAAACAATGACTTCAACAATGACAGTAATCTATACTGTCTGTCTGTGTGTGTGTGTGTGTGTGTGTGTGTGTGTGTGTGTGTGTGTGTGTGTGTGTGTGTGTGTGTGTGTGTGTGTGTGTGTGTGTGTGTGTCCAGAGGAAGTGGATAATGTTGCTCAGGAGAGGGAACCAAATTCAGAGTGAATATTTTTACTAAAATATTTGCTTCTGGGGGTCCCTGGAACAATATATATTGAGATGGGGGTCCCTGAACAACATGTATTGAGATGGGGGTCCTTGGAACAATATATATTGAGATGGGGGTCCCTGAACAACATGTATTGAGATGGGGGGTCCCTGGAACAACATCAATTGAGATGGGGGTCCCTGTAACAATATATATTGAGATGGGGGTCACTGGAACAACATATATTGAGATGGGGGTCCCTGGAACAATATATATTGAGATGGGGGTCCCTGGAACAATATATATTGAGATGGGGGTCCCTGGAACAACATATATTGAGATGGGGGTCCCTGGAACAACATATATTGAGATGGGGTCCCTGGAACAACATATATTGAGATGGGGGTCTGTGGCCAAAAACATGTAATTTTGGGGGTCCTCCAGTTTGTCATGACAAACTGTGAGAACCACTTATAAAGCAACATAAGTTTATTTGTAGAATCAGCCTATCAGTGGTTAAGGACCCCCAAAATCATATGCATTTGGCTGCGGACCCCCATCTCAAAATACGTTGTTCCAGGGACCCCCATCTCAAAACATGTTGTTCCAGGGGACCCCCATCTCAATACATGTTGTTCCAAGGACCCCCATCTCAAAACATGTGTTCCAGGGACCCCCATCTCAATATATGTTGTTCCAGGGACCCCCATCTCAAAACATGTTCCAGGGACCCCATCTCACAATATGTTGTTCCAGGGACCCCCATCTCAAAACATGTTGTTCCAGGACCCCCAGAAGCAAATATTAGCGTTAAAAAATGTCCCACTCTGAATTGGGTCTTGTCCTAAAATAATGCTGGTCCAGGGGCCCTGGCGGGGGTTAATCCGTCCCTGACACCAAGGTCACAGTAATCCTGCTCTTCTCCTTCCCCACACATCACAACTTCTCCTCTGTTGTTTGTTCACTTGGACCACTTTGAACCTCTGCTGGAGAGGGTTTAAAATGAAATAAAATAAAATAAAATAAAATAAAAATATTAGTTTCAGTTTGCCTTTGCCTTGGTTCCATTGATAGACATTGTGGAAATAGGCGATCTACAAGCTCAAAACGTCTCGCAACGTGAGGTGTTGTCAGCTTGTAGATCAGGGGTTCTCCCAAACTTTTTTGGCTCGGGGCAACCCTATAATTATTATTTTCATCAAAGGCACCCCTACATTATTATATTCCTAATTTTCAATCCCAGCACCTTATATTTATAGCATATTTTAGAGATTATGTTGCGAGGAAAACAAGATAATAGCCATTTTGGTTTAGAACTGACTGAAAATAACTTTGTACTTCCGAAGTTTAAAATGATACTACATATATTTTTAAATGTCCAAATAAATTTCAAATATTATCAAATTATCTCTCTGCACCACTGGACTGCCGTCAGCAGCACCCCAGGGTGCCCCGTCACCCCTGTTGTAGATTGTGTATTTCACAATGTTTGTCTCATTATTATTGTTCTGATAATTTGGCCAATATCTGATGACGTTTGTTATATTGATGCATGAATTGTCTTTTGTAAAAAAAAAGTCTAAAAGTCATTATAATTGTCACTTTCTCTGTCTGTCTGCCCCCCCCCCTCTCTCTCTCTCTCTCTCTCTCTCTCTCTTTCTTTCTCTCTCTCTCTCTCTTTTTCTCTCTCTCTCTCTCTCTCTCCTCTCTCTCTCTCTCTCTCTCTCTCTCTTTCTCTCTCTCTCCAGAGTCAGTGAGGTTGGTGAATGGTCCTGGTTGGTGTTCAGGCAGAGTGGAGGTGAAGTCTGATCAGTCGTGGCTCTCAGTGTGGTGAAGGTGACTTTGACCAGCAGGATGCAGAGGTGGCCTGTAGGGAGCTTGGCTGTGGGTCTCCTTCAATCCTCCAGGGGGCGCTCTATGGAGAAGGGAAGGCTCCCATGTGGACCAAAGAGTTCCAGTGTGAAGGCAGTGAGTCTGTTCTCCTGGACTGTAGAACCTCAGACTCAACTAGAAACACCTGCTCACCTGACAAGACTGTTGGACTCACCTGCTCAGGTAAAAGAGAAACTACACTTTATTGATTATTAGTTTACAGTCAAAGTAATATGACCTTTTGAACCACTTCAAACCTATATTTAGTTTCACTGTATTCCAAGGCTGTATACCAGGCCCACTCCCGTTTTCACTCTATAATAGCAGATCTACAAGCATTAGAGATGGAACTATGTGGCTTTAGGGGTCAGCAGCCCCCGCGGTGGTGGAGAGCAGTTTTAGTAATTATTTATATTGTAGGAACCATTGTAATACAGACAAGAGATGCATTATATTAGCCTATAATTAGCCATTATATTAGTGTGTGTGTGTGTGTGTGTGTGTGTGTGTGTGTGTGTGTGTGTGTGTGTGTGTGTGTGTGTGTGTGTGTGTGTGTGTGTGTGTGTGTGTGTGTGTGTGTGTGTGTGTGTGTGTGTGTGTGTGTGTGTGTGTGTGTAGTGGTGCGCGCGTGCGTGCGTGCGTGCGTGCAGCACTGCTAAATACCTCATTGCCAGGCCTTTTTTAAGCAAAAGAACCCCCCCTCCCCCCCCCACACACACACACACACTTGTGTGTGCGTGTCTCCCACGTTCAGCCCACCCTTGGATTTAGTACTTCCAGCGCACCAGATCTACAAGCTTGTATTGTGAGGAGTTGTGAGCTTACAGATGGTCTATTTTAGCAGACAGTTAACCCTAGAATAGAGACAGGAGAGTTCTTAATGTTTATTCTATTGTCTGTGTACAGAGCCTGATGATGTCAGGTTGGTGGAGGAGCAGCAACTGTACTGGTAGACTGGAGGTGAAACACCAGAGAAAATGGAGAACAATGAGTGATCCTTCTGATAACTGGAACCATCAGCATTCATCTGTAGTGTGCAGACAGCTGGGCTGTGGCTCTGTTGTTTCTACAGAGAGGAGACGTGGTTCTACATGGCAACCTACATGGTATATTAGACCTAGATGTGTTGGATCTGAATCTTCACTGAGGGAATGTGGAGGTGAAGTAATGGAGTCTAGTAGTACCTCCTCCAGTCTGGAGCTGATCTGTTCAGGTAACAAACAATGACTTCAACAATGACAGTAATCTATACTGTCTGTCTGTCTGTCTGTCTGTCTGTCTGTCTGTCTGTCTGTCTGTCTGTCTGTCTGTCTGTCTGTCTGTGTGTGTCTCTCTCTCTCTCTCTCTCTCTCTCTCTCTCTCTCTCTCTCTCTCTCTCTCTCTCTCTCTCTTTGTCCGTCTATCTGAGTGTGTGTGTGTGTGTGTGTGTGTGTGTGTGTGGTGTTGTGTGTGTGTGTGTGTGTGTGTGTGTGTGTGTGTGTGTGTGTGAGTGTGTGGTGTGTGTGTGTGTGTGTGTGTGTGTGTGTGTGTGTGTGTGTCCAGAGGAAGTGGATAATGTTGCTCAGGAGAGGGAACCAAATTCAGAGTGAATATTTTTTACTAAAATATTTGCTTCTGGGGGTCCCTGGAACAATATATATTGAGACTGGGGGTCCCTGGAAACAACTATATTGAGATGGCGGGTCCCTGGAACAATATATATTGAGATGGGGGTCCCTGGAACAACATGTATTGAGATGGGGTCCCTGGAACAATATATATTGAGATGGGGGTCCCTGGAACAACAGTGTATTGAGATGGGGGTCCCTGGAACAACATATATTGAGATGGGGTTCCCTGGAACAACATGTTTTGAGATGGGGGTCCCTGGAACAACATATATTGAGATGGGGGTCCCTGGAACAACATATATTGAGATGGGGGTCCCTGGAACAACATGTTTTGAGATGGGGGTCCCTGGAACAACATGTTTTGAGAATGGGGGTCCCTGGAACAACATATATTGAGATGGGGGTCCCTGGAACAACATATATTGAGATGGGGGTCCACGGACAAATACATGTAATTTTGGGGGTCCTCCAGTTTGACATGACAAACTGTGCGAACCACTTATAAAGCAACAAAAGTTCATTTGTAGAATCAGGCCTATCAGTGGTTAAGGACCCCCAAAATGATATGCATTTGGCTGCGGACCCCCATCTCAATCTATGTTGTTCCAGGGACCCCATCTCAATATATGTTGTTCCAGGGACCCCATCTCAATATATGTTGTTCCAGGGACCCCCATCTCAAAACATGTTGTTCCAGGGACCCCCATCTCAAAACATGTTGTTCCAGGGACCCCCAGAAGCAAATATTAGCATTAAAAAAGGTCACTCTGAATTTGGGTTTTGTCCTAAAATAATGCTGGTCCAGGGGCCCTGGCGGGGGTTAATCCGTCCCTGACACCAAGGTCACAGTAATCCTGCTCTTCTCCTTCCCCACACATCACAACTTCTCCTCTGTTGTTTGTTCACTTGGACCACTTTGAACCTCTGCTGGAGAGGGTTTAAAATGAAATAAAATAAAATAAAATAAAATAAAAATATTAGTTACAGTTTGCCTTTGCCTTGGTTCCATTGATAGACATTGTGGAAATAGGCGATCTACAAGCTCAAAACGTCTCGCAACGTGAGGTGTTGTCAGCTTGTAGATCAGGGGTTCCCAAACTTTTTTGGCTCGGGGCAACCCTATAAATATTATTTTCATCAAAGGCACCCCTACATTATTATATTCCTAATTTTCAATCCCAGCACCTTATATTTATAGCATATTTTAGAGATTATGTTGCGAGGGAAAACAAGATAATAGCCATTTTGGTTAGAACTGACTGAAAATAACTTTGTACTTCCAAGTTTAAAATGATACTACATATATTTTTAAATGTCCAAATAAATTTCAAATATTATCAAATTATCTCTCTGCACCACTGGACTGCCGTCGCAGCACCCCAGGGTGCCCCGTCACCCCTGTTGTAGATTGTGTATTTTCACAATGTTTGTCTCATTATTATTGTTCTGATAATTTGGCCAATATCTGATGACGTTGTTATATTGATGGCATGAATTGTCTTTGTAAAAAAAAAGTCTAAAAGTCATTATAATTGTCACTTTCTCTGTCTGTCTGCCCCCCCCCCCTCTCTCTCTCTCTCTCTCTCTCTCTCTCTTTCTTTCTCTCTCTCTCTCTCTTTTTCTCTCTCCTCTCTCTCTCCTCTCTCTCTCTCTCCTCTCTCTCTCTCTCTCTCTCTTTCTCTCTCTCTCCAGAGTCAGTGAGTCAGTTGGTGAATGGTCCTGGTTGGTGGTCAGCAGAGTGGAGGTGAAGTCTGCTCAGTCGTGGCTCTCAGTGTGTGAAGGTGACTTTGACCAGCAGGATGCAGAGGTGGCCTGTAGGGAGCTTGGCTGTGGGTCTCCTTCAATCCTCCAGGGGGCGCTCTATGGAGAAGGGAAGGCTCCCATGTGGACCAAAGAGTTCCAGTGTGAAGGCAGTGGAGTCTGTTCTCCTGGACTGTAGAACCTCAGGACTCAACTAGAAACACCTGCTCACCTGACAAGACTGTTGGACTCACCTGCTCAGGTAAAAGAGAAACTACACTTTATTGATTATTAGTTTACAGTCAAAGTAATATGACCTTTTGAACCACTTCAAACCTATAGTTTAGTTCACTGTATTCCCAAGGCTGTATACCAGGCCCACTCCCGTTTTCACTCTAAAATAGCAGATCTACAAGCATTAGAGATGGAACTATGTGGCTTTAGGGGCAGCAGCCCCCGCTGGTGGTGTGAGAGCAGTTTTAGTAATTATTGTATATTGTAGGAACCATTGTAATACAGACAAGAGATGCATTATATTAGCCTATAATTAGCCATTATATTAGTGTGTGTGTGTGTGTGTGTGTTGTGTGGTGTGTGTGTGTGTGTGTGTGTGTGTGTGTGTGTGTGTGTGTTGTGTGTGTGTGTGTGTGTGTGTGTGTGTGTGTGTGTGTGTGTGTGTGTGTGTGTGTGTGTGTGTGTGTGCGTGCGTGCGTGCGTGCGTGCAGCACTGCTAAATACCTCATTGCCAGGCCTTTTTTAAGCAAAAGAACCCCCCTCCCCCCCCCCTCACACACACACACACACACTTGTGTGTGCGTGTCTCCCACGTTCAGCCCACCCTTGGATTTAGTACTTCCAGCGCACCAGATCTACAAGCTTGTATTGTGAGGAGTTGTGAGCTTACAGATGGTCTATTTTAGCAGACAGTTAACCCTAGAATAGAGACAGGAGAGTTCTTAATGTTTATTCTATTGTCTGTGTACAGAGCCTGATGATGTCAGGTTGGTGGGAGGAGCCAGCAACTGTACTGGTAGACTGGAGGTGAAACACCAGAGAAAATGGAGAACAATGTTTCATTATGGCTGGAACCAGAAGGATTCATCTGTATGTGAGCAGACAGCAGGGCTGTGGCTCTGTTGTTTCTACAGAGAGGAGAGATGGTTCTCTACATATCGACCTACATGGAGGATTAAATCTGAATGTGTTGGATCTGAATCTTCACTGAGGGAGTGTGGAGGTGGAGTAATGGAGTATAGTAGTTCCTCCTCCAGTCTGGAGCTGATCTGTTCAGGTAACAAACAATGACTTCAACAATGACAGTAATCTATACTGTCTGTCTGTCTGTCTGTCTGTCTGTCTGTCTGTCTGTCTGTCTGTCTGTCTGTCTGTCTGTCTGTCTGTCTGTGTGTGTGTGTGTGTGTGTGTGTGTGTGTGTGTGTGTTGTTGTGTGTGTGTGGTGTGTGTGTGTGTGTGTGTGTGTGCGTGTCCAGAGGAAGTGGATAATGTTGCTCAGGAGAGGGAACCAAATTCAGAGTGAATATTTTTACTAAAATATTTGCTTCCTGGGGGTCCCTGGAACAATATATATTGAGATGGGGGTCCCTGGAACAACATATATTGAGATGGGGGTCCCTGGAACAATATATATTGAGATGGGGGTCCTGGAACAACATCAATTGAGATGGGGGTCCCTGGAACAACATATTGAGATGGGGGTCCCTGGAACAATATATATTGAGATGGGGGTCCCTGGAAACAACATATATTGAGATGGGGGTCCCTGGAACAATATATATTGAGATGGGGGTCCCTGGAACAATATATATTGAGATGGGGGTCCCTGGAACAACATATATTGAGATGGGGTCCCTGGAACAACATATATTGAGATGGGGTCCCTGGAACAATATATATTGAGATGGGGGTCCCTGGAACAACATATATTGAGATGGGGGTCCTGGAACAACATATATTGAGATGGGGGTCTGTGGCCAAAAACATGTCATTTTGGGGTCCTCCAGTTTGTCATGACAAACTGTGAGAACCACTTATAAAGCAACATAAGTTTTATTTGTAGAATCAGCCTATCAGTGGTTAAGGACCCCCAAAATGATATGCATTTGGCTGCGGACCCCCATCTCAAAATACGTTGTTCCAGGACCCCCATCTCAAAACATGTTGTTCCAGGACCCCATCTCAATACATGTTGTTCCAGGGACCCCCATCTCAAAACATGTTGTTCCAGGGACCCCCATCTCACAACATGTTGTTCCAGGGACCCCCATCTCAAAACATGTTGTTCCAGGGACCCCCATCTCAAAACATGTTGTTCCAGGGACCCCATCTCACAACATGTTGTTCCAGGGACCCCCATCTCAAACATGTTGTTCCAGGGACCCCATCTCACAACATGTTGTTCCAGGGACCCCCAGAAGCAAATATTAGCGTTAAAAATGTTCACTCTGAATTTGGGTCTTGTCCTAAAATAATGCTGGTCCAGGGGCCCTGGCGGGGGTTAATCCGTCCTGACACCAAGGTCACAGTAATCCTGCTCTTCTCCTTCCCCACACATCACAACTTCTCCTCTGTTGTTTGTTCACTTGGACCACTTTGAACCTCTGCTGAGAGGGTCACGTTTATGGTGTAGAATAAAGACACCCCACCCCAAATAAATGAAAATAAAATAAAATAAAATTTGGTTCAGTTTGCCTTTGCCTTGGTTCCATCAATAAACATTGTGAAAATAGACGATCTACAAGCTCAAAACGCCTCGCAACGCGAGGAGCTTGTAGATTGTGTATTTTCACAATGTCTCATTATAATTTTTCTGACAATTTGGCCAATATCTGTTTCCAATATATATTTTTCTTTTCAACAATTTCAGGGACCCCCTGCTCTATCCCAACGGACCCCCCCGTTGAATACCCCTGGTGTAGAATAAATCCCCCCCCCCCCGCGCAACATGAGGCGTTGTCAGCTTGTAGATCGAGTATTTTCACAATGTTTGCCTCGTTGTAATTGTTTCTTACAATTCGGCCAATACGTTCATTCATTCGTTTTGATGCATTAATTGTCTTTAAAATAATTTGTTGTTTTTAACCCATTTAGCGCCGATCCCGCGTATACGCGGTAAAAGTACTCGAGTATACTCAGAGTGCCGTTCACGCGTACACACGTGAAAAGTAATCTATTACTGTAACGTTGAGTACATTACCGAGTAGAAGTGCCCGGATGTCTGAAGTGCCCGGATGCGCTGATTTCTCCCCATCACGTCTCCACGAGCACAAAATAGTAATCCCATAACATTGAGGTGGACGGGCCGATCTCATCTTTAATGTCCATTATCTCAAAACAACACTTTCAGAGGGGAGACGGCAGTAGACGCTGGCACACTCACAGCACACGCTTTAACCAAACACACAGACAGAAGGGAAGCGTGTCTACGTGACGCGCGTGCGTCGGACCGGGAGCGTGCACGCGCAGCACTTCTGGCCTTCAAAATAAGAGAACGCAAGTGAATGGAACCAGGGCGGGCGGCGATCTGGACATTTTAACCCGTTAAAGTCAGGAGCACTAAATGAGTTAATTTAATATAAAGGTCTAAAAGTCATTAAATTGTCACTTTCTCTGTCAATTTCTCTGTCTGTCTGTCTGTGTGTCTCTCTCTCTCTCTCTCTCTCTCTCTCTCTCTTTCTCTCTCTCTCTCTCTCTCTCTCTCTCTCACTCATCTCTCTCTCTCTCTCTCTCTCTCTCTCTCTCTCTCTCTCTCTCTCTCTCTCTCATCTCCTCTCTCTCTCACTCACTCACTCACTCACTCACTCACTCACTCACTCACTCACTCACTCACTCACTCTCTCTCTCTCTCTCTCTCTCTCTCTCTCTCCAGAGTCAGTGAGGTTGGTGAATGGTCCTGGTTGGTGTTCAGGCAGAGTGGAGGTGAAGTCTGATCAGTCGTGGCTCTCAGTGTGTGAAGGTGACTTTGACCAGCAGGATGCAGAGGTGGCCTGTAGGAGCTTGGCTGTGGGGCTCTATCAGTCTCCAGGGGGCGCTCTATGGCGAAGGAAGGCTCCCATGTGGACCAAAGAGTTCCAGTGTGAAGGCAGTGAGTCTGTTCTCCTGGACTGCAGAACCTCAGACTCAACTAGAAACACCTGCTCACCTGACAAGACTGTTGGACTCACCTGCTCAGGTAAAAGACAAACTACACTTTATTGATTATTAGTTTACAGTCAAAGTAATATTACTTTTTGAACCACTTCAAACCTATATTTAGTTCACTGTATTCCCAAGGCTGTATACCAGGCCCACTCCCCGTTTTCACTCTAAAATAGCAGATCTACAAGCGGTGTTGTACCCGAACGCGTTCAATGAACAATCGTTCACGAATGCATTCATATTTTGGCTGAACGTGAACTGAACGTTCTTTGTTTCTGCTTGATGAACGCTATTGTCGAACGCGTTCATTCTGACATCCATGACGGCACTCGTCGGCTCGTTCGTGCGGCGGTCCGCGGTCGTCTGTCCTCGCATCTTTCTTTTCATTCACATATGCTCCAATAGCACCCAGCTGCAGACTCGTTGACATGTGAGCGGTGCTGTTGTCTGCCTGGGTGCTTCTCTTCAAGTTCACATGAAGCACTGTGTGAGTCTCCGCCTCGTTACGTCTCGCAAGTAAAGCCTGACTATACTTTGCCGTATGACGTATGTTGCACGCCGAAAATAGCTGATCTGCAATTTTAACCAACGCTTAAACATGCAGATGTGTGCAACGTTTAGAAACCTCTGCCTTCACAAGGGTGCAGGAAGACTGGTCACTGGGCATTGGGCACCTAAATATTGTGACACTTCAATGTTAAGTTGGATGAAATAATTGCTGTGTGTGGTTCTATTTGGGCTGTGTCAATATTTTTTACAAATAATAGCTTGCAGTAACATAAACAAAGAGAAAGAATTGAATAGACAAAAGTATAAAAATATTATGTTTAAAAAAAGAACTAAAAAAGAACTAAGTTAGTTCATTTTGGGGAACCATGAACTTTAGTTCAAAATGTAGAATTATGAACTATGAAATGAACTAGTTTATTTTAGAAGGGGGGGAAGTTATATGGCCCAAGGTGGAGGGGCCCTTAATTATTTTATACTTTAGCTATTGAAAAATAGCTAATCTACCATATCAAACCGAGTGTTGTGCGTCAAGCTTGTATATCTGCTATTTTTTTTTATTTTTTTAAGTTGTGGAAAATGGGTGCAAATCTTTGAATATATGTATTTCTTTGTTACTCAAATGTTACTCCTGGGGGGTCCCTGGAACTAAATATTTTGAGATGGGGGTCCATGGCCAAATACATATCATGTTGGGGGTCCTTCACATGAAAAGTTTTGGGCACCACTGACATAGAAACATAGTTTAAAAAAATAAAAAAAAAAACTTTGAAGGATTTGAAATATTCAAAGGACTTTCACAAATGTTCACGATTTGTCAAAAATAGTAGATCTACAAGCTCACAGCGTGGCACTCGGTGCCGCGCTGTGAGCTTGTATATCTGCAATGTTTCAATAGTTAAAGCTCAAAATAATGTGTAATCATGCGTTCCCAGTTTAAATGGGTTATCCTCTCCCCCTATGAAGAACATTCATGGGGGGGCCTGCAGTGAATCCTTGTACCCAGGGCCCAGAATTTAGTGTGACACCCCTTTGTGTGTGTTGTGTGTGTGTGTGTGTGTGTGTGTGTGTGTGTGTGTGTGTGTGTGTGTGTGTGTGTGTGTGTGTGTGTGTGTGTGTGTGTGTGTGTGCTGCACTGCACTGCACTGCACTGCCTGCTAAAATAAGTCATTGCTAGGCCGTTTTTAACTAAAATAAAACTATAATAATACCCCCCCCCCCCCCCCCCCCCCCCCCCCCCCTTGCGTTCAGCCCACCCTTGGATTTAGTACTTCCAGCGCACCAGATCTACAAGCTTGTATTGTGAGGAGTTGTGAGCTTACAGATGGTCTATTTTAGCAGACAGTTAACCCTAGAATAGAGACAGGAGAGTTCTTAATGTTTATTCTATTGTCTGTGTACAGAGCCTGGTGATGTCAGGTTGGTGGAGGAGCCAGCAACTGTACTGGTAGACTGGAGGTGAACACCAGAGAGAATGGAGAACAATGAGTCCTCGTGACTGGAACCAGAAACAATCATCTGTAGTGTGCAGACAGCTGGGCTGTGGCGCTGTTGTTTCTACAGAGAGGAGACGTGGTTCTACATATCAACCTGTATGGTGGATATCTGATTGTGTTGGATCTGAATCTTCACTGAGGGAGTGTGGAATAATGTACTCTACTAGACACTCCTCCAATCTGGAGCTGATCTGTTCAGGTAACAAACAATGACTTCAACAATGACACTAATCTATACTGTCTGTGTGTCTTATTTACTGTGTGTGTGTGTGTGTGTGTGTGTGTGTGTGTGTGTGTGTGTGTGTGTGTGTGTGTGTGTGTGTGTGCACGCATGTGTTGCTCCCAAAAGAATGGATTATTTCTATGGTAAAAAGCTGTCATATAACATGCAAGTCAATGGGTGAGAAGCAGATGGATTATTTATATAGTAAAAAGGTGTCATATATAGGGCTGTCCCCGACTAAGGATTTGTTTAGTCGAATATTAGTCGAATGGCCCGTTTTTTTTTAAATTATTAATATTATTATTACCCATATATTTTTTACCCCTTTCTTTTACAATGGCGTATAAACAACAGAGGTGAAACACTCATTTAAATAGCATGTCTTCTTGACTTTTGTTTTAGATAACTCATTCATTATTTAAGCCAAGGTTTATTATCATGGACTTATAAGAATAGTAATCAGAATAATACAGCAATAACAACAACAAAATAATATCTCTAAAATAAATAAAGTAACTAAATAATATAAGGCGAATTAAATAACAAAATACTAAAATAAGTAGGCCTATAGCAGGTGTAAAGTTTATTCACTTAGAAGCTAAAGCCCCAGACTCCGTCTGTGTCTAACAGCCATGCAACTACTGTATAGGCGATGCGGTCGCCGGTCACACATTTCTATAGGCTCTGTCCGACACCAATATCTGTGTAACATCCATACGTGCATCTATCCACGAGATGCTGCACAGCCTGCGCTGAGCCTGACAGAGAGACAGCGATTGGATTTTACAAAACAGACCCCGTAACTCGTCGGGGGGAAAGAGGAAAGGAGAGCTTAAAACACAACTCTAGTGCTGTTTTGTTGATGGCATAGGTTTATTGCCGATCTGCAAGCTCAAAACGTGAGCGTTCGCGTCCTTGCTAACGTGCTATTGGACAAGGACGGGTAGGGGAGGGGCTTAGCAAAGGGTCAATTAGTGTTCAATAAAGTATTCAAATATTTTCACTTGTAATTTTTTTTTAAATAGCAGATCTACAAGCTCATAATATGAGTTTTAATGAGTATTCTACAACAGAAGCAATCTGATTGGTTGAATTAGCTATCTACCCATGCTTCTAACGAGCATTACTGCACAACTAATCTAAAATGTTAAATGTTAATAAAAAAATAAAAATACTAAATGTTTTCATGGGAGGTTCAGAGACAAAACCTGGCATTAATAAAATATGAATTTCAATTCAATATCTTAACAACTTGGACGCCAGTCGACTTTCAGATCAACTATCTCACTATGGACTTCCCTGCCAAGCGACTTTAATCGACTTTTATATAAAAGCATTGTTTAAAGTTATACCATGTAACTTTTTTTATATAACAAATCTTAAAATTGTCCTAACTGTTAAATCGCTAAAGTTTTAGAACCCCCACTCCGTTATTTTCAGCTTCTGAAGCCTTCTCTTTATATGTTTTCTACTTAGCCGTGACAGGGGCGGGATTTCCCGGCAAAATTACGTCATCTGCGTCATCTGTATACGTTGTGTATACGTTGACCAATCACATCGCAGATCATATACACATGATACACTACCGGCCAATCCACAGCGTGTGCTGCGTCTGTTCAGGAAGTAGCCTCCCTTAGCTACAGTGTTTACCATGGTGAAGGATTCTTAACCTCTTAATCCGCAAATCCTGCTCAGAAAATTACGTTCTACCACTCTAGGGAATCGTATCGGTCGCGGTGGTTTGCGGTGCCGCTCCGGTGGTCCGTGGCGGTGGTCCGTGGCGGTGGTCCGTGGCGACTCCGGGCGAAAAACGGCCGTAAAAAGCAATACCGCTACTGACCACTAGTTTAGCAACTTACACAGTATAGCTTTAAGCTTTTATTTGGGTTAATAGACGGAGCGAAATGGTTAGCTTACCGTCGGCTGGTATCAACACGTAAACCGTGAAAAAAAAGGATAGGATTATGAGGTCACTGCTAAACCAGGCCTTCCTGTTTACGTTAGCCTCTGCTAGCTGCTAGGCTCAATGCAAACCATCCGACCCTTACGCAGCTTCACTAGGTCGGATTTTGATTCGGAAACTTTCTGTGTGGCATCTGTATACGTTCTGGTGCCCATACCGATGGTGGTTTTAGACGATCAAGCACGAATTGAACAGTATTGAGCTCAGATGGCGGCCCTCGGGGCTCCCATTGTGAGTCAATGGGGAGCGATATCATCATCCCATCCTTGAATCTTGTGAATCTTGGTTTTTACATGGGGGGCTTCTACAGTCTATGCTTTTAGTGTTACGATGGCTCGCTCTAGTGGTCATTTTGTGGTATGGTATATCATCCTGGCATTGAAAATAATGTAATCATGATGATAAAATATAGCTATTTCCTGGCGTTATAAGCGCACATTCATATTTAAATTTGGCTGGCAATGGTTAATTACAATGACTTATTCCCATGACTTATTTTATTTTATTTTGGAGGGGGGAGGGTAACTGTTGTATAATCACAATATTCCACAAGAGGGCGTGCTTTACCGTGATTATCAGCACCCGTTCTTACATCTATCCCAACCTGGACCATAACATGGAGGCAACAGAAAATACCATAACTCTTGAAGTAAACCTGCAGAGAAAAAATAAAACATGTCTCTATACAGAAGGAATTCTTAAAGTGGTTATTATTAACACATGGGCTGTTACCATGGCTGTGACGCATGCACAGTACAGGAACTTCAGGAAGCGGTATCAGTGATGTCATTTATCTCAGATTTTGGGGAGTGTTTAATACCAGTGATGTCAGCATGCAAGTTCTGGGCAGACGGACGGACAGACATGCTTATCAACAACAGATAAATATTGGTGTGGTGGAGAGAGTCGCAGCCCCAGCCTGAAGCCTAAAGAAAAAGTCTAGTATCTGCCCTCATTCCATAGGGATATCCCTTTGGAGTAATGGTTAAGATATTGGACTTTCACACGGGAGACCCGGGTTCGAAGCCGGGCGGGGAGGTTAGGATCACCTCCGTTACATTGGCTACTGCCATCGGTTAATGTCAGCTTTATTTGCCCATAACGATAACGGAAAATATCGTCCAATACCGCTGTGTGGACCATATATCGGTGCATCCTTAAAATGTATTAATTGTTATTGTTCATTCCTAGTGAGAAATACTGTCTCCTATTCCTTATAAATACTGTCTCCTATTCCTTATAAATACTGTCTCCTATTCCTTATAAATACTGTCTCCTTTTCCTTATAAATACTGTCTCCTATTCCTTATAAATACTACAGTTAATTTAGTGTCCACCATCAATCTTTATTCCTCCACAGACCCTCCAGAAAAGCCTTCAGTATCAGTGGATCCACCAGGAGAAGTTGTTGAGGGCAGCAAAGTGACTCTGACCTGCAGCAGTGATGCCAACCCACCAGTAGACATCTACACCTGGTACAAAGACATCACATATATTTTCACTGGTCCTCAGCTGGTGAAGGAGAATGTGTCTCCTTCAGACACTGGAGAGTATTTATGTCAGGGGACAAACACACATGGATCACAGAGATCATCACCTCACTCTCTAGATGTTCAGTGTAAGAGGAATACACATTTTAGGTTCTTGTTCATTAAAACAACAGCATCATTTGTTGAAGCGTGTTTAGTTTTTGTGTTATAAAGAGGGCTTTTAAAGTGACACAAATGTTTCTCCAACAGATGGTCCTAAGAACGTCCTTTTGGCAGTAAGTCCACCAGGAGATGTTGTCAAAGGAAGTTCAGTCAATTTCACCTGCAGCAGCAGTGGATCAAATCCACCAATCCAGAGTTACATCATTTTCAAAGACAACACCATAGTGGCACAGAAGGACATATTTACCATCTCTAACATCCAACCCAGTGACAGTGGAACATACAACTGTCAGTCAAAGAACAACATCGCTACAGTCAGTTCACCTGGAGTCACTGTTGATGTTCACTGTGAGTTTAAAAAAAAAAAATAAGATCAAATTATATTGGTGTGTGTGTGTGTGTGTGTGTGTGTGTGTGTGTGTGTGTGTGTGTGTGTGTGTGTGTGTGTGTGTGTGTGTGTGTGTGTGTGTGTGTGTGTGTGTGTGTGTGTGTGTGTGTGTGTGTGTGTGTGTGTGTGTGTGTGTGTGTGTGCGCACGCGCACACACAATCGCACCGTAGACAGAGAGGGAGATACAAGAAAATACAAGTAGCAGCAATAACAATAATTGTAAATATAATAGGGTAAGATAGTATCGTCGCACAGGTGTGTACAGTATAAGCATCTCCCGTAATCCTGCTTTGAAATCTCCACCTCACGTAAACATCAATAATGTCCAAATTCACTTCTTGGCTGCTAGCTGTCGTTCTATTGCTCTGATGCGACTCTGCGCCCATTTCACATTAATTATTGCATGAGGCTGCCCTCTGCTGCTAGTATGGCCAAAGTACATGTCATTTAAAAACAATTAAATAAAAAATAAAATAAAATAAATAATAGTTATTTTTCTATAACGTTGCAAAGGTAGGCTGCTTTGCTGGCACCAGATCCAATAAATAAATAATAACATCTGGCAGTAATACAGTTAAGAGAATATACAGTGTAGTGGTAGGCTACAATATAATTTAGGAGCAATCCATAGGCGTGCTCCATGGAGGCCCGGTCCGCAGTCACACTCTTGGTCTGCAGCTGAGTGTCAGTGTTGTTACAGCAGTCCATGGAACTGTGCAGCTGAGGGTCTGTTGAAACAGCAGTCCATGGAACTGTGCAGCTGAGGGTCAGTGTTGTAACACCTGGAGAACATAGGGTGGACCCCTTCTAGGTGGGGTTCACCCTATGTTCCCCAGGTTCTATACACCAACACAGTGTTCTGTCATCAGCGCGTCATAGCCAGGGGCGGAGTCGAGCGTGGGGGAAAACATACACCAACCCCCATTAGTAGAATGGGTTTTTCCGTGTTTTTCAAATCTGATTTTTTAATTGTATAGCGATGTTTTAATTAATTGCAATGTCTTACATTGATTCCTTGGTTGCCAATGGACAAAAAAATTATGCATTTAAAATTAAACAGCATTGGGATTAAATATTCTTATATTATTAAGGACTGGTTGCATCATCAAAGACCATGGGTTATCTGATATATCCGTCTGTTAAGAGACACTATTAGCCTACATTTTCTCACGTGAAAAACGAAAAGCATTAATTAATCAATGATGTTTATAGAGCACATTAATTGAATTCCAGTAGGCTGCAGCCATTGATTGTTTGATTGATTGATTGAAGAATTTATTAGAAGTTTGCAATAGAAAAAAGTACAGTTTCATGACAGTACAAATCACTGGTCAACTAAAAGGAGATCCTAGAAAGCCGAGGCTTATTTCCACAGGAACCACACTTTAGGTATCTCATATAACATTGAAAGACAGACGGATAGAACATACTTTATCTAGGATAATATCAGTTTCAAAAACATAACATCAAATACAAAGGCAGAAAAGAAAGAAAACAAAAGGGGGGGGGGGGGGGGGAGCATGGGGGCTTAGTCTATTTACAAGTCACGGGTAGCAGCTGTCTGAAGGTGACTTTTCATACCAATTTTGAAGGAGGCTAGGGATTTGCTCTCCTTTAAGGCTTGTGGAAGGGCGTTCCACATGTTGATGGTATAGCAGGAGAACGAGTTAGCGCCTTGTTTAGTGTTAAATCTACGTTGATGATGATTAGTGGAGCAACAGCTTGTTATCATGCAAGGTTTTACACACTGACACGACGCAACACAACACAAGCCTATCCTAGTTTCAAACCTGCAGAAAATACTTTTAAAACATGGCAATGAATACGGAGGTTAATTAACAAGACATTTTGCAAACTGCCGTCGATCCTGCTATATATTCAAAGAACAGGTCTCACTTGAATTCACTATTGTTCTATAAACATCATTGACGACTTAACGACTGTTGGTTTTTGATATTATAGTAAGTTTAATTGATCATATCTTGTAATTGTGTCTCTACCAGGTGATTTAAGACATAATGTAAACAGGTTTTGTAACATAGAGGGAAGAGGGGGACGACGGGTGCTTATTGTGCAACTTTGACGCATGCATGGGGGATAATCTGAGTCTGATTATAAACCACTTAATTACATTGATTCCTTGCTGCTAATGGACAAAAAAAACCGATATGCATTACCATCGGGATTAATTATTGTCCTTATTGGATTGGTCGGATCATGGTTATCTGACTGATATCACCTGGTAAGAGACACACTTTCACATTTTCTATTGGCATGAACATGATCAATTACACTTATCACAATATCAAAAAACAAAGGCCATTAATTCATCAATGATGTTTATGGAACACGTTTTAGTGAATCCCAAGGAGACAGGAGGACACCATAGTTTGGAAGTGTATTAGGCAATGGGAATGGATTTACATAATAGCACAGGCAAACCCATATCCACGTTTCAAATCTATTGATGACTAATGGGCCTGGCTGTTGGTTTTATATTGTGGCACGTTTAATTGATCGTCTCTCATAATATTAGTGTCTCTACCAGGATTGAACACTGCATATGCAAACATGTTTTTGTAACAAAGGGAGTAGAGTAGATGGAGAGAGAAAAACAGATCTCGATCTCATCTCATGCTTGTGTAACTTGGAGATAGCCTACAGAAACGACAGATCTCCATCTCAGTCAGTGCTTGTTAATTTGCGCTGAATAATAATCTGACTCTGATTACAAACCACTTGAACTCCGACTTCTATATCCTATCATGCCAGGGGGAATATAACCCAATTGCGAGCTTGAGCAAAGTTGGGTCCCATTTTATTCCAGAGGTTTTGAAGAGGCAGGATGAGGTGGCGAGGTAGCTCCGTGGAATTACCGCTCCCTGCACTGCGGTGCGCCAGCCAGCCATTAATAGGCTCGTTATCTTAATAATAAGTGAACTTTCCGACAGCGAGTGAACAATTGCGTTCCAGATGTCCTTCTGATGGATTTTTCTTGTCTGTCAATGTTTCTATCGTCCAAAAAGTCGCTCTGAACGTGATTAAAACGATAGTGTACTGTGTACGCTGTATTAACTACATGGGAGAAAGTGCAATGTTTACCCCCACGCCAAAACCATGTGACGTTTATGGGCGTTCCTTTCTAGCTCCGTATTGGTCTATGTTCCCCAGGTTCTATGTTCCCCAGGTTCTATGTTCCCCAGGTTCTATGTTCCCCAGGTCCTATGTTCCCTACTTACCACCTAAACCTAACCCTAACCCTAACCACACTAAATCTAAAGCTGGTGATAGATAGATAGATGGATACCTTCATTATCCCAAGGGGGAAAATGTGTTGCCCAGAGGCAGCACAGCAGTGTGTCTTGAAAGCACGACTATCAAAAAATAATACAGTGCCCAAATCAAAGTGACCATAACAGTCAATGCTAGTTAGTGCAACAAGTATCTCTACATCATGTCAAACACAAGCAGACATACTAAAAGAAAACTACTAACACAACCTAATAGTGCAGTGTCCAAAGGTCAGAGCGATAAAAACAACTAGCAAAAAAAGAATAAAAAATAAACAAAGGGTGATGCGGCAAGACGCACAAAAAACACCCTCCCTGGAAGGTCCTTAGAGGTCAAAGTCAAAGTCAGTGCAGATATAGTTCCAGTAAGGAAGAAAAGGCTACCGTCCTCCTACGTTAGGAAGGTAGTCCTTGTCAATCGACCGTTGTGTGTCAACTAAGCACATCAGCCTTGATTGGATGTGGTCCATTGAGACATTTGTAAGGTAGGACAACTACTAGTGTACAAGCACGGTATAGTGCTGCCTGAAGCTAATAAACTCAACATCGTCCCTGGCCAAAAAGGGTTTGCGGTGGAACTATGATCCACCATGCGGGAGACCAGGGTTCGAATCCCGGGTAGAACATGAAACTTACGGAGTGCAGCTTTAACTGTACTCAGAGATGGGCAGTATTTGAAATACATGTATTTGAAATACTTTTTTGTATTTTGTAATTTGTATTTGGTTGGGATGGAAAAAACTGGATGTAATTTGTATCAAAATGCTTCCAGGTCTAGTATAAATACAAAATACTTTTTTTCAATGTCATTTTATTCTCAAATGGACATTCACAAAGGTTTAAACTGTACATTTAGGCTGCCTGCTCCAAAGACAAACACCATAGTATGGTCAATTTATTCTTAGAAATTCTGAGAGGCAATTCATTTATTACTTGGCAATCAACCTATAAAATTGCTAATCATTGCATCAATTTTTATAAAATGTATTTCATGTATTTTCAAAATACAAAATACGTTCTCTGGCCTGTATTTATATTTTGTATTTTGACCCAGTATTTGTATTTTGTATCTACATACTTTTCAATGTATTTTCGCCCATCTCTGACCGTACTCCAGTCTGATGTTGTTCATTGGATGCTTCTCACCGTCCACTGAGAGCCACTATCTAATGTTTTTTTTTCTTATTTTTATCTGTATTGAATGCTTTCAGATGGACCAGAGATACATTGTCCCAGCTCCTACGTTGGTGTTGAATTTACTCCTATCAACATCAACTGTAGTGTTATTGGATACCCGTCACCTTCTGTCACCACATTCAAAGACGGGGAAGAAAAGTCCCTCCCAGAGAACCTAACAAGACATGATGCAGGACTCTATACGATCAGAGCTGCAAACCAGTATTCAAATGTCACTCACAACTTGAGGATTGATGTCTCATGTAAGTTATATCACTGAAAAAACTCAAAATGTACTGATTGATTGATTATTTTATTAGACAAAAATGTAGAACAGTACAAGTATAGTCAATACAATATAAATGTAGTACAGTACAAGTACAGTTAAACACCCTGCCTAAAAGGAACATCCCAATAAGACTTTATATGGTATTTTTTTACGTTGGAAGCCCTCTGTATTTAATTAATGACTTCATGAATTCATGTAACAACCTGGTGTTTTTATGTCCAAAACTAAAAGGTGTCCACCTTTATTTTAGATCTAACCTGTCATCTATGATGTGTCTCCAGATCCACCATCAGAGATTTCAGTTGAGCTGGAGGATGCTGAAGCTGACGTTGGTTCTCATGTGAGGCTGAAGTGTGTCTCCACCAGCAACCCACCGCCTGAATACTCCTGGATTTATTTCCATGCTGCCAATGTAGAGGTGACACATGAAGATGATATGTCCATTCTCCACATCCACCATGCCACTGCCCACAACACGGGGTCCTACACTTGCAATGCCGGGAACAACAGAGGAAACGTCTCTAGAACAGCCAGAGTCACAGTTAAAGGTAAGGTCAAAATATGATCATTTCTTAAAGATTTGTTTAGGGGATTCTATGGCATTATTGATAGGACAGTAGACTTACAGGAATGCAGAGAGAGAGAGATGGGGAGTGACATGCAGCAACGGTCGTCGGGATCGGGACTCGAACTCGGGACACGCTGTCAGGCATCAGAGCCTATGTGGTATGCTCCTTGACCGCTAGGCCAGCGGGCGCCCACATATTCAAATCATTGTAGTGGAGTAAAAGTACAATATTTGCCTCTGAAATGCAGTGGAGTAGGAGTAAAGGTACTGAAAATTGGAAATACTACAGTAAAGTAAAACCAGTCCATACAACAAGTAAACAAACATGAACAAACAACTACACATCATTGTAAGCTTAAATCTATCTATCTAGCTAGCAAGATAGATAGATAGATAGCTATCTATCTGCATACCAGCACACAGATCCTTCTCTCTCTAGCTCTCATGTTAAGTGTCCATCTTGTCCAGACCTGTTCTCCCAGTGTGGCAGACCTGAGCCTGGTGATACGACCAGGATGGTGGGAGGCAGTGGGTCTCGTCCTGGGGATCATCCATGGCAGGTGTCCCTGCAGTGCAGAAGAAAACGCTCATCAGAATTGTTATTGTTATCCATAAGTATAGAGGTGTCCCAGGGTATCTGGCCTTACAACCCAGATACTCTGGTGACTACATGGCTACGAACAGAGCCCTTCCCACTGATTCACTTCCACCATCCAGTAACCCATCAGTTGGGTCTAGCACCTCGGTTTAAGTTCCTGCTTGGACACCTTTGCAATGGGTCTTGGCTCCGGTTTAGATAACCGGTGGAGTCTTTGGTCTTTTATTGTGGCGCTATAGCAGGTCACTTCACCTTTTGGCCTATGATTCTTGAACCTTAGGTCGGACCATCAACGTGTTGTCCTTTTTCTCCCTCTGGATTGCATGGAACAACTTCCCTATTACATTTACCTGACTAGCCGTTCCACTGTTTTCAGTATTATGTTGTCAATAAGATATCGTAATGCGTTTTGCCTTAATATTTTCTATTGATGATAAAGCAGGGTCTGCTTTCGGATTGTGATTGGTTCCACTGAGTGAAGACCCACCCCTCACTCCCCTTCACACTGGGTGTGGTTTCACTGAACTAGAGGCTTCAAAACCTTGTTTACAGTCTAAGAGCTCTTAGTCTTAGAGCTCTTAGTCCATATTGTTTAAAGTCTAAGAGATCTTAGTCCATATTGTTTACAGTCTAAGAGATCTTAGTCCATATTGTTTACAGTCTAAGAGATCTTAGTCCTCATTGTTTACAGTCTAAGATCTCTTAGTCCATATTGTTTAAAGTCAATGAGCTGCTCCCTTGTTGGTCAAGGTTACAATCGGGCGACTGTGGCTCAGGAGGTAGAGCAGGTTGGCCAACGATCCATGGGTCAGCGGTTTGAATCGATAGATAGATAGATACCTTTATTATCCCATGGGGGAAATTCAGTTACCCAGAAGGTACATCAGTTAAAGGTTACAGGACAGTAAGAAAAAAAGAAAAGGACTGTTGTGTACAGCAACAAAGAAGAATCAACAATACAGGAAAATCAGCCATACAGAGCAATTACGTAAAAAAAAATATATATATACATAAAGTGTCGAGACATAACACAACAACAAAAAAGTAGTAGGCCTACTAACGTTTCATGTAAAGGATTGCAATTTTAAGGGACTTTTCTAAGCATATTGCAAACTCAAAGAACTTACAATGGTCCAGTCATTCAAACATTAGGAACTACTTCTCAACGTAGTGCCAAATAATATATACACATATATACAGTATGCAAAAGTGTTTGCACCAAGACAATAATAATAATGCTTAGCCTAAATAAAAGAAAAAGTGCAGAGCCAAAAAAGTGTCCAAAAGTCTGTGCAAAAAAAGAAGTGACCAGTGTCGAGTCACAACAAAGAAAAAGAAAAAGAAAAAACGCAGATAGATGCTCCTCTCCGCAATACAGGAGGGGGGGGGGGAGTAATTTGGATGGCCCGGGATGGAAGATCATACTCGATAATACAGCGTCTCCTCCGCCGTTTTGGCCCACGTGCGTTACGGACCTCCACAGCGACACATCCTCCGGTCCACGCCACGAGCCTCCGCGGCGAGGGCTCAGCTCCTCCGTTGCGCAGCAGCGTGCGCCTCTGGCCCGAGTTACGGGCTTTCACGACGACAGCGTGTAGGCCTCCTCTTCTGCGCGAACATCGCGCTTATGCAGTTTACTCCGGATCTGAGTCCCGCCGTGCTCGCCTGCATCCAGAACAAGGTCCACGTACATCTCCGGCACCAACAGACTGGTGTATCCATAAAAACACCAAAGCAACGAGCCAGTCCCGTTGCCCCAGGGCCACACGCTTAAGACAGGCTAAACAGAATAGAGGTAGGCCACTGTTTCCTCTGCTTTGTTCCTCGCAAGGCACAGAAGGCCCTTCCCCCACTTTTTCTGCCAGCCGATCAGAAAAAACACGAAAAAAAGACTAAACTACTATATACACTAATAAAACAAAGTTCCTCAGAACATGCCCAGCTTGGCCAATGTAATGAGTCGCCACAAGAAAAAAAAAAGAAGACAGAAAAAAGCAAGAAAAAGAGAAAGTAGGAAATTAACTGCAGAGCTCTTCTGAGTTGCGACTGCAGGCCCTCAAGGAGCGCGTCGCAAAAATCCTGAATCCTCCATGTGGAAGTGTCCTTGGGCAAGACACTGAACCCCACATTGCCTCCAATGTGTTGGTCGGTGCAAGCTTGGCATCATTGGTGTGTGAATATGGGAAGTGAGGATGCTGGCATAAAATGTTCGCCGCTTCACCTCCCAATGTGTGAATGAATGGACCATTGTAAAGCGTTTTGAGTTTGCAACTTGCTTAGAAGAGTGCTATATAAAAATGCAATCCATTATTATTATATCACCAAAGCTAGACCGGTTGTTACACTCAAACAAAACACATTCATTTGCTATTATTTCTCTCCAGCTCCGCAGGTTCACCCAACAGTCCACACAACAGGTAAACAAACATGAACAAACAACTACACCTCATAGTAAGCTAAAAGGTTTTTCTTCTAATCAGAGTAATGTTACCTTTTTATTGCGTATTCTATTGTACAGAGTCTGATGTCAGGTTGGTGGGAGGAACCAGTAACTGTACTGGTACACTGGAAGTGAAACACCAGGGAGATTGGAAACCAGCGGCTGACTTAGCGGTTGTGTCTAACTGGAACTTGAACTCATCATCTCTAGTGTGTAAACAGCTGGGCTGTGGCTCTGCTGTTGACACAAAACGGAGTCATGGTTCTGAACGTCAACCTGTATGGTGGATTACATCTTCCTGTAATGGTTCTGAACCTTTACTAAGGAAGTGTGTAACCATGCAGCCTGTTAGTTCTGTGGACAGACTGGAGGTGATCTGTTCAGGTAACAAACAATGACTTCAACAATGACACAAATCACACTGTCTCCTATTTTGTCTGTCTGTCTATCTATCCGCATACCACACACATGCACTGCACACGCGCGCACCATGTACAAGCATGCACGCACGAACACACACGCGCGCGCGCGCGCGCACGCACACACACACACACACACACACACACACACACACACACACACACACACACACACACACACACACACACACACACACACACACACACACACACATATGCACGCGCACACACTGATCCTGCTCTCTCTAGATCTTATGTTCTAAACCTAAGTCTCCATCTCGTCCAGACCTGTTCTCCCAGTGTGGCAGACCTGAGCCTGGTGATACGACCAGGATCGTGGGAGGCAGTGGGTCTCGTCCTGGGGATCATCCATGGCAGGTGTCCCTGCAGCGCAGACCCACTGGATCATCAGAACCCTTCATCCATAAATGTGGAGGCGTCCTCATTCAGTCCTGTTGGGTCCTCACTGCTGCTCACTGCATGTAAGCTGCATGGCTGTTCCATCGTCCTATTGATTTAACTACCCCTGCATGGCAGTTCCATTGTCCTATTGATTTAACTACCCCGGCCTGGCTGTTCCATCATCCTATTGATTTAACTACCCCTGCATGGCTGTTCCATCATCCTATTGATTTAACTACCCCAGCATGGCAGTTCCATCGTCCTATTGATTTAACTACCCCTGCATGGCTGTTCCATCATCCTATTGATTTAACTACCCCAGCATGGCAGTTCCATCGTCCTATTGATTTAACTACCCCAGCATGGCAGTTCCATCATCCTATTGATTTAACTACCCCGGCCTGGCAGTTCCATCGTCCTATTGATTTAACTACCCCAGCATGGCAGTTCCATCATCCTATTGATTTAACTACCCCGACATGGCAGTTCCATCATCCTATTGATTTAACTACCCCGGCCTGGCTGTTCCATCGTCCTATTGATTTAACTGCCCCAGCATGGCAGTTCCATCGTCCTATTGTGTTTGCTGTTCCATCAGAAAAGGCCACAAAGATAACAGACAAAACAGGCAATTACTGACCTAACATGACCTGTGCTTTCAACAGTAAATACGGTATATGTATCTGATTTGAAAGACGATTGACTTTTATTTAACATAATGTTTGTTCAGTAGCCCCAACAGGTCCATGGACATGCAGGTGGTCGTGGGGGGAGTCTACATTAGGAGAAATGAAGACTCTGACCAGGTCATCCCTGTGTTGAGAGCCATCGTTCACCCGGATTACAGGCAAATAAAGACCCCTGATGGTCATCTCATCACTGCTCGTAGTGACATTGGTGAGGCCATAAATACGACATACGGCACAACATGATTAACTTCCAAGCCAGGTGTTCCATTTCTTTCATCTGCAGAGTATCCTCTCTCTGTTGTAGTAGATTGAAAACCCTTTTCAGTATGGTTTGTGATTTAACAAGATCCTCATCTGACTGTGGCAATCCTTGGCAATCAAAGTGGTGTAACTTGGTGGTTTTGAGTGAACATGAGTTTGTAGTGTCTGAACGAGTTCTCTTAGTTCTGAATCCTCTACAATTCAATTCAATTCAATTTTATTAGTGTGTCAAATCATAACAAGTTATCTCAAGGCACTTTACAAAGGCTAAAGAGCCATGAGAGAGAGAGGGGAGGGGGAGGGAGAAGGGGGGGAGAAATACATTAGGTAATTCACATGTTATTAACTCATCTATGAACTTTCTAACTTTCGCTTCGTCATCCTGATTAAGTTTAGGTGCATCTTTAATCCACAAGATACTATGATCATGAGGTGATCCTCGTTTTAAAACATGCTATACTCAATGACCTCTCCTAATGGTGAACTTGGATTCAATAAAATATGTAAAGATTTTTCCATTCAATAATTAAAGTGTCTTGCGGCAGTCACAGGATTAGTTCTTAGTCATCTGTTCCTTTCTTCAAAATTCATGTTCTCCCTTAGTGTATTTCTTGTTGTGTCTGTGGTCCTTTGAGTGTTTTACACTCAGGTAACATATTAAAATACCACATCTGTAGTTGGTCAAACCCCCTGTGTTATAGAGCATGCTCTGTAGCTTGTCTCTATAGGTTCTTGAATGCTGGGATTTCACATCAACACACATGTTGATGCTTTTATTTGAGGTGAAATATTGACCTTGTTAAAACTTACAAAAGAAAAACAATGACGTCACTATATTGTCATGTAATATCTGTATTCTGTGTGGATAGCCTGAGAACAGAAGCAGCAGAATCTTAAAGGTCAATACATGCTCCTTCTGACGAGTCAAGACTAGTTCTCAGTCAGAACATCTGAACTGACGTCTCCACAAAAGACTGTTCTCCCCTCTGAAGACCCAAAGGGCAGAGATGGGAAAAGTACTCACATTCTGTACTTAAGTAAAAGTAAAAGTACTTGTGAAAAAAACGACTTTGGTAAAAGTAAAAGTACTCATTCCAAATAATTACTCAAGTAAAAAGTAAAAAGTATGTGCTTTGAAAAGTACTTTTAAAGTAAAAGTAAAAGTATTTTTACCGTATATTTCAAGAATTTGAAGGATAATACAATTAAAAGATCCCCACCAAACACACGTCTTAAAACTGGCCCAGAATTGGTTTCCTACTATGATAAAAGCAGCAGTGTTTTTTTTAGACTGCAGTACAGATAGCCTAATATTTGACTCTCCAAGTACAATCATTATTATTATAAAAAAATATATGTAGGCTATATCCCACGATTTTGTAACCCATTTTCTTTAAGTGCCAATTGACCACCAAGTAGGCCTACACCATTATGACTGGTGTTAAAATACAGATAAGGTTTCCAAATAAAAATGTCGTTTTCATTGTTCAATTATAATTATAATACATCTCACATCCACAGACAGACAGATTTCTGACTGTTACTGTAAGATGTTTTGCATATTGTCTGTCAGAGGACCCCAATGTAAACAAGCCATACTGTAGTGCTTTTGCTATGCGAACTGCTAATCAAGTAATTAATCAATCAATTCAAACACACGCAGCATGCATGCACGCGCATGAGGGAGGGGGCGCGCGCGCGCGCACACACACACACACACACACACACACACATACACGCTAAAGGCTTTTGGGAGGCAAAGATGAACGAAGCCACAGTTGTGCAGAGCAGACCATTTCACTTTTTCCACACAGAACTTGACAGAAGCATTACTTTATAGCCCGTTTCAGCAGGGCTACACTTTATCCAGCATGAGATTAAAAACACTGCACTGACTCACCTAAGCTTCGAGGTTCAAAAAGAACGCATTTCCAACGCATTACAGCAGCAGCATGGCCAAAGTCTTGTGTTTATAATCCATGATAGAAGTTATCTAGACTAATCCACGTGAATTGTGTTGTCATTTTTTTGAAAGCTGTGACGAGATGAATGGTATCCAGCATGTTATGATGGTAGAATTAAACCACTTCCTGTGAAAACCGTGGATTTCAAAATAAGAGCATGAGGTATTAGGCTATTATGTAGACTATATGATCAGTTTTATTTGTTAGTCAGTTACAGGAAGTAAATAGACCGGTGCTCATGCCGGTGCTTGTCCTACTTGACAGTGTGACTCTCTCACTCCAGAGCGTCACCACAGCTTCTATGCATGATGATCGATTGCTCGCTCTGCTCTAATCATTTCGTTTGATCTGCCACGCATCGGCGCAACATTAACATAAAAGTAGCGAGCCTGTTTTGAAAATGTAGCGGAGTAAAAGTACAGATACTTGTGTTAAAATGTAACGGATAAAAGTAAAAAGTACTCCAAAAAATAAATACTCAGTAAAGTACAAAGTACTGAAAAATGTACTTCGTTACAGTAACGAAGTATTTGTACTTCGTTACTTCCCATCTCTGCCAAAGGGTGAAGCGAAGGTTTTTCAGTTTCAGTTGTTGTAAGGTTCTTGGTTTACCTATTATCCTAGATTAGAGTTCTCAACGGGCCTGAAAATTAAGGCCTGGCCCTAACTGGGCCCTACTGGGCCCTAACTGGGCCCTACTGGTCCCTAACTGGGCCCCACTGGTCCCTAACTGGGCCCTACTGGGCAGGCCCAAGGCCCAGAAAGAAATGTCGCCAGTAGGCAGCACCTGTGTCTCAAATTAAAGCACAGTGAGAGAATGGACATATATTAATTGTTCATGAAACATGCTAGGTTCTGCACAAGATAGGTTAAAGTTAAATCCCTGCTGTTGTCAATCAATCATACACCTGTCATTATCTCTCCCTGGCGTTGTCGCTGCCTGCGTGATTTTTATTACGTCCTTCCAACGGTGACGCACTAACCACCGGCAGCTGGCTCGGCAGATCTATAAACCCAAAACGTGTTCATAATCATCTGGCTTGCGTTCTGGGCTTGCAGATCTGTTATGTTCGGTGCGCAACACCACCAGTCCACCATGCTTAAACATACAATACAACTCAGGCAGGCATGCCTTTTGCGAGTCTAACTAAGCGCTGCGGCTGTAAACCCTTTAATATAAGTGCGCACATGAGCAAGGGACACTTCATTAACCAGAAAGCATATGGAATTAATAATATTATATTAATACTATCTTAAGGTAAGGTTGTCAACGTATGGTGCTTTTATGTTGATGTTGTTGCAATACAATCCTCCTTAAGTCCAGGTTGGTTCTGCTTTGAATGTACTTTTCTTGGAATTATAACTTATTACAAACTTGTGACAGTGCATGCTGTCTTTTTAATTAAAACTAGCCCTTACCCGTTCAAAGATATGAGCTCCGAAATGATGTGCAGTGTGTGGATTATGGGATGTGCACTGTGCACACAGTATATGAGGGATGGAAAGTAACTTTAACTGGTGCTTGCATGCTAATATGTAGGAGAATCAATGTAAGAAATACCCTTTCCATTTAACGGCTACAGAGATACTGTGTACCGATCTGCATGATTTTGGACAACATATGTAACAGGGCCAGAACCCCCCCCCCCCCCGCCCGCCTGCCCGCCTGCACACACACACACTCCCCCCCCCCCCCCCCCCCATGTGTGTGTGTGTGGGTTTGTGTGTGATTGTGCATGGCCTGAACAACAGCGCCCCTCCCTTAACATGTGTGGTGACAAAAGGTACTGTAGGCTAAATAGATATAGATACACCATAAAAATGCAATTATACAGCATACGATTTGTGAAAGTGACAAACGGGCTTCACAGTTATGTCAGGTGTGTTCATATGCTGATGGTGATGCGATTTCAGATCAATTGCTCCAGCCACTGATGAGAAACGCGGTTTCAGACAGACAGACATTCGGGAAATTATATGTTAGATTGCTAAAAACTTTCATCGCAGCTGTTCCACCACAGAGCCAATACGTTGCGCTGTGCGCTCTGAGGCTGAATATCCAAAAGTTATGTTTGTGACGTCATCCCAACAAGTTACAACAAGACCGCTAGTATTCTCTACTTCCGTATGTGTCACCTATTATCCTTGGTCCATTTGTCCACCGCAGTGCCACTGTGCAGACAGACAGACAGGGATATGTGCCTGTTCTCTGATGCCTGAGTGACGGAGCCCGAGGCTCGGCCCGGCCCGATCAATTAGCATTTATTTTAGGCTCGGCCCTACCAGACAATGTCGGGCCAGGCCGGGGAGGGTCGGGCTCGGGCAGAATTTGAGAACTCTATCCTAGATTACTGAGGTACTATACTGTCTGTATGTGTTTCATGTATTTGATGAAACATGTTTACCTTGCTTACTGTAAATCGCTCTGGATTAACTCTTCCAGTGCCAGAAGCAAAAATGCCTCCAAAGTCCATGTGCCAAGATTTCGTATGTTTTTCTTTACAGTGAAATAAAAAATATATCCAAAAAAAATAATCCATCCACTAGAATGAACATGTTTTTTCTCAAGCAGCCACACGAGGGAGCCAACACACAAACAGAGAAAATCATCTCTCTATCAAAAGGGAACCAATTTTTTTTTGTTCCCTTTGATCTAAAGACGTCAAAGACGTCATTGGCACAGAAGAGCATCTGCTAAATGTCACAATTGTAAATTGTTGTCAGATATGCTAATGTACATTTCTGTGGTTCAGCTTTACTTGAGCTGAATGTCACCAACAGTCCTCTCTGTGCCATGGAAACCCCCTATGTTAAAACTGCCTGTCTGCCGAAGCAACCCTTCTCTGATGGCAAGGAGTGTTTAGTCTCTGGATGGGGTCGCACTGGTATGTATCTATCTACACATTACCATGTGATATCTACACATTACCATGTGATATCTACACATTACCACGTGATATCTACACATTACCATCTGATATCTACACATTACCATCTGATATCTACACATTACCATGTGATATCTACACATTACCATCTGATATCTACACATTACCGCCTGATATCTACACATTACCATCTGATATCTACACATTACCATGTGATATCTACACATTACCATCTGATATCTACACATTACCATCTGATATCTACACATTACCGCCTGATATCTACACATTACCATCTGATATCTACACATTACCATCTGATATCTACACATTACCATGTGATATCTACACATTACCATCTGATATCTACACATTACCGCCTGATATCTACACATTGCCATCTGATATCTACACATTACCATCTGATATCTACACATTACCATCTGATATCTACACATTACCATCTGATATCTACACATTATTGATATCTACACATCACCATCTGATATCTACAAATTACCATGTGATATCTACACATTACCATGTGATATCTACACACTGCCATCTGAATCACTGCTATGTATCTATCTACACATTACCATCTGAATGACTGGTATGTATCTACGTATCTACACATTACCATGTGATATCTACACATTACCATGTGATATCTACATATTACCATCTGAATCACTGCTATGTATCTACGTATCTACACATTAGTAATGTGTAGATAGATACATAGCAGTGATTGGTTTTGGTACTGTCTAGTCTTTGATTTAGTATGTTGTTTGTTATTGTTTGTTCTTTTGGTTTTGGTACTGTCTAGTTTTTGATTTAGTCTGTTGTTTGTTATTGTTGTTCTTTTGGTTTTGGTATTGTCTTTTATGTTTTATATTGTTTTGTCGTCGGTTGATTGTTCTTTTGTTTGTGTTTGTCTTTTTGTTTGTTTGTCAAGGATAGGCATCAATAAGCATTAAGCTTCTGCTTATACCTTTTCGATACAGGTTAAAAGAAACGAAAAGAAAATTGACTGGTAATGTCTTACTGTTCATCGAAATAAACGATTCATTCATTCATTCAGATGGTAATGTGTAGATATCAGATGGTAAAGATACATAGCAGTGACTCAGATGGTAATGTGACATTACCATCTGAATCACTGCTATGTATCTACATATCTATAGGGCTTTCACCAACTAGTTGACTAGTCGAGCTTGTTGGAACTAGTCGAAAAGTTGTTTTTACATTTTTAATATGTATTTCATTTCGATTATAGTTTTCTATTTAACATCACTACCATTATAAGTTGAATATTATTATCCAGTCATCTACACTTCATTTACTTAGTTTACGAGAGACACAGCAGATACAGCCATTTGGTAAGTCCAGTTTACATTTCTTATTATTGTAGCAGCCAAAATGGATGTTGCAATTGTGCTGGAATTGTGCTTGTTATGTTGCGGTAGCGTGCACAAGTGAGTTTGTGAGTATCCGTAGTCATGGCAACTTGGTTTCTCCAAAAAGCTGTGCCACAGAGCGTCTTTATTATTAATAATAGGTTAACAACTAATCGACTAGTCGATTAGCAGTGGCGTCAACTAGTCGATCTGTAAACAATACTAGTTGTGAAAGCCCTAATCTATACATTACCATCTGCCATTTATTTAAGAAAATAAAAACAGTTGAAGAAGAGAGAGAGTTGTTTTCTGCCTGGCAGTGAATATATGGATTGATACCCAGGATGCACACTAGGCTAACGCGGACCAGTTCGTGTAGGCAGATGGGCGGGCGCGGCGAGTCTCACCGCAAGTATCCGACCAATAGCATGTGTTCTCCTCCCCCCTCCCCCCTCTGCTCCTCTGCTCAGCGCAGAGAACGCTGCTGCGTCATGATGTCAACACATTCGGTGTGACGTTCTCTGCACTCTGGTTGGTTAGGGAAATTCTACACTTCCTCCAACAGTGATCATAACGCGATCGCCCACGCCTAAGCTGACTCCTTTCCAAGTGAAGGAGCAGCGGTTCTACTCCAAGTCTCTCTCGGGTGACTGAACTTCTCACCCTATCTCTGAGGGAGATACCAGCCACCCGTCTGAGGAAACCCATTTCGGCCACTTGCACCCGCGACCTTATACTTTGGGTCATGACCCACACTTCCTGACCATAGGTGAGAGTAGGAACGCAGATTGCTCGGTAGACAGAGAGCTTTGCTTTCCGGCTCAACTCTTTTTCTTCACCACAGTGCCTGGGTCATCTATTCCCCTCCATTCTGTTATCAATCATTCCTTTACCAATGGAAACACAAGATGACATGTACACATTTTGCAGCATGTGTCAACTTTTCCTCTTTGTCTTCTCTGCCTCTCTGTGTTCTTGAAACTCAGGGAATGACAAACTTTCAAACAGACTGTTGAAAGGCAAGGTTCCCTTGATCTCTAAAGAACGCTGCACGGCTGCCCATGGAGATAAACTGGATCTGAACATGATCTGTGCAGGATACATGGAGGGAGGAGCAGTTGATGCCTGCGGGGTGAGTGTGTGTGTGTGTGTGTGTGTGTGTGTGTGTGTGTGTGTGTGTGTGTGTGTGTGTGTGCGTGCGTGTGCGTGTGCGTGTGTGTGTGTGTGTACTTTTTTTAGTCAATGATGTTTATTACAAGTGTATTACATTCTAAACTACTGCCAGTGAGGAGCATGGTCACATGACTGACTGAGGCCCAATGAGAGCAGAGTGATGGAGAACTGGCTGGCAACTAGAGATGCACTGATATATCGGCTACATATCGGTATTGGCAAATGAAGCTGACATTCACAGATAGCAGTAGCCGATATTGGTTGGTTATCTATAGCCTACCAAACTGTAGTATGTTGTTATCTATAGCCTACCAAACTGTAGTATGTTGTTATCTATAGCCTACCAAGCTGTAGTATGTTGTTATCTATAGCCTACCAAGCTGTAGTATGTTGTTATCTATAGCCTACCAAACTGTAGTATGTTATCTATAGCCTACCAAACTGTAGTATGGTGTTATCTATAGCCTACCAATTAGCTGTAGTATGTTGTTATCTATAGCCTACCAAACTGTAGTATGTTGTTATCCATAGCCTACCAAGCTGTAGATTCTGAACAGTTATTTCTTATAATGAAGATGTATTTTTGTCCCTGGCACAAAAGGCGTAAACACCAGGAATGAAATGCATGTTGTATTAACGTCCTTCTTAGATACATCAACAAACTGCCAATAAATATTCTATCTATACAGGTTGTATTAACGTCTTTATAATACTGCTGCTAGCTGGATGGTCCGGTCCCACATTCGTTCCTGACAGAAACTGTGTCCTGAACTATAGTTCCTCTATGCCTCTATGGTCCTGGCAATAGCAATGCTAATGCAGAAGAGAATAAATAAATATTACACACCCATACTAGGTAGTAGGTAGGCTATCCTCTAAAATGTGGTTACTTTGGGCATGGATGACAATATAGTCTTTGCAACAGAAAGTAATTATTAAAAACAATAGCAATTAAAAAAAAAAAGATTTAATATTAGATTGTTATTCTCAAAAATGATTATTCTAACCACTAATTACAAATAATTGTAGCTATTTCATGAAGGGTCTTACTTGATTGTTAGAACTATATATTTTTTTAGCTTGATAACTGGTCATTTTAGGTTGTTTTTTTAATGTCCACGGAATCAAGAAATGTTCTCCGCAGAATTCCGCAGAATCAGGATTGTTCTCCGCGGAATCAAGATTTTTTTCTCTGCAGATTCCTGGGGGGACTAGTTACTACATATATTAAGTTAGTAATGCATAATTGAATTTTAATAGATATATTGTGTTGGGGTCCTCTGGTTTGTCTTAAAGGACAATTTTTTTTTTTTTTTTTTTTTTTTTGAACAAGGGTTCATATTTTAGATTGTAATTAGAGAAAAGAAAAGATGTGTTAAAATGTTTTAATTTACTGCTTTTTATTGTTTTAGCATATTTTGATTTCAGTGGTTGGGGGCATGCGTACAAGTGGCAAAATGTCTTTTTAGATTCCCAAGATGCACCACAATCTTTCATTGGCAGATGTGCCTTAACATCTCATCTTTTCTCTTCTCTAATTACAATCTAAAATGTTAAAGTTGTCCTTTAAAGTCTTAACTCTGTATTCAACTGGTTGTCTCTCCAGGGTGATTCAGGGGGTCCTTTGATGTGTGAACATAATGTATTCAACTGGTTGTCTCTACAGGGGGATTCAGGTGGTCATCTGATGTGTGAACATAATGTATTCAACTGGTTGTCTCTACAGGGGGATTCAGGTGGTCCTCTGATGTGTGAACATAATGTATTCAACTGGTTGTCTCTACAGGGGGATTCAGGTGGTCATCTGATGAACATAATGTATTCAACTGGTTGTCTCTACAGGGGGATTCAGGTGGTCCTCTGATGTGTGAACATAATGTATTCAACTGGTTGTCTCTACAGGGGGATTCAGGGGGTCCTCTGATGTGTGAACATAATGTATTCAACTGGTTGTCTCTCCAGGGGGATTCAGGTGGTCCTCTGATGTGTGAACATACTGTATTCAACTGGTTGTCTCTACAGGGTGATTCAGGGGGTCCTCTGATGTGTGAACATAATGTATTCAACTGGTTGTCTCTACAGGGTAATTCAGGTGGTCCTCTGATGTGTGAACATAATGTATTCAACTGGTTGTCTCTACAGGGTGATTCAGGTGGTCCTCTGATGTGTGAACATAATGTATTCAACTGGTTGTCTCTACAGGGGGATTCAGGTGGTCCTCTGATGTGTGAACAGGATGGAATTCACTACCTGGCTGGTTTGGTGAGCTGGGGTCCTCCATGTACCAACAGGAACAAGCCTGGTGTCTACGCCAACGTCCACAGATTTGTGGAGTGGATTACGGAGAAAATGTCTAAAGATGTTAAAGCTTATGATTACTCTTATGATGACTACACCACCTCCATGTCTGATGATCGTGTTGATTACGACTTCACTAATGATGAGAACCAGACCTCCATTGGGTGATCATTGATCAGCAAGCATGTTGTAAGACAGGTTAAAGTTCACCTTCATTTAGAAATGACACAGTGAGACAAAGCCTTGATAGTGCAAGCATGACACAATGTTACAACATTATATCCAGTTGATAGTAATGAATGATACAATGTTACTACATTATATCCAGTTGATAATAATGAATGATACAATGTCACTACGCATATAAGAAGATAGTAATGCATAACACAATGTTACTACATAATATTAAGTTGATAGTAATGAATGATACAATGTTACTACATATATTAAGTTGATAATAATGAATGATACAATGTTAGATATTAAGTTGATAGTAATGCATAACACAATGTTACTACATAATTAAGTTCATGGTTTAAAATTCAATGTTACTACATGTATAAAGTTGATAGTAATGCATAATTATATGTTAGTAATGCATAATTCAATGTTACTACAATATAAAGTTGATAGTAATGCATAATTCAATCTTACTACATATATTTTACGTTGGTAATGCATAATTCAATGTTATTAGATATATTGCGTTTGTGGGGTAATTGTTGGGTCAATGGTGTACACTGTATGGTCTTGACCTGCTGTTAATTAGAAAATAAAATCTATAAAATGTACTGATTGAGTCATTTCAATACTTCCTTAAAGCACAAAGAAACATGTATCAATTTAGTTCAGATTAACTGTGATTAAAAGTAGATTTTAACACACTAGTCCCATTCATGGATTGTGATTGGCTGGTTTCTGTTTAGTACACGTGATAAAACAGACTATATTCTGACAGCTCTGAGAATCTGTAGTAAAAACAGCTCAACTGTCTGTAGCCTAACATTGAATGAATTAACACAGGAAGAGAGAAAACATATAATTAAAATGTATAAAAATGATTTATTCCATGAGAAAGTATCTCCGAAAATAGCAGATCTACACGCTGCAACTTTTTGTTTGAGAAAAGCAAGACAAGAAAACAAACCAAAAACAAAAATAATCAATTACAAGGTTATGCAATGTACACAATCAAACAGTGTTGACGGTCACAGTGAAACAATGAGTCTTCAATAGAGAGGCCTCAGTCACACAGTTAAAGCACATGCCCTGTGCTTCACATGTATGATCAGCTACTTTTGACTATTTTCCTCCGCAGGGGGCACCGGCGGTGGCTGGGCCCCCGGGGGCCCCCTGGGTGCCGGCCTCGTCTCTTCTGGTCAGTGACTATAGGTCATTGCCATGTTGACTTGTGGACATTTTTGTAAAAAAAAAGAAAACAATTGTTTCATTGACCAGACAATAATATTATCAGAAACACAAAGAGATAGCCCTGAACAGCCATAACAGGTCTACAACTCAAGAGTCTATAATTCTCTGCAACTCTGAGGACCTACGGGTCCATTAGGTTCCATTTTTTCACCCTTAAGTTATGGGGGTCCTTGCAAATGAAACATTTGAGAACCACTATAGGCCGTATTGCGTTATAAGGAAAAGTGCTTAGAAAATGAATTTCGTTCCCACGTCTGGGCACTACTCATACAATGCATTTTTGCATAGACAATACCCCTGTGGACTTTGGGTTAAAAGTTCTCCGCACGAAACCTGCACGACTTTTGTCACCAGCCAGAATTGTATATAAAAGTGAATAACAAAAAAACTAAAATCTTGTGCTGCTGTTTTTGCTTGTAAAATGTACTATATTGATTTTGGCAACTCAAAATCTTTCTCAAATGTCAAATACATCTACTTAACATCTGAAACAAGTATTGGTGCCTTTGTATTCTCATATGTGAATTTAGATTGTGAAATATAGCAAATTTGTTGAAGAAAACGCCTCAATGTACAGTATGTGATTGGCACCCAGCAAAATGAAACATACACATAGTACATTTAGCTAAAAGCGTATGTCTCATACATACCACATCTCACAGCCAACTGTGTAATGAAAGGTACCTTGGCCAGAAATGGATGAAAATCAATCAAACTGCTATCACACCCCCCTAAATTGGAAAAAATCCCAAAATGGACAAGACTATAATAAATGCACAAAAGGTCATGTCAGGTATAAAATATGTATTTAAGTACCACAGAGTGTCCCAACATCTGTCATTTGTAGGCTACATCAAGACACCCCCCAACTAGTCTCGCAAGGCCAGACTGTTGCCACCGCGATTTGTGCAAATGCTCCCGGCATACAGTCTGGCAAACAGAAATAGAAACGATGAGTGTGAGATAAAGCGGATGTGATGCAACCGCTCCCTTGGTGCAGTAGAAATAACATGTCCTACTGGAAGCGTTATGTCTCCTTTCAATATTTCTGAGGGCGTTATTTCGTCTTTCTCTGGTGTTGTTGGTGTTATACCTCCATGATGTTTTCAAACGTTTTCTTAAACTATACACCCATAACAAGAATAGACTGCTCGAATGACTTTGTCTGAGCTATTGTGTTTCTGTTATGTTTCCAATGGGACTACAGTTCAGTGCAGCACTGGCTACTTCCGATACTCGCCGTTCGGGAGCTGCCATTTCAGACTCTATAGCATTCGGAGATTGTGGAATAGTTGTCTGGCTACGCGAGACTACCCCCCAACCAAAACAAAAACGCATACAAATGTTGGCAGCATAAGTAAACTTAAGGCTGTGCTGTGACAAAATACAGCAAATGTTAAGCTTTTTCCTCCCACATGTATGTATTGCATAAGCAAATCTTGAAATAAAATAATTATTTAGCTAATTTTACATGCTGACATGGTGCGTATATTACTCATCCCATCACGTTCATTCAGGGGTCATCAATATGTCTGTACTACGGACAAAATGTGTCAGTGGCTGATTTTATATCTTATAATGTCTTGTTTTTGATCATAAGACCCAATTAATGAATTCGAAGTCGACAGGTTTTCTTCAGAAGATCTATGAAATTGGGACATTTTGGCATATTAGGAGTCCAACCAGTACTAGTACGCCCTTAACTCTGAGATTGTACAAATGGAACCAAATGGTTCTCAGAGTTACACACATGTTATGGTAATTCAGGGCTTGCTCTTCTATGTGTTTCTGGTAGATATTATTGTCCACTCATTTAGTAGGTCCGTGGCAAAAAAGATATTTCAACATAAATCTCCACCAAAAGCCAGCATGGTGATGAATGACCCTTGCTTAATCAGAGTCATCATCCCATAAAGCTTGTTTCTTTTGAAACATTCTCACAGTTCTGGCACTCCGTTTCCAACCTGTTCTGGCACTGAAATAAATCAGTACAAGACAGTCTTGCAGACATACTGTACAGGTTTGCTTGTCTTCAACAATAGTGAACAACATGCAAAACACTTGACTGTGGAATCAGCACACTGTCCTGTTGATATGTTGAGCAAGGATGATGTGGTCACTGTAGATGGGTTAGTGTCTACTGCTGACATGGTGTGGGTTGGAGGGGTGGAGGTGGAGCATAGACTTGAGCTCTGCAGAGACAGGGCTGAGTGTAATGCCATCCAGAACACTACTGTTGTGGCTGCCATCTGCTCGTCAGCCAACAAATACACCTGCCATCAGTGCTTCATGTACCTCTGAAGCTGTTTCCGGTCATTTCTTCATCTAAGGCAAATACAAAGGTAAAGATTGCTGCCCGTACTTGTAGTGGCCTACTAAAGTGAGATAGGGTAGCATTCTTGCTGATTCACAGAGATGTCCTGTCCAGTCACCTTCCCGCTCGTAGTAGATAAACCTTGGAGAATATCTGACACTCCAGGAAGTTTGCCCAGAGGACTGCAGTTGATTGCCCATTGAACGATTCCTGAAAAGCAGCAGCTGATCTCCTAAAGGCTATAACAGAGTCCAGGGTGAAGAGCTATTCACCTCGTTGTAGTTTCCTAGCTATCACCTAGGCTTTGTAATGTATTTTTAGGTGATAGCTAGAAAACTACACCACGGTGAACTTGTGAATAGCTCTTCACCCTGGACTCTGATGGAGGCTTAAGACTGCCATCTCTGGATGCCTCGTCATTTATAACTTCTGCCAGTTATCTCTTTTTCAAACAGGACTTTGAGGGCATGTAACGTTTGGTAGTATTATGTCTTTTCAACAAAAATCTTCTTGACAGCTGCAACAAGCAGATCATCTGCCCCTGCATCCCTGATAATCTTGCAAATAGCCTTCATGTTCAGTAGTTGTGAGCTTGGTGGAAGCCTCCCAGCAACAGGACTACATTGCCAAACTCATTTTGGTGATAATGGTGTACTTATGTAGTGAAGAGTTGTTTCATCTCTTTTCTGAGGACAGAAGGATCAGTTGGCGATGCTGGGATGAGTGGAAATGTGTTCATATTGCTTTTGTCATAACAGCCAGCTGTCATTGTAAAAGTCATAGTAAAGCTCATTTTCGGGTGGCGTCCATCTTGGAAATATGTAAATTATAGATCCAGACACACCCAATCATGAAGATATGTATTCCATTGAGTTTCTCTTGATGTGAAACCATGAAATAGACACCAAGTTACTTGTCATTATAACAAAATTACAGTCACTGACAATCACTTACATTGAAGCGTTTCCTTCAACAAATTTGATACATTACATGATCTAAATTTGCATATGAGTATACTAAGGCACCAATACTTGTTTCAGATGTTAGGTAGATGTATTCATGACATTTGAGAAAGATTTTGTGTTGCCAAAATCAATATAGCAAATTTTACAAGCAAAAACAGCAGCACAAGATTTTCGTTTTTTTGTTTTGTTATTCCCATTAAACACATTTCTGGCTGGTGACAAAGATTGTGCAAGTGACACGCGAGAACTTTTGGTTTCTTACTTACTATCAATAGATCTTTCTAATGAAGCAAAGTTTATGTAGTGCCCATGGGGCGGGAACGAAACCGAACGATACCAGCCACGCAATACAGCCTACTAGTACAAGTGGACTCAATGTACCATAATAAATCACACAAGGAGACTTGACATGCAGTAATTAGGTATTATGGTCAAAATAAAAATATGGTGTGTAAAACAGAAAATCTAATTATTGCCACAGACAAGACCAAGTTTTCTTTGCCACAGACACATTGTCCGTGTACGGGGTCGCTACTCTACTGGGTGGAGGAATGGCATTATTTTAGGTGAGTTGGAACGACCTTTGTTGATTATTTCACTTGTAGCTTGGTTATCTGAGTGAATAAGGATGGATTTCCGCGCCCATTCGTGACCTCAAATGAGCGCGGCAATGACGATGGGATATATTTTGTGGAGTGCAGAGGACGGGTGAGCGGAGGGGGGGTTGAAGGGGAGGAATTCGGGTGACCATTCTGACGCAAACCATCGACCCTGGTAGTAGGCACCGAACCCGATAGATGGGGCTGCATCCGTGTACAACTGGATGTCGTCTGGGTTGGAAATTAGCCTATCGTAAAAGAAAGTAATTCCGTTCCACCGCTCATCGGCCACTCCGATGGGGCTAATACTGAAGACCGGAAAAGGTGGCTTGTCTAAGGGCCCCATCATGAACCACTCCTCTACCTCCTTGGCCAGGCGAGTGTCAACTGCTTCAGGGTCATTGATGGCGGACTGGAGGTTATGGCAAATGTGGGAGGTGGAGAGGGTGATGACTAAGCATGCACCTGCCGTGTGGACGACATGTAATGTTATTTAGAACTAGGAAGTTGTTTTGAAGTAGAATTAGCAGGATAGGGGGCGGAGGAAGACGGATGAGAGGCGGTAGAGAGAGTGGAGCGATTGGACCGGGTGGGCGGGGCCGCGGGAGACGCCGATCCTGGACGCTCGGATCGAAGATGGGCCAGATAGGCCGCGAACAGGTCCGCTTTTCGGTCCGTCTTCTAAAAAGGGACCCCCCTCGCCGTGAGCACGGACTACAGGCCGGCAACGTTCCACTCAGAGATGGACATCAATGGAACGGATCGTAGACGTGTGCCGGTGGCGGGAGCAACACTGCGAGATGCGGAAGCAGCACGCAACGTGGAGGCATCAGGTGAATAGCTGCAATGGTTGTGGCCGAGCGCATCCTGGTTGTGCTGCTGGGATGGAGCCGTGACGAGCAGAACCGGAGCGGGCCGAGCCACTGGACTCCGGTATAGTTGTGCGCGACGCAGGAGTGTATAACGATTCCTTGTCGAAGGCGTGCACATTAAACAGGCGCTTTCGCTCGTCCATGATGGACGGCGAGCAAAACAAAACTAAATATAAATACTACCTGTTTAATACTCACTAGCACTGTTGTGATAACAATAACTTTAACAAACTTAGCAACAGTGCTGATGAAACAGACGAGTGGAATAGGAGATATAGAAGGATTTCTATGACGGAGCGTTACCTTGGCATTTGGATATGCAACGTGATAGCGTTCTGATAAGCACGCTATGTGAGCAGAGTCAAACAGGTAAGTTACATGATCTGAGGTGTATTTTATACTGTGTGATCGCTGTGTGATTGGCTGATAGGGTTAGCATGGGTGTAGTTAATGTTGTTGTTGAGGTGATAAGGAACATGGGTTGTTACGGAAAGCAGAGGCTGTGTGGATGGCTGAGGCAAGCGGTGACGGAGATCCCAGAGGGTGTCCACTCCTGAACTTGCATTGAGCACAAGTGCACAACTACATTAATGGATTCATTGCTTAAAGACTAGGGGTGTAACATATATAGTAACTGCATCGAAATATCGTTTTTAACTTAAAAAATTGAAGTATATCAAAATGAAAACAGCTAAAATCGAATCGTATCTTTTTATTTTGTATTGTATCGAATCGGCAGTGCAAAGAATCGATTGTATCGATACTACCTACTTGTGCGTTGTATTTAGCATTTTTATGAAGAAAAATTAAAAGGGGGGGTTTAATTACTTTTCCTTTCCATATAGCTACAGTGGTCTATTGATAAATGTGTGTAATCTCTGGGTTCATGTCAAGGCCGGTGCAGGTTTGTCAATATACAATGTCCATATATTTGCCAGTTAATCACTGTGTTTACTTATTTATATCCAAAATAATACATGTTTCCCTTAAAATCTGCTCTATACACACCTTTCACACAGATTAAATTTCTTTGCTAAATAGTTACTATATCGATTTTAAATTACTGAATCGAATCGTATCGTATTGCCATGAATGAACCAATATCGTACATGTATCGTATCGTCAACCATGTATCGTGATATGTATCGAATCGCTATTAAAATGTATCGTTACACCCCTATTAAAGACAGAATTAATGAATTAAACTGATGGGCCTACGCAAATTACTTTAACACATCGGACGCCCACGTGGTGCCCACGCGCCAATCTCTTTGATGTTTACGCGTGCCCACGACGCGCTCAACGCACAGTAAACTATACTGTACTGTAGCTACTGCACTTGGCTACCGCGGTGATGAAACAAACTCCATTTCCCAACATGCAGCGCGAAATTACGTCACCCGGACGTGCTGTCTGTCTCGTTGACTTCCTGTTTAGCGGCTGCACAAAAATGCTGTTTTCTCCGGATTCTCTTCCTTTTTTCTTTTTTTTCTCAAAACGGCAGCCTCTTCTACCGGCCGTAACACAAACACTGTGGCTTAGAATTGATAAAAAACGGTCCTGACTGAAAGAAAAGATTTTCGCAAAATAAACAGGACATACTTGGATTACATTTACTCGGATTACTTTTCTCGACAGTACTTCGAAGGTAGGTAAAATGGCCGGTTGCCATGGGCACCAGCAAATTAAACGTTAATAATTCTGGGCACCCGATGTGTTAATAACCATACCTTCAGCAATCTAGAACTGCCGTCTACCTGGATACCGGTGATGCAACGTTGTATCTTTAATCTGATTGGCTGAACTACAGAACAAACTCCTGCCTTCGCTTTCACACTCCAAAGCTTGACGTTAAAACCTGTTTAATGTCATCTGTTGAATCGGGTCAGTTCTGTTGAGTTCTGTGATGATGAAGATTACAGCCACCCTCCTCATCTTCTCCTCTGTGCTTTGGGTCAAAGCAATCCCAGGCAGTAAGTACTTCACAGATCCTGTTCTTTATACACATTTATCTTATCAAATATACACTATCTACAGCAGGGGCGTCACAAAGGGGGGACTGAGTTACTAGGGCCCAAGGTGGAGGGGCCTTAATTATTTTCTACTTCAGCTATTGAAAATAGTGTAGATCTGCTATTTTTGAAAAGTCGTGAAAATGTGTGCAAATCTTTGAATATACTGTATGTATTTTTAAAGTGAACATTTGTAACTAAGATTTTGCTTCTGGGGGGTCTTCTGGGGGTCCGTGGCCAAATACATATCATTTTGGGGGTCGTTCACGGGAAAAGGTTTGAGCACCACTGACATAGAAACATAGGTTTTTCAAAAAAAGGATTTGAACTATTTAAAGACTTGGACAACTGTTCACGATTTTAAAAAAATAGCAGATCTACAGGCTGATTATCTCTTCTCTACAGTCTTCCATAAGGACTCCAATGTGTGTGGCTGCACAGACCCAGATGAAAACCCAGAGAAGGAGGACATGTTTGCGCTGGACGGTGAAGTGAAGTGGTACGCAGACTTCGGCAAAGGCGAGGGGGAGACGCCTCAGCCTAAGTTCATCGAGCAAATGACCTACCCAGACACCTACTTACACGCTCTGACTCGACAGGACATCTGCAGGAACAACCTCAGGCTCACTCGCGCTGCGCTGAACAACCCGCCACTGGAACAAGGTACAAGACGTCGTCGTCGGGTGAAAAACTTGTATGTCCAAAACCTAAATTTTATATTGACGATTTCGTCAACAAAATAAAAACTAGACTAAAACGTTACAGGGAGGGACTAGTGGAGAAGAGTAATTTTATGTGTGGTTGCTCTCATGGTGTTGCGTGCTGAAAATAGCTAATCTACAAGCTACAACGCGTCGCGTGTTGTGAGCTTGTAGATCTGCTATTTTCAGCACACAACCAAGTGTAATATCAGTCATTACGATGCCATCAAGGCCTGCCAAAATACATTTTAGTCGACTAAATCAACTGTAGATTTAGTCGCCTAAAATCTTATGATATTTAGTCGACTAAAATGAGACTAAAACTAATACTTTTCAGGTGACTAAATTATGACTAAAACTAAATGACATTTTATTTAAAAGACAATGACTAAAACTAAATCAAAATTTGCTGTCAAAAACAACACTGGAATTGAACCCAGTGCATGACGGAGGACGATATCACAATAAATTAAATCTCCACAATACAACTATCGTGAGTGTTTTTTATCACGATAAACGACAATATTGTGTATCGTCCCATCCCTAGTTCTCAGATCGCTGTACGTAATATCTGTCTTTGTTGTCTTCAGATAAACCCCACAGCACCATCTACACCAAACACGAGGTGGAGCTGGGAGTGGACAATGTTCTCATCTGCCGCGTCAGCGGCTTCTACCCTGCCCCGGTGCACATCTCATGGACCAGGAACAACCTCAACCTGACCAGCAACATCTCCTCCAGCGTCCCCCGCATCAAAGAAGACTGGACCTTCTACCAGTTCTCCAGTCTGAAGTTCACGCCAGAGCAGGGAGACGTCTACAGCTGCAGGGTCAACCACCAGTCTCTGACTGAACCCCTGGCCAGAGTGTGGGGTAAGGCAGTGGTGTGTTCTAGAGCTTTTTTGCGTGGTATCTATAAATATGAAGTTCCCTTATGTCATCAATATTAAGCCCATATCTGGGAAATGCCCCTGGGGGTCCCGACCCACAGGTTGAGAACCACTGGTCTATCTGACTGACTGACTGACTGACTGACTGACTGACTGACTGACTGACTGATTATATGACTGACTGACTGAATGACTGACTCACTGTTTGTGCGTGTGGGCATGTGTTTCTCTCCAGATGTGGATCAGTTCCAGGTCCAGTCCAGTGTGGGTCCAGATGTGTTCTGTGGTGTGGGGCTGACCCTGGGTCTGCTGGGGGTCGCCATGGGAACTTTCTTCCTCATCAAAGGAAATGAATGCACCTGAAACACACTATGGAATACGAAATGAGCAAATGATTCAAACTGATATAAGAGTTGAGGTGAGGAGCAAATGAAGATATAGGTTTAATATCCTATAATCATTGCTGAGACGTTTCTCATAGTAAACTTGCTCCCTACGGTCGCAATTATCACGCCATCCTAAATTAGCAGGTCTGTGTGCTGTTTATAAGTTATTTGGTAATATAATAAGAGTTAAATAGCTTTATATTCTGATAGCCCTCGTTGCTATAGAGTGTTCAGTAACAGGTCTGTGTGCTGTTTATAAGTTATTTGGTAATATAATAAGAGTTAAATAGCTTTATATTCTGATAGCCCTCGTTGCTATAGAGTGTTCAGTAACATGAGTCTCAGTGTTTCTCCAGCTCTTTAACAGAACATGCATTTCCAGGTCAGGATACCAATTGTATCCAATCAGGAGAGAGAACTCAGACAGTGCTTTAACTGTTGAAAAATAGCAGATCTACAAGCTCACTGTGAGCCTGTAGATCTGCTATTTTTTGAAAAGTTGTGAAAATGTGTGCGGAGTCTGAATATTTCAAATCTTATGTTTATGTTTATGCTTATGTTTCTATGTCAGTGGTGCTCACACTTTTTCATGTCGAGGACTCCCAAAATGATATGTATTTGGCCACGGACCCCCATCTCAAAATATTTAGTTCCAGGGACCCCCCAGAAGCAACATTTGAGTTACAAATGTTCGCTTAAAAAATACATATATTCAAAAACGTGCACACACTTTCACGACTTTTCAAAAATAGCAGATCTACAAGCTCGCAGCGCGCTGTGAGCTTGTAGATCTGCTATTTTTTCAATAGTATAAAATAATTAAGGCCCCTCCACCTTGGGCCCTGGTAACTCAGTCCCACTCCCCCCCCCCCCCCCCCCCCCCCCTCCCCCTTGTGACACCCCTGATTACTATCACAATATAGCACTTTAACCTCCTTTTTGTTTTAACCCAAATAAATATCACTAAATTAAGGATTTGAGTGAGAATTATAAACAACATTTACTGTAGGACTGTTCATGAATCAGTGATTATTAACAACATTTACTGTAGGACTGTTCATGAATCAGTGATGTGTGGTATTCTATTGTTTCAGTAGAGATTAATACAAATCTTGACTTCACGAAAAACTCCATCACCTGCTGTCTTTGTGAGATGCGGTTAACATACTATAAGATATTCATTAGAAAACTGGTCTGCATTTATTATAGTGGCTTTATCCAAAGTGTGTTGACCTGATCGTAGCACAGGTCACAAGAGATTAACCACAAAGGGTTAATCCACCCCTGCACACGCATGTGCGCACGCGCACGCACACACTCACACACAGAGAGAGAGAAAATAGACAAAAGGGGCAAAAATATCATTCCTGGTCATTCCGGCCTGGCAGCAAGCTTCTGTAGTTTTGGTTTGACATCCGCCCGGTAACAAGTGATGAGAGTGAATATTGTTTTATTCATTGGCTGTCATGTAGGGGTGTAGCAATATAGTAACTGAATCGAGAAATCTTTTTTTTTAATTTTTACTATATCGATATGCAAAAGCAAATGTTTTGGCTCTGTATATCGTAACATATCGTTTTACAATGCAAATAATCGGTTGTATGGAAACTAAGTATTTGTGCCTTGTATTTAGCAATTTTAAGAGAGAAAAAAAAGAGGTTTCTAATTACTTTTCCATATAGCTACTCTTGGTCTATCAATAAATGTGTGTAATCTCTGTGTTCATGTCAAGGTGCAGGTTTGTCCATATGTGTTGTAATATGGTGTCCATGTATTTGCTAAAAGATCAGTATTTACTTATTTATATCCATAGACCTTACCCGTTCGAAGATATGTGCTCCAAAATATGTCAAACGCACCCGGTGAAAGTGTGTGTGTGAGAGAGAGAAAGAGAGAGAGAGAGAGAGAGAGAGAGAGAGAGAGAGAAACATCCCTAACTGTGAGAGAAAGGGGTGTGTGTGTGTGGGGCTACAGATCCCATGGCCTGGAGGAACGGACCGTAACCCTGGCAACAGACAGCAGAGTTCAACAGAAGTGGTTAAGAAAACGCTAATAAACTGCTTTAATTTGGGAGAAATGAAATTTGGGCTCCGTCAGTGTTGGTATAATGCTAATGGCCAATACCATGTGAACTTTGGGATCAGTTGCTGAAGCGAGTGAATAGATAAACGTAGATAAGCGTGAGCGTTAGAGCGTGAGTTAGAGCGTTAGAGTGTGAGTTTGCTCCTTTATTAGTAGGATAATAAAAGGTTTTTCAACCTGCTCTATTGACACGTTTCACACATATTTGCTAAATAGTTACTATATCCATTTTAAATCATTGAATCGAATCGTATCGTATCGCCATGAATGAACCAATATCGTCCATGTATCGTATCGTCAACCATCGTGATGCGCATCGTATCGTTGTTCAAATGTATCGTTACACCCCTACTGCCTGAGACTGTTGGAGAAGTGAGTCAGTGTTCAGTTCCTCCATCACACTGTCGACTCATCACTACTTCAGCTAAACTCTCAAACACCTCAACTCATCAACATGACTTCAACTGAACTCTGGCTCTGTGTTTCACTGTGTTTCGTCCATTTCCATGGAGCAGGTAAACTTGATTTTGAATACTTAAAGGACAACTAAGAGTTCATATTTTAGATTGTAATTAGAGAAAAGAAAAATGAGTGTTAAAATATTTTCATTTGCTTGGTTCTATTGTTTTATCGTGTTTACCGTGATAAAATGTGGGGCATGCGTACGCATGGGGGCATGCGTACAAGCGGGTAAATATGTATTTTTAGACACAATAGGCCAGCAGTTTCTATATTGCTATTTACAGTAACACTTCTAGCCCCCATAAGTCACATCCAACCATGAAAGGTTGCGTTGTATCTTGGGAATGGGCTTATTCTGTGTAAAATTAGATATTTAGCCACTTGTACGCATGCCCCAAACCACTGAAATAAGAATCTCTAAAACAATAGAAAGAAGTAAATGAAATAACTTTAACACTCATCTTTTATATTCTTTAATTACAATCTAAAATATGAACCCTTGTTGTAAAAAACTAAAGTTGTCCTTTAAAAAGTTTCATTGTCTAATCAGGCTTTTATGAACACCCTGGAGAGATTTTAATGTGCTTGATTCAGTACTATTATTTAGATGTTTGATATTAATTGTTTCAGACACACCCTCTTCCTATACAAACCCATTGTAACTTCCAACTCCAGTTTAACCATGATAGATTCTTCAAAATCACCCATCTTTTTTTTTCTGGTGACTCCTGACGCCCTCCTAATACGTGAGCTGGCCATGTTACAATGGAGTTTGAAGTTACAATGGGTTTGTATATGCATGTCTGATAAAATTAATATCTAAATACTGAATCAAGCAATCTCTCCATGGGTCACAAACGCCTGATTAGATGATACAATGACCATATTCTGAGAACTTTTGCCAAAAATAGCCGATCTACAAGCTCACGCGTTGTGAGCTTGTAGATCGGCTATTTTCGGTAAAGTGGTTTGGTGTAGAGGGAGAAAAGAGCAGAATGAAATGTCAAGTTATTAAGTATCGATGGTTCAAGTGGTTAAATATCTGAAAACACAAATTGACATGAATCCAAAATACACGATTGTGCTGTTAAACGATGAAACTATGGAATCTATGAACAGGTTGTGGGGGGGTCCCTGCTTCATCTCTCTCTCTCAACTAAGCGGTCCTTGGCCTGAAAATGTTGAAGACCCCTGCTCTAATAGCAATAATGCAGAGTGATGACATTTCCGTTCTTGTCTCATTTCCAGGTGGATTTCCATACTGCGTGGTTACAGAGTGTGTGTTTAACTCCAGCGAGCTGCAGGACATCCAGTTCATTCAGTCCCTGGTCTTCAACAAACAGGAGTTTGTCCGCTGGGACAGCAGGTTGGACAGGTACGTGGGCTACACAGAGTACGGTGTGAAGCAGGCCGAGCGCTTCAACCACGATCCCGTCTCGGTGGCCACCATGCGATCAAACAGAGACGGTTACTGCAAATACAACGTCGAGGTCGACTACCTTTGTGCCCTGGAGAAGAGAGGTGAGCCCAACTGATCTCAGTGGTGGAAAAGTATGACATTGTTGGCATCAAACTGTACTGTACCAAAAGTAAAAATACAAAATATATAAAAATAGCAGATCTACACACGTTGTGAGCTTGTAGATCAGCTATTTTCAAATAGCCTAGGTACTATGAGATAGGGTGAAAGTGGTTTATGTTTGTTTTATAATATTATAATTTATATCTGCAAAGTAACTAGTGACTAAAGTTTTCAAATAATTGTAGTGGAGTAAAAGTACAATAATTGGATCTGAGATGTAGTGGAGTAGAAGTAAAAGTATTGTAAATTGTAAATTGTAAAGTACAAATTTCAAGTGTACTTAACTACAGTAGCTAAGTAAATATACTAATTTACACCACTGCTCAGTTTTACTGGTAAATACGGGTAAATGGGTATAGGCCTACCACTAATTTTCAACATTGAACGACCGGTATGTCATTAATATACCTTAGAGTTGTTGTGTGGAAATAAGAAAAAAGTCCCCCCCTCCTGTGTTGCCTAGAACTGTCTCTTTGCCTCTCGCTAGCACAGTGGTAACGTGATCCGCCTCTCGCTAGCACAGTGGTAACGTGATCCGCCTCTCGCTAGCACAGTGGTAACATGATCCGCCTCTCCCCCGTACAGACGCAGCTGACTGAGCAGTTGTTGAATAGCATGACCGACACATGCTCTGCGTTTTGACACTAAATGGTACCTGACAGTCGCAATAGTAATAACTAGAAGTACTGTTCCTACGAAACAGTGTGGGCTCGCTCGTAAAGAAATCATAAAAAAAATAACTAAAATAAACTCTTAATTAAAGGAGCTATAGTCAACTTTTTCATTGTAGGGCCTACACTTTGTTTACATCCTAGTCTGTAGACTAGAATGTAAACAAAGTGTCGGTCTGACAATGGCCAAAATGATTATTTTATCATTATTTTACGCATTTTGTGGTAATTTTTGAATAGAAACACATATGAAGCTTATTTTTTTATAAAATATTTTCGAAACATTATTTTTATTTTAGCATCCGTTTTTCAAGAAAAAGTTGACTATGGCTCCTTTAAATAAATTGTTGTTTTTCCTTCATTTTTTATGTTTGCCAACATGACTATACTCTGCAGCGTGCTGTCATGTGAAGCTCAACCAATACTCCAGCTAACACCACTCCCAGATGTTTTTTCCGCAATTGCACCTCATTGGCTAAGGGCCCTGCCTTTGTACTGTCTGCGGTGGAACTTTGTAAATAAATAATGAAGATAACAATAGTGTTCTCGCCTTTCAGGCGAGCCCACAATTAACTAGTAATAATATATAAGACGCCTCAGGGCGCCCTTGGCCATCTGGCCAGTGATGTATATCGGACCAGTTACCCATGGAGACCCCTGGTACCCATATATGGAGATCCCTGTACTGTATATGGAGATATGCTGTGAGAGCCCAAACATGCTTACTCAGTTATTAGTTATGTGAAAGTCCTATGATGTCTATGACATCTGACATCATAACCTTTTATGCCCATACATGGAGATCCCTGTCTGTAGAACCAGCCATTAGGGTGGTATGTGGCCGATGTGGCCTTCATATATGGGCATTCCCATATGAAGTCCTGTTAGATATGGGCTTAATATTGATGACATCAGGGAACTCCATATATGGGCATAAAAGGGATTCCGTTAGTGTGACATCACAGTGAAGCCAGAGCGCGATGTCAGAGCGTGTGTCCGCATTTTGCAAGTAGTAACGGCTGCAGCCTGCGGGAAGGCGTCTGCAGACCTGGGTCTGCAAACAGGTCTGCAGACCCAGGTCAACCTCTCTACTGCTCCCAGTGGCAGCCTTCGGAAATGCCAGTCAGTAGGGTCTCCAGACTCGTTATTTGAAATCACGCCGCAGCTCCAGGCGGAGCCGCTCGATTGTCCACGACATTGCAAGCGGCGCGAAGGCCAGCGGACCTTGGTCCTGCTCTTCGCGCCCGAGCGCCGCAGCCGCGAGTGCCCGCGAAGAGCGGGCCAGGGCTGCGCGGCCGGCGGAGCGTTGCGCGAGTTACGAAGCCGTGGTGAATGCAATCATTATATTTATGCCCAGGCCGTAAGGCCTGGGCAAGCCCACGATAAACGCCCTGTCCAAGTAACTACAATGTCTGCACAGTGTATTGATTGATTGAATGAAGAAGAAAGCCCCGAATCACTAGGGGGCAGTAAAGTCAAGTAGTATGGGGTCTGCAGACCCGGGTCTGCAGACCCGCGTCTGCAGACTTCCCGCAGGCTGCAGCCGTTAGCTTCTCGCATTTTGCATTCATATGATGCAAAATGCATCATCATTCATGCTGAAATACTAATATATCTCAAAACACAGATTGAACACAAAAAATAACTCAGGATTGTGTTGATCGTGTCCCAAACAACAATAAAATAAGATCTGGTTGTCCCAGAGGTGAACTGGCCCTTTAAGAGTGATTCCCCAGACATCACAGTGACGTCAGAGCGACAAACCCATAGAACCACAGTGTCAGGCGTTATAGACAGACAGACAGAGATTCAGAAAGATGAGCCGGTTTTCATAGTTAACTGCGACCTATGGTCGCAATAATACTAACGTCTGTTGTTCCAGTGGAGCCCTATGTGAGACTGAGCTCAGCAGCGCCAGCTCATGCTAGCAGACACACACACATGCTGGTGTGCAGCAGCTACGACTTCTACCCCAAACCCATCATCGTCACCTGGCTGAGAGACGGAGAGCCTGCTGCCACCTCTGATGTCACCACCACTGATGAGGAGCCTGATGGAGACTGGTACTACCAGTACCACTCCTACCTGGAGTACACACCCAGGTACATACCTAATACACACCTACACATAGAAATACACACCTCTACTGGTACTACCAGTACCACTCCTACCTGGAGTACACACCCAGGTACACACCTAATAGACACCTAGACATTTTATTAAATATTTAAAAGTTGACAAACTGAAATAGGGTTTTGCCCAACCTGTCGATACAAAAATGAACAATTTAGAGTGTAAAAATGACTTACATACATGTGTGTGTGTGTGTGTGTGTGTGTGTGTGTGTGTGTGTGTGCGTGCGTGCGTGCGTGCGTGCGTGCGTGCGTGCGTGCGTGCGTGTGCGTGCGTGCGTGCGTGTCACAGATCAGGAGAGCAGATCTCATGCATGGTGGAACATCCTGGCCTGACTGAACCTCTGTTTGTGCACTGGGGTAAGTAATCTATTACTGTAATCTATTACTACTATCTTGGTGAATATAGAGTTACAAGACTACATACAGAACATAGTGAACACAGAGTTACAAGACCTCCTATACACTACATACAACATACATGGGCAACTGGCGGACCGGGGGCCACATGCGGCCCCCACCTTCACTTTATGCGGCCCGCAGGTTGATATTGGAGTACTGATATATTATTGATTTCAGCTGTTACAATTCCAAACATGGAAAAATGCTTCAGTTACTTCAGTCTATATTAGTAGCTAAATGACTAGTATTAAAATGTTATTGTATTTCTATTTAATTTTTTTATGTCCGATGTATTTGTATTTAAGTTCATAAAGTTAACATAAGAACATGTAAATGCATTTGAAATTTTGAAACAAAAGAGGAAGAAAAAATATACTTTTCGGGATTCCAATTCAAAAATATTAAAAATAGCCGATCTACAAGCTCAAAACGTGTCACCCTGCGGCGCGCTTTGAGCTTGTAGATCGGCTATTTTTGCTATGTATATGCATTGTGGCCCTCTGGAGTGAGTGTGAAAATGTAGTGGCCCTCTCCATCATCAAAGTTGCCCACCCTGGACATAGAACATAGTGAACACAGAGTTACAGAAACGTATAGAATCAGGGAAACATGACTGAACACTGAAACCAAACAGGAAACATGGGTTTTAAACTACTGTAATTTTCCATTGTATTCATTTTGCTTTGAATCGTCAGAGTCATTGAAGAACAAGGTGTTTTAATCTATAGATAAAAAATAAGAAGAAGTGCTACGTGGGTCCGTGAGTAATATAGTAAGCTGTAGACAGGTGCTCTTTGGAGAGGGTATATAGGCCTACCGTAGATTAGTGTTGTAGTCGAGTCCACCTAAAGCGAGTCCAAGTCAAGTCCAAGTCATATGGGGTTCGAGTCCGAGTCGAGTCCGAGTCAAGAGCCCCTGGGAGGGGGTCGAGTCCGAGTCGAGTCCGAGACCAATGGTAGGCGAGACCGAGCCGAGTCCAGTTTTCTTTTTCTTTTTTTCTTTTTGATAGGTAGGCTGCAGAAAACAATTTATATATTTGTTTCGGACACACACACACACACACACACACACACACACACACACACACACACACACACACACACACACACACACACACACACACACACACACACACACACACACACACACACAATGCAAGAACCCCCCCGTTCATGTGCATTCACCTGTCTGGTGTTTCCTACCAATACCTTTCAAATTAATGGCTTGTCTTCAAATTAAATCAATAGGTCTCCCCAAATTACCTTTGGTTGCTGTCAATGCTGTGGTTTAGGTTTGAGGGAGTTTTATTTTATTTTTTTCCCATAGGCCCTACCAATATTCTGTCTAAGATCTAGACATTTGAGTTGCTACAATTACATTTTCTCCCAGGCAGAGAACAGAAGGACCCATGCACCAAAAGGCCAAGTGATAACAAAAACAATATTATTTAAAAAGTCTACTACTGTAATCTATAACATTTTTAAACATTGCTGTTATAGTTGCATTGAAATAGAGCATGCATGATTTTAGCAAAACGTTTTTCAAACAAACTCTTATCTTAATATTTTATTTTGACTAAAAGCTAAAATAAATAAATAAGGTTTTCCCATTCAAACACATAGCAGTACGTGCCTGTCTGCATTTCATTGTTTAAGGTGAGAAATGTAGGCTACCCTATGTCATTAGTCTGATGCCTTTCAAGTAAATACAAGGCAAAACAATACCCCATGTCACTGCTTCAAGTTGTTTTGATTCGTTTTAACCTCTCTACAGGGACTTACAATGTTACACTTCTCTCTGTTGATCAGTGCACTTTAAAACTTTCGGACGAGGCTTGCTTAACGAGTAATAGACTACACCTGGAAATACAAAAAGACGTAAATTCTTAATCCAGCTGTGCAGGTGGATTAAACTACACGTGATCACAAAGGCTTGTGTTTGGAAGCTGAACAGAGGAAAGCAGAATCCATGATTGAGCCCTCATCTATTGCTCTTTTGTTTCTCAAGCCACAAATGAGATCAAGGTGATACAAAAAGGAGATCTCAGGTATTGCTCCTGTTTCTCCTCTATTTCTGGGGAGCAACATGCCTCAGATGGAAGCTCTGATGAGCTATACAGGAGAGCTCAATAATGTCTCAAATATTGCTCAATTCATCTGGATTGTTGCGTCTCAAACTTAGCTCCAAGTGATATAAAAAATAGCTTTCAATATAATCTCATTTAAAGCTCAATTAAGGCTTTTTGTTACATCTCAGGTCTGTCTCAGAATGACCACTGTTGAGCTGTAAAAGAGCTCTCAAGATTATCTCATTTAAGTCACATTAAAGACTCAGATTGGCCAGTATATAGCTATAAACGATGCAGTCTTCAATCATTCTCATTTGATCATGCATTTGTGTTTAATGCTCATTTTAATTCACTTGCTTTATTTATAGCATATTCAGAAAATGTCTTAAGTATATATCATTCTAGCTAGTACAAGCTCTCGAATGATACCAACAATTAGATAAATTATGTCTCAATTTTATCACATACAGAACCAATCTCATGCCAATTTAAGAATGTTAAAAGCAATGTATCAGATAGTTTATTAAGATAAAGTATAGAACTTACAGAAACGTTATCTAATGAAAACTAAGGGTCTGCATCAATAGAATGCTAATTTGGGGGATAACCATTATAAGTTAGTTACATTTTAAGATATTATTACTACTACATGAGTTTCAACAATTTATGCAGCATGACTAAAACTTCAACTTTGCCCTACATTTGTCACATGCCTTTTATAGCGCCACCAGCAGGCCGACTTACGTAATACATATTTTCTTATATTACTCCTTCAAATTTCACACAAATCGCTAGTCATGTGATCAAGACTGATCAGTTAGATCTTTCTTAGTCTTATCCCGTCACGTAAAAATGCTTTAGTCGATTTCTAACCCTTCTAAAAGAGCTAGCTCTGGTTCTAGGGGACGCACAGACACATGGCAAAAAGATTCTTGATCAGCTCGCTGAGACGAACGCGTTGATGTATGACCCCTAGAGGGCTAACCCTAATTCTAACTTTAGGGGCCGTTCTCTCGGCACAGGAGTGTCGTATAGAGGAGTTACACACACACACACACACACACACACACACACATACACATGTTCGTCTCTGCGAGCTGAACACGCCAGTATAAAGGCCACTCTTAACCGCGCAGATTCGTCGACGATTCGGCGGCGGAAGGCTGCGGATAGCGTCGGTTGCCGAACGGGAGCTCATCGTCAGGTTTTCGGCAGCGGGTCGGGAGCGTTATCGACCGAGAACTGGGAAACTGGACTTGCTCGGTTTTGTTGAGTCGGTCCCTTGGCCGTCGGCAGTGAAATGAGCCAACGAGAGCGGATAAAAGACAACACACAATCCGCTGGTAGCTATCTGTTTGGCATACATACTGTTTCCACACAGTCACAGAGGACACAGAGACAACACACTACACACACAACTGAACTGAATAAAGTGGGCGCGAGTGAACTGCGAGAAAGGTGCTTGATTGTATAATATCCACGTCCACGTTTCAACTGGGTCCAGTTTGGTTACAGTTGGCATACATACTGTTTCCACACAGTCACAGAGGACACCGAGACAACACACTAAACACAGCAGAATAAAGTGGGCTAGTAATAGTGCAGCAGCTGCCCGTGTTGTTGTTGTTTTTTTCTTCTCCTCTGCACGGAGAACAGTCACGTACAGAGTGCCTCCGTGCCTACTAGTGGTTAGATTACCTCCTATTTCAGCTGTGAAAAGCTGGATGGATGTGTTCTTCAGCGTATGACGGTGCGTGTCGAGCATAGCAGACATACAAGCTCACAACGCTTCAATTTCCGACATGTTGTGAGCTTGTAGCTCTGATATTTTCAATGCGCGACGTCACACCATCGTATCGTATGACAAAATAATACAACTGCACACAGCAGCGGAGGCAGAACGCTGAAGCAGCAACAAGCTGTTGTGAAAGTGTCAGATCATGATACCATTTTAAAGGATTATGATTGGTTTTAAAGGTTGTACTACTTTATCCAAATAATAATATAAATAATAGGCTTAATAACAGCATTTTCCGACAGCGACGGCATGCAGGGACGATCAACTATGGAGTGAAAATAGCCTTTCAGACTACTGCCACCTCCTGGTTTGGAATGGTATTTCATGCGATCTCCCCGCGCATGCGCACAATTGCGTACAGTAAGTACAGTCGGCATACAGTCGGCAGACAAAGTTCTGTGCAGTTCTTTGCAGTCCTTTGCAAGTTCTTTGCAGTTCTTTGCAGTCCTTTGCAAGTTCTTTGCAGACTTTTTGGTGTGGAGAGGCCTTAAGGTTCATCCCACACAGACACTCCTGTGAGGAGATAGCTTTCTCTGGCCTGGCATTCAATGTGCTCTAACGTTTATAGACTCTATGACCCTTAGTCAAATTGGAGATCCCAGGGAAGAAAGGTCGTAGGAGGATAACCAAGACATCCACACGTTCGTCTCAGAGAGCTCTACAACATATCTTGGAACCAAGGTCTGATGTCGCATCGTCTTTGAATTATAACGCGAAATAGTGGAGGGGTGGAGCTTGTGGATTGGCAGGCAAGGAGTGTGTGTGCAAAGTTTGGCATGGATAGGGGCAACGGTTGTGGAGAAGGGCAAAAGTGTGGTGTGCCGTGATGTGGACGGACGGACGGACAGACGGACAGACGGACAGGCAGACAGACTGCCAGTGAAGGTTTTGATAGTAACTGCGACCTAACGGTCGCAAAAATGGCCTCTCAAAAATGTTACCAATGCCATTGTAAGCTTGTAGATCTGCTCTTTTCAAAGATTCTGCATAATGAGTACTTTCTACTTTTGCACTTTAAATACATTTTCATACCAACAGTTTTGTACTTTAAGTAAATTTAGAATGATTTGTTACAGAGTATTTCTACATGCAGTATTGACAAAAATAGTATTTTTTCCAATGATGTATAGGCCTAACACTTTATAGTATGTTTATTATAATTATAATAGTTATAACTGAGATACCTTGTAGGGTAGGGAAGGGGGCTACAACATATATTGTATATTTATGTATAAAATTGTGCATTCAATACTGCTATAATAATAATGCTATTAAAATATATATTTTTTCTTTTTTTTCTTTCTTAAAATAAATTATATATTTATATATATCCTATATATTTTTCCCCCCCTTTTTTAGGGGACCCCCTGCAGTATCCCCGCGGACCCCCTAGGGGTCGCGGACCCCCTGTTGAAGACCCCTGATCTGATCTGATCAGATCTAATCTTTAGATAAGTGTACAGTAGTTCATGAAAAACAATGCATTATTGCTTCAGCAGCAGTCAGTCAAAGGGTTAATTGCCCAAACAACAACTGGGAAGGATGAGAACAGTGACATCACATATTGCTTTGATCTAGCAGGAAACAGAGCTCTGTAGGAGGCGGGGCATATCCTTATTATTATACTTTCTCAGAGGAAACATTTGCTGCTCATTTGCTGCTCATCTATTGCTCCTCAAGACAGAGAGGAGCTATTGGAACGACTTGGAACTGGTTTGAACCAGTCTGGGCTGGCTGCCATTTTGAACCTCAGTCAGTCAGTGCTGAAGAGAAGAACAACCAGGAGTTATATGCTCTCATGGACTTTATCCTTTTTAGGTAGGTGAAACAACATAGCCACTGGATAAAGTAACCTACATGTACTGTATGTTACTTAAGAATGTTGTCTGCAGTGTTTTTGTACAAAGTGTGTATTTTTCTGAAAGGTTCATCCAACCAGTACAACTAAGCTAATGCTAACGCTAGCTAATGCTAACACTAGCTGATGCTAACGTTTTTACAGTAGACTACATCCTAATGAAACTGAATGTTCAAAATGTGTAAGATAAGCTTCCCTTTTGATAGAAGTGGACGTTTTTTTATTTTGTATTAACAGAAGGTGCTTTGCTGTGTATTTGTGCACAGCTTGCAGCCTGTTGTGTGGTATTGTGGCTAACAGAGCCAAAGTTAGCTAGCAGCTGTTCAATACTGTGTGTGTGTGTGTGTGTGTGTGTGTGTGTGTGTGTGTGTGTGTGTGTGTGTGTGTGTGTGTGTGTGTGTGTGTGTGTGTGTGTGTGTGGTATTTGTGGCTAATGTTAGCTAGCAATGGTAGTAGAGTATACAAATGGAACCAAATTAACCCTAACAGGTCCATCTGGTTCCATTTGTACAGTTCTAGGGGAGTTATGGATGATGGGGGATCATGGCCATATGCATACTAAAAACAGGGGGTCCTTTAAATAAAAAAACAGTTTGAGAACCAGTTCTTAACTAGAAATACTGTTCATACAAAACAGTGTGGGCTCATATGGGCACAAATATATACCCCTGTGCCCTTAGCCTCATTGGCTAAGGGCCCTGCCTTTGTACTGTTGGTATTTTTTATTTATTTTATATTTTTGAGGAGAATATCCTTGGTCTATCCTATGAAGTTTTGGTATAATATACTGGTCTCAAGCCCACTTGTTGTTATTTATATCCTGTGGCACTTGTTGGTGGTGATGTCACCAAGAACACTGCTTCTCATAATTAATGTAATCAGTGATCCTGTTGACTGTTAACCACTTAAGCCCCCCAAATAATCATATTTGAACTGGGGACCCCCCAAAATAGTCATATTTGAACTGGGGACCCTCCACCCTGACAAGCACTTGGAATGCAGTGAGCTTGTAGATCTGTTATTTTCACAATTGTTGCCTCTTATATCATTTGACAATTTGGGCAACGTTTGACCAGTTTTTATATAATTTGTTTACTTTTAATGTTATAACCAGGGCAGGAATTTCATGGAGGCCATGAAGGCCATGGCCGCCGTTGCCCCTCAGTTTGGCCTTGTGCCCCTCCAAATAATGGCATGACCTGAGGCCACAGTGGCCTTAATGCCCCAGCTGACTGTACCACTTTCTCCTCTGTCTCTTTCTTGTCAATGTGTAGACAGTAGACACCAGTGTCTCTTTCTTGTCATGTAGACACCAGTGTCTTTTGTTGAGATGCTTAAATCTTCCCTGAGTCCCCATCTTTAAACCGACTGTGAGAGGCTGAGCATGGATCAGAAATACCATCATTTATATATTTCACTGCAGATTAGGTTATCATCCCTAACCCTTAAATTCAACAAATTCTTTCAATGGACTAAATTCTAGTTTTATTTGATGGCCTTCTTGCCCTGGCATTTGGCCTTTGTGGCCTCAAACAATGGACAACACCAAAGGCCAAGTGGCCTTGCCCCTAAAATGACGAAATTCCAGGCCTGGTTATAACGGTCTTTTCTTTCCTTTGTTCCCCTGTTCTTTTGAGGTATTAGAAATGTGGTTCTCAACCTTTGGGTCGGGACCCCCAGGGGCGTCCCTAAATTATTTTGGGGGGTCCCCTGATGATTGGCTAATCATTGTTTTCTCAACAGTAAACAAACCAACAAACTTTAAGTGTATAGAGGGTATTTGCACATTTCTAAAGTGACAATTTAAGGACTTTTTAATACCTCTAAAATGACAGACTAAACATTGGGCCAAATGATCAAATATTAGACTCAGAGATTGTGAAAATAGAAGATCTACATGCTCACAAAGCCTCGCAATGCGAGGCGTTGTGAGCATGTAGATCTGCTAGACTTTCACAATAGAACAGTGTTATACAAAATGTACTGTCCCAACTCTTAGTGCTCGTCAGGGTGGGGGGTCCCCAGTTAAAATATGATTATTTTTGGGGTTGCGGCCTGAAAAGTTTGAGAACAACTGCAGTACGTGACAGCAGAGTTAGTACCAGACGCTAAATAAGTAGGCTACTGGCAGCAGTGCGCAAAAGCACTTCATGTTGTTTGATCCGGCACGCAATATTTATTTATAATATCTCTTTTACATTACTCTTAACACAAATGATCCCCTCTTGCTAATCACATGTTATTATAATCACTCCTGTTATGTCAACATGCTAGATTCAGTGAGGCTCACTGAAACTAGCCTTTCTCAGCTCCAGTGCAGACAATGGGGACTGATGACACCACCATTTTGCAGCCGTGTCCTGCCCAAAGGAACAGAGCTGACCTGACTCATCTCGCTCAGGTAAGATTAGCAGATGACTGTTTGAAATGGAGATCAAGATGGTGATTCTGATAAAGGGGGCAGCAGGGGGGTAAATGGCAAAGTACAATTGCGGAGAAGTATGGGGGGCATGGTTTACATTTGTGCTACTGTAAATATATTTGGCCACCAAATCCCTGTCCCCCCCTTTTCCCCCCTCCCACTTAGATGATTGAAAACATTCTGATGGCCAAACCTGGAGGAGAGAGGATCATTACAGAGTGTCAGAATCCCCTGTCAAAACCCAGTGTTGTGAGGCCATCGCACTGATGAACCATACAACTGATGAAGCAATCGTCGAGGAGAAGATGAAACACACCTTCACCCATCGCCAAGCAATGGTTAATGACCCAGTGAAGTCCTCTGAAATATTCACCACCTTTCCAAGATTTCTTGACATTGCGGGAATGGTATGTATTGCCTTAAAGTCGAACTGAAATGAAAAATGACTTTAAACAGATCACAGCCCTGGTCATAAGGTGAACCTATTAAAAATGTATGCCATGTTGTCGTCTGTATTCCATCTTGTCTGCAGATGGAGCAGAATTTCAGTCTGATGTTTGGTGATGACATCGCTGCATCGCTGCCCCTTTTCCAAGTTCCTGGAAAAGGGGCCTACTCGCTACAGGCAGAAAGTCCTTGAACAAAGCCATGGCCTCACCCAGACAGGCCTTGAAGATCTGCTTCATAAAGCTGAATCCCAACAGGACAACTGGAAAATGGTATGCTGGAATTAAATGACTAATACTAATGGAAGAGGGAATTGGTTTCGAAACCAAAATGAAGAGATTTTAGTAAAAATGTCTGGTTTTTTTTCTCTCCCTTGTATTTTCAGGATGGGACAGTGAGATGTCCTCCATCTTGCCTTATCCACCTCATGCCACCCTCACCTCAAGGCCGCAACAAGAGACCAGGGAAGCTCTCAGCCCGACAAGCCATTGACCACCTTGTGAAGTTCATCTAGGTAAGGTTATAGTTCAATTAAAGTTTAAGATGGCTCACTGTTCTGTCCCTAATAGTCACCCTTAAAACTATACTTTTGTGAAATCATGCGATAACCATGCTCATCTGTAATCAGCGACTGCCCTGTGATAATTGTCTGCTTTCGCCCCCCACAGATCTATCCCCATCAGCCTGAGATACACCGATATGAATATGTTTATTTATTTTACATTTAGCAGAATAAAGATAAGGCAGAATGTTGTTGGTTGCATTTTGTGGCAAGAAGTGATTCTGGTGGCTATCTCATAAAGTTGGGGCTCTAAACTGCAAACATATTAATTGTAATAACATGACTAATGAAGTTCTCTTGTCACAGACTGGGACCAGTGTCGAGGGGCATCTGGACAGCATCACGAGAGTCGTCAACCCTATCTACTGGCTGTGGGGACCCAGAGGTGTACCATACACAAATACTTCATTGTGATTGACAAACGTGCAATCCCGTGTAAGTCACCAGACTCCCTTGCCTCTTTCGACACGCTTTTTAAAAATCATTTCGTCTTCGCTACCTCGTACAACCGGGATCTGGCTAATGTCTACCACTTCTTGCAAAGTGCTGTTTACCAGATAGATGCTGCTACCACCAAGGTCAATCCCAGGGTCAAATAAATGAGAGCTCGGATGCTGCACTGATTATTATTTTTATTTTGTTTTTATTTATTTAATACTTTTGAGATTGTATTGTCTCCTACCGGTTGGGTCCCCTACCAGAGACTCCCGGCTCTTGATTCTGCACTGATTTCTGATACTTTTGAGATGGTTTTGAGGGTTCTGATGCTAAACTGAGAAGATTTATTTTGAGGGCTCTGATGCTGCACTGAATTTTAATACTGAAAAGTATATTGTTATCTGAGTGCTCTGATGATGCACTGATTTGATACTGAGATGTTTTGTTTTATTTGTAAAGTCCCTCAGGCCAATGCCAACTCACTAACAACGCACTTGAAGTTAATCCACAGACTTTGTTCAGGAAAGACACTTTGTCTTAAATGCGGTCAGCCTGGTTGTTCTAATTTCTTTGGTACTTTATCTTAACTCTTTTACTGCCACAGAATTGAACAAAAAGCTCAATCCACTGCCAGCTAAATTGAGAATTGTCGCTCATCTTTGAAGGCCTACTGGAGAAATTTGGTTTTGACTATAAAGACAACAATTATATGGCAACGAAGAATAGAATGTCTACTTTGCAACAGAAAAAGATTTCGAGTTTTTATCTTGTTCTGTTCATTAGCTAGAAGCTGCAGAATGTGGCCTAAAAACAGCTCTTTGAGAACATAAAGCTGAGAAAAATGCATTTTTGTGAAGAATACATTTTCAGGCAGAAATCTCTCTTTAGCCTTTTATTGTTGGCTTCAGTAACATCACACCTATGATCAGTGGTTGTTTACAAACAAATTCAAAAAAATAAAAACAAGAAAAAGTGTCTTTTTACACACTTTTAGTGTGCAAGAGAAGTAAGAGCAGTAGTAAGAGCAGTGCAGAACATTGACACAGTGACATGAGCTTCAGCCTTCAGCTTTCAGCTTTCAGGGTTCTCTTTATCTCACACTTTTTAGTGTGACACTACATGTCTACAGAGTGTATATGTGTGCGTGCGTGCGTGCGTGCGTGCGTGCGTGCGTGCGTGCATGCGTGTGTGTCATTCAGCCTGCACAGGGCCTGGGGCTCCATTCTGTTTCACTCCAGCCAGGCTCCTCCGGAAGGGCTCCACCGGGTCTGCTGAACTCGTACACGAGCCCATGGTCGATCTGTAAATTATACAAATACATAATTACTATAAAATACATGAAAAATAGTACACCTTCAAGCTCACAACGCGTCACAGCAGAATGCGTGGAGGTTGGGGGCCTACTATTTTCATCAAAAGGCCGTTTTAGAAATGTCAACCCCTGCCTCTCTAACATTCTATGCACTTCCTGCTTACCACACAAATATATATATATATATATATATAGTAATTATGTAAAAACAGCATTCATGGTCTGGAGAGGGCACTTTTTACAGATGGATAAAAGGGCAGGGGCTCAAGCCCCCTTTGATGTCTATGTGAGCATGTGCATGGTGCTAAGTCTGATTTACAGAAAAAAGTTTGTTTTTTCTTTACCTATCCTTGTCCTTGGACGACCACGATGTGGAAATGAAGAAGTAGGCTCATCATCATCGTCGACTCATCATCTAAAATCATAGCCAGGATAATATCAAATAGTATATATCTAAACAAATCAATTTACAATTTTGACATTTAGCAAATGACTTACAATAAGTTCATATGTAAAACATAAAATGCAGTTATAGTAAATAGTTACCATGCATTTACTGTCACAGTGAAATTCCCTTTATACCCTGTATACCTATATAAAATGTCACAATGCAACATAGCTCTGTTTACACAAAGCTGTACTCCCTCCAACTGTATATATGTTCCCCATTTTCAACAGTTTTTATTTGTAACACTTGCTTTGGCAATGTAAACGTATGTTTTCTCATGCCAATAAAGCTCCTTTGAATTGAACTGAAAAGCTACATCATCAGCTACTGATGATGATGATGATGATGATGATGACGACGATAAAAAGAAACCTCTCCCTCTCTCACACACACACGCATCGTACGCACGCACACACAAACTATGTGCAGTGCACGTACACTACACGCGGTACGTGCACGCGCGTGATAGGAACTCCACGTGTGTCCTTTGTAGCGACAAAAATAAACGCACGCACGTGGATCCTAACTGCTTGGATCAAGTTACTGATCCGGTCCGGATACGGAAACATGTCTTGCATGTATGTGTACGTGTAAATAGCCGGATGCAGTAGGCGGGCTCTAGACCGGATCCCACTGGTTTATTCGCAATAGAGATCACTCAGACTAGGCTCGAGGCTTGTCACTCAAAACAGGCTTCTCATTTCCTCACGGATGCGATGGAAAGAAAGCCTGAAGCGATGTTTCACATACAGTATACATACATGCATGCACTGGAATTATGTCTTACCACTGTGGACAGTAGAATCATGGCCTCTGTTCTCCAAGGGGTCTCTACGCGGATGCCAGATCGTCGGCCAAATCGTCCAGTTAGTCTCTGCCTCTGTAGGCTACGTCTGGTCGTCTCTGCTGCGGTGGAGATGTGTGTCCACTGTCCCAGCACGGGGGTCTCCCTCTCAGGAACGAACGGCGGGGGTCTCCGAGTCCATATCGGGATATCAGGAGGCTCTTGATGCACTTTTTGACCCGGTTCTTCGCGACCAACGGCACCAAGAAATGGATTATGTTTCTCTTCAAAGCCAGCGGCTACACTACAGGAATCTTTTTCTCTTCTTCTTCATCACATCATCATCATCATCATCATCATCACGACCACCACCACCATTCGTGGGCGCTGCTGGGTCACCAACGCGGGTAGGTTCAGGTTGTAATCCTAAAGTTTGTTGTCGAAACTTTCCTGACGTGGATCTGCTGTAGTCTGCGACCCCGGCCGTGGGGTGGTGGGGGATGGTCGCTTTGCTTCGGCGGATTGATACTGAGCAGGGCCTAGTACTTGGCCTAATACATCTCAATATTCTAGTACTGCTAAATACTACTACCTACTACAATTACTATACTACTAATACAATAAAACAACTGATTTCCGACAAAATGATCGCCTTTACCAACGTTTCTCTCTCTCTTTCTCTACTAACAGCCCGATGCATAAAACAATATAGTCCCTCAAGGCTGCTAGCAGCTAGGCAGGCGCAGAGTCGCTCTGGGCAGGCGGAGCCAGGACAGTCTGTTTACTTTTTTTTTTTATGAACGGTTTCCGGCTGTCCTCAAAAGACCCCGACGACCAATTATGCATTCAAAAGTTGCGCAAGGACGTATTTTATCATAATCCATAAAAAACATCAAACGAACGAACGGCCGTATTGGCCCTACTCGACCTCAAGAATTGGGGCGAACAGGAACGTTCAAAGCAGTATAAGAGTTAATAAAGCACACAAACCTTGTGATTATCCTGTTGAAAGCCCCTCTAAAACTGAAGGTTTAGCTGGAAGTTTTGTTGATGACTTTACATCAAACAGTGCCCCTTCTGGGTCCTTCTTAATAAGAGTCTTGTAGATAGCTGCGCTGCAACAGTCGCTGAACAGTGGCAGGTGTAGGCCGAAACGATCATTAACTCTTTGGTTATTTCAATGGAAGAGATTGTGTCTCAGGGTTTAATGTAACATTGTATCTTTTATTTTCCCCCACTGACTGAGAGAAGGTTCGAACGACATCACTGGCGTGGGGAAAACATGTTGACTGTGCTTATATAGCTAATTTCATCTTCCCTGTCTGCAGACTATGTCTTACGGTATGGCACCGAAGCTGGATGGAAGGCGGTGTCCGTGGAAACACTGGTCGCACAACGCAGAGGCGATTCACAGGAAGGGTAAGAACAGCCTGCTCTTCCTGAGAAGACGGGATCGTTTGGCGTGTGCAACAGGATGCTACAGATGTTCTACCAATCTGGTATGGCAAGTGGAGCAGTTTTCTTTGGAATAACGTGCTGGGGAGGAACAACTGAGCGGGTGACACCTTCAACCTCAACAGACTGGTGAGGAAGGCGGACACCGTTGTTGGGTTCTCCTTGCAGGGGTGGAGGAATTGGCCAGGGTGCAGGAAACTTAATACAATCTTTAAGAACTCCCACCCGAGATCCTCGGATACTGGAGTAAGAGACAGAGGAACAGATAGATTCATCTACCCAGGACGGAGACGTGAGAGACTGGCAGTCATTCGTGAATGTTGTCCTCACATTATACAATGAAACACAACGGTCGTTTGGTAAGGACAACTGTAACTTATAACTGGAATAGTTATCACTGACTGTTTGTTCCTGTCCGGTTTTGCTGGGAGTACATGTCACTTCTGCTTTTTGCACTGACCAATGGGCACTTTGCACTCTTAAGTGAACTTTTAAGCTGTGCGCATTTAATTAGTTAAGTATTATTGCATGTGTTTTTTTTTGCATGTATTTGACTTAAGTAGCAGTGACTGTTTTGGTCACATTGATTTGATTAGGGTCACTTTCTTGTTTGGCACTGCATTCATGAGTAGTAAGGGGAGGAACTGTGATGTTTGTTTTTATTTTATTTGGAATAAAAGACCACTTTGGTCGTAGTTTGGGTTGTTGTATAACTAAAATGTATTGTTTTCTTGGCCACCTTAGAGTTACATCATGGCAAGGTAAATACACAACCCAAACCTTTTCCAAAGTAGTCTTTTAAAAGACTACTGTTAAAAGCACTTCATCTTCAGCCACCTTACAGAAAATAAAGTTTTATTGAAGGAAATTAAATAAAGTTTTATTGAAGGAAATTATTGTATTGTTTTTATATCAAAATATCTGCATGTATACTGTATCTCATTTACAGCTCCAAGTGAGAAAAAAAGGTTCTGGGTAATTAAATCTCAATTATTGCTCATTAATGGCTCAAAGTAAGAATCTTGGGTCACAGTTAAGAGACTTAAATGAGCCATCAGAGAGCTCTCACCTATGTCTCATTTATTGCTCCTATCATCTCAAATAAAGCTACTCAATTATTTCTCATATTTGGCTCAATATGAGAGTAATATAGGATACACTAATGAGTCAATAGAGAGTGCTCCCCTACATCTCGTCTCTCACTCCCTGTAATCTCAGAATAAGATACTCAAATTCTTCTCAAACATGGCTCCAAATGAGAAGCTCCTTAAAGATCCTAAAGCACCTTTAGGATCTACAAGGAGCTTCAAGGAGAGCAATATCTGATCTTCTAATGAAGCACACATGAGAAACAAAAGTGTGGCTCCCTTACGTCTCATGAGCAACTGAAAAGCTTTAAATGAGAAGCAGATTTTTCCTTAGGACTTATTTATTTGGGGACACAAGGATATCCTGCAGGTAAGAGAAAAGTGGACTGTTGTGCTGTTGTCTGTTTGGCGAAAAAAATAACTTCTGGGAAGATTAGATGCTTGCTGCTGTGCTGAGCGGGGGGCTCTACGTGTGTGTGCTGTGTGCGTGTGTGCTACTACTGTGTGCCTATCAGATGCGCGTCAGAATGCTCCGTTACTTAACAAGGCAGCTCTCTCAATGTCAACGTGAATGCGCTCCTCATATGGATATAACATTAATTCCATTGCATTGTAGTGACTTGACTCGAGTGGACTCGGTGGGGGGCGAGTCCAAGTCAAATTAGACCGAGACAGAGACGAGTCCAAGTCAAATTAAGGGCGAGACCGAGACGAGACCGAGTCAGTGAAAATTTGGACTTGAGTCCTGACTCGAGACGAGTCATTGGCTCGAGTACTACAACACTACCGTAGATATTAGGACATAGAGAGGAATCCAAGGCAGCTCTGTTTAATTAGAACGGGTACACTGTATTGTGCATCATTATGTTATGCTTTAACTATTGAAACATAGCAGATATACAAGCTCACTGCGAGCTTGTACATCTGCTATTTTTGAAAAATCGTGAAAATGTTTTAAGTGTCTTTTAAAATCTTCTAAGACTTTTTGAAAAACCTATGTTTCTATGTCAGCAATCTGGCTAGCCATCGTCAAAGAAAAGGTCCTTTTCACTTAACTAGAGCTCAGTTAGTCTGTTCTTGAGAGACTACTATGTCAGTGGTTCTCAAACCTTTTCACGTGAAGGACCCCCAAAATGATATGTATTTGGCCACGGACCCCCATCTCAAAATATTTAGTTCCAGGTATCGTGATATGTATCGAATCGCTACATTTATCCTTACACCCCTAATGTCGGTGTCTCCTCTGGTTGAAGACTGTAGCGTAGCCCAATCAGGGACCAGCATCTCTGGCAACCTCATCATTAACAGCCAATGAGGGACCAGCTTTCCTGTTGATGTCAGCAGTTTGGTATATAAGACTAAGAGCATTCTTTCATTAACAGCCAATGAGGCCAGCAGGGCACACCTCATGGCACGCTCTGCTGGCACACAAGTAGGCCATGTATGGCCTACATGTGCACAAGGAGCAAGTTGGCACCTCGACAGAGTGCAGTCTAGCTTACATTGTATTGTATTGTATTATCAGATGACTCCATGCCAGATGGAGTGAAGAACAAGCTGGCCATCGGAGCATCAGGTCTGGTTCTGGGTCTGGTCTTGTTCCTGACTGGATTCATCTACTTCCACTGGAAGAAGAGAGGTGATTTACATGTTTAATTGTTGCGAATTCATTATTTTTAATTAACAAGTTAATCTAGTGCAGCGTTTCTCAACCTTTTTTTCTGCATGGGCACACTTTTCATGTCCCAAGAATCCATGGGCACACCAACATAATACGGGGGTGTAAATATCGTCACTGTCGGGAAGAAACCTTGTATCTCCAAGTTTCAAATTTGTACGTTTCTTCGCAAAGTAAAGCCCTGCTTCATCATACAAGGCTGTCGCACAACAGTAGTGAAAACAGCAGATCTACAAGCACACAACACCTCGCACCGCGAGGCGTTGTGTGCTTGTAGATCGGCTGATTTCACTAGTTTAAATCATTTTTAAAATGATAAATACAATAGCCTACTGGCTTTCAAGCTGTTTCAAGGGGCACACTTGACCCTTCTCAGATGCACACCAAAGGTCCCCAGGCACAGTGGTTGAGAAACACTGATCTAATGGAATGAGTGTTACAGCACTGCTGTTACACTCATTGACCACATGAAGCTAGTTAGCATTTTAGGGCGTAGAAATGTGTTTGACTGATTAGGTGCGTGGTCTACCTATGTTATTGTTTTTTTCTAGATTGATATTCCTATGCATTTGTTACATTGTTGTTGATGTACTGACATATTATCTTGCTTATTATAGTGATGTATTGCCTTGCTTATTGTAAGTCGCTTTGGATTAAAAGCTGCTAAATTCCTAAACTGTAAACTGTGGAAGAAACAAGGTAAACGTGTAGTAAAGGTGTGTTCAAGAGCACCATCACATCACAGAGAACTGTAAAATATTACCTTTTTACCTGTCTGTCTGTCTGTCTGTCTGTCTGTCTGTCTGTCTGTCTGTCTGTCTGTCTGTCTGTCTGTTTGTCTGTCTGTCTGTCTGTCTGTCTGTCTGTCAGGTCATATTCTGGTGCCAACAACAACAACCAACTGAAGGTGAGAAACTACATTTTGACACAAACACACACTTTTCAGAATTTCAATTTCATAGTAATTGATCAGAACGTATCAACCTTTTATCGAGCTGATAAAACTAGTGCACTAGTGCCCCCCCTCTACAGTTAGTCAAGTGTAATTCTTATTGGTTGATTTTTCTCTATAGTTAAAGTCTAATTCTTATTGGTTAAAATACTTCCCACAGTTAATAAAGTGTAATTCTCATTGGTTGTTTATTGTGTTTGAACAGAACAATGTGTGGTTTATCTGCTGTTTGTGTTTTCAGAGATGCAGACATTGCTGCCTCCTGGTGGAGAGAGGTGGAAACACAGCGTGTGTCCAATCAGCTTTTATATGCTAAATATAAGTTACAGCAGCACAGCGATGACATCATCAGCATTTTATATACTCATAACACAAGGAAGATAAATTAAGGAAAGGACGCTCTGGACGGCAGGTATGCGCCAAGACGCTCACAGGTGGCTAACATTAGAGTCAATGAGAGCGGGCTGGACCAGCTAATGAACAAACACTATTTCTGAACGATTGTAATTATATTAGTCATATAATCAATTCAGGAATACAAAATACTTATCACAGATTGTTTAAAACCCATTTAGAACGGGTACACATTATTGTGTATCATGATTTTATGCTTTAACTATTGAAAAATAGCAGATATACAAGCTCACAGCTTGTAGATCTGCTATTTTTGAGAAATCGTGAAAATTATAATTTTGACCCGATTCTATAAGTGTCTTTTGAATCCTTTGGAAAAACCTATGTTTCTATGTCAGCAATCTGGCCAGCCATCGTCAAAGAAAAGGTCCTTTTCACATAACTGGAGCTCAGTTAGTCTGTTCTTGAGAGACTGTGTCAGTGGTGGTTCTCAAACCTTTTCATGTGAAGGACCCCTGAAATGATATTTATTTGGCCACGGACCCGCATCTCAAAATATTTAGTTCCAGGGACCCCCCAGAAGCAAAATTTGAGTTACAAACGTTCGCTTTGAAAATACATATATTCAAAGATTTGCACACATTTTCACGACTTTTTCAAAAATAGAAGATCTACAAGCTCGCAGCGCGGCACTCGGTGCCACGCTGTGAGCTTGTATATCTGCTGTTTTTCACTGGTTAAAGCATTCAATAATCCTAGGCCTAAATGGGTTAATTTCTAATCACTTGCTGAGGCATCTAAACAGCGGAAGGTATCGTTTGAGGCACAGAGGTATTATGGCCGGGTTTCCCAAAGCGATGTTAGCCCATCGTAAGCCCATCGTAGCTCATGCATGGTCGTAGAGACCAAGCCCCGATCGTCATGTTCCTGGGTTTACATGGGTTGGGGCAGAGTGACTTATTTAGCCCCCTACAACTACAATATTATTCAGATTTCACAAACAAAGTGCTTAATACAGTCTCACGCCTGTCTAAATACGGTACGGCTTTCTATAATTACCCGTATCCTCTGTTTTCTTTAATAAGAAGCCTTTTTATTCGATCACAGTCTGTTTGTCTCAATGGGGTTGGTGCGCATGGGGAACGCCAGGAAATACATGGGAAAACAGAACACGATCGGATAAAAAGGCTTCTTATTAAAGAACACGGAGGATACAGGTAATTATAGAATGCCGTAGAGTATTTAGACAGGAGTAAGACTTTATTAAGCACTTTGTGAAATCTGAATGATGGTGTAGTTGTAGGGGGGTAAATAAGTCACTCTGCCTGAACCCATGTAAACACGGGAACATGACGGTCGGGGCTTGGTCTCTACGACCATGTGTGAGATATGAAGGGCTAAAATCACTTTGGGAAACTCAGCCATTATCAAATGATGGTTCAGTCTGGTGATACCTTGGCACGTTCAGAAACATACTTTGTGCACTTTAGATGTCTCTATTTCAGGGGATTTCAAAGTGGGTGACGGGGCACCCTGGGGTGCCGTGACAGCAGTCCAGGGGTGCCGCGAGATCATTTGATAATATTTATAATTTATTTGGACACTTGAAAAAATATTATTTAGTATAATTTTAAACTTAAAGACAAGGTTATTTTCAGTCAGTTCTAACCAAAATGGCTATTATCTCAACGTTTTCCTCGCAACATAATCACTAAAATATCGTCACTGTCGGGCAGAAGCCTTGTATCTCCAAGTTTCAAATGTGTACGTCTTTTGGTAAAGCAAAGCCCTGCTTCATCATACAAGACAGACTGTCGCACAAAACTTGTGAAAACAGCCGATCTACAAGCACACAGTTCTTGTAGATCTGCTGTCTTCACTAGTTTAGTACATTTTACAGTTGATAAATACAAAACGAACGGTTTTGGACATACAAGGTTTCCACCCGACAACGATGATATGCTATAAATATAAGGTGCTGGGAGTGAAAGTTATAATGTAGGGGTGCCGCGGATTAAAACAATATATATTTATGGGGCTGCCCTGAGACAAAAAAGTTTGGGAACCCCTGCTCTATACAATTATACAGCGTACACATCACAAAGCAACACAGCAGAAAACAATGTGTGATATGTCTTCTTGTATTGTCTCGATCGTTCATAAATAAGTGCATGTTTATTCGTAAACTGGTCCACTTGGCCTCGACAGAGTGCAGTCTAGTTTACATTGTATTGTAATCATATTGTGTTGTATTGTATTATCAGATGACTCCATGCCAAAGTCAGTGAAGAACAAGCTGGCCATCGGAGCATCAGGTCTGGTTCTGGGTCTGGTCTTGTTCCTGACTGGATTCATCTACTTCCACTGGAAGAAGAGAGGTGATTTACATGTTTAATTGTTGCTAATTCATATGTTTAATTAACAAGTTAATCTAGTGCAGCGTTTCTCAACCTTTTTTTCTGCATGGGCACACTTTTCATGTCCCAAGAATCCATGGGCACACCAACATAATACAGGGTTGTAAATATCGTCACTGTCGGGAAGAAACCTTGTATCTCCAAGTTTCAAATTTGTATGTTTCTTCGCAAAGTAAAGCCCTGCTTCTATTCATCATACAAGGCTGTCGCACAACAGTAGTAGCAGATCTACAAGCACACAACACCTCGCACCGCGAGGCGTTGTGTGCTTGTAGATCGGCTGATTTCACTAGTTTAAATAATTTTTAAAATGATAAATACAATAGCCTACTGGCTTTCAAGCTGTTTCAAGGGGCACACTTGACCCTTCTCAGGGGCACACCAAAGGTCCCCAGGCACAGTGGTTGAGAAACACTGATCTAATGGAATGAGTGTTACAGCACTGCTGTTACACTCATTGACCATAGCTAGTTAGCATTTTAGGGCGTAGAAATGTGTTTGACTGATTAGGTGCGTGGTCTACCTATGTTATTGTTTTTTCTAGATTGATATTCCCATGCATTTGTTACATTGTTGTTGATGTACTGACATATTATCTTGCTTATTATAGTGATGTATTGCCTTGCTTATTGTAAGTCGCTTTGGATTAAAAGCTGCTAAATGCCTAAACTGTAAAGTGTGGAAGAAACAAGGTAAACGTGTAGTAAAGGTGTGTTCAAGAGCACCATCCATCACATCACAGAGAACTGTAAAATATTACCTTTTTACCTGTCTGTCTGTCTGTCTGTCTGTCTGTCTGTCTGTCTGTCTGTCCGTCCGTCCGTCCGTCCGTCCGTCCGTCCGTCCGTCCGTCCGTCCGTCCGTCCGTCCGTCCGTCCGTCCGTCCGTCCGTCCGTCCGTCCGTCCGTCTGTCTGTCAGGTCATATTCTGGTGCCAACAACAACAACCAACTGAAGGTGAGAAACTACATTTTGACACAAACACACACTTTTCAGAATTTCAATTTCATAGTCATTGATCAGAACGTATCAACCTTTTATCGAGCTGATAAAACTGGTGCACAGGTTTAATACTATAGTAAAATTCTTCTTATTGGTTGATCCCCCCCCCCCCCCTCTACAGTTAGTCAAGTGTAATTCTTATTGGTTGATTTTTCTCTATAGTTAAAGTCTAATTCTTATTGGTTAAAATACTTCCCACAGTTAATAAAGTGTAATTCTCATTGGTTGTTTATTGTGTTTGAACAGAACAATGTGTGGTTGTATCTGATGTTTGTGTTTTCAGAGATGCAGACATTGCTTCCTCCTGGTGGAGAGAGGTGGAAACACAGCATGTGTCCAATCAGCTTTTAGATGCTAAATATAAGTTACAGCAGCACAGTGATGACATCATCAGCATTTTATATACTCATAACACAAGGAAGATAAATTAAGGAAAGGACGCTCTGGACGGCTGGTATGCGCCATGACGCTCACAGGTGGCTAACATTAGAGTCTATGAGAGCCACACAACCTATTGCTTGGCTATATAAGTCAGTTCTGACTGACTCATGATAGTTTGAAACGCTGAGGAAGGCCAGTAGGCCGAAACGCGTCCGAGCTATGAGCTTGTATATCTGCTGTTTTTCACTGGTTAAAGCATTCAATAATCCTAGGCCTAAATGGGTTAATTTCTAATCACTTGCTGAGGCATCTAAACAGCGGAAGGTATCGTTTGAGGCTCAGAGGTATGGCCGGGTTTCCCAAAGCGATGTTAGCCCATCATAAGCCCATCGTAGCTCACGCATGGTCGTAGAGACCAAGCCCCGATCGTCATGTTCCTGGGTTTACATGGGTTGGGGCAGAGTGACTTATTCAGCCCCCTACAACTACAATATTATTCAGATTTCACAAACAAAGTGCTTAATAAAGTCTCACACCTGTTTAAATACGGTACGGCTTTCTATAATTACCAGTATCCTCCGTTTTCTTTAATAAGAAGCCTTTTTATCCGATCACTGTCTGTTTGTCTCAATGGGGTTGGTGCGCATGGGGAACGCCAGGAAATACATGGGAAAACAGAACGCGATCGGATAAAAAGGCTTCTTATTTAAGAACACGGAGGATACGGGTAATTATAGAATGCCGTAGCGTATTTAGACAGGAGTGAGACTTTATTAAGCACTTTGTGAAATCTGAATGATGGTGTAGTTGTAGGGGGCTAAATAAGTCACTCTGCCTGAACCCATGTAAACACGGGAACATGACGGTCGGGGCTTGGTCTCTACGACCATGTGTGAGATATGAAGGGCTAAAATCACTTTGGGAAACTCAGCCATTATCAAATGATGGTTCAGTCTGGTGATACCTTGGCACGTTCAGAAACATACTTTGTGCACTTTAGATGTCTCTATTTCAGGGGATTTCAAAGTGGGTGACGGGGCACCCTGGGGTGCCGTGACAGCAGTCCAGGGGTGCCGCGAGATCATTTGATAATATTTATAATTTATTTGGACACTTGAAAAAATATTATTTAGTATAATTTTAAACTTAAAGACAAGGTTATTTTCAGTCAGTTCTAACCAAAATGGCTATTATCTCAACGTTTTCCACGCAACATAATCACTAAAATATCGTCACTGTCGGGCAGAAGCCTTGTATCTCCAAGTTTCAAATGTGTACGTCTTTTGGTAAAGCAAAGCCCTGCTTCATCATACAAGACAGACTGTCGCACAAAACTTGTGAAAACAGCCGATCTACAAGCACACAGTTCTTGTAGATCTGCTGTCTTCACTAGTTTAGTACATTTTACAGTTGATAAATACAAAACGAACGGTTTTGGACATACAAGGTTTCCACCCGACAACGATGATATGCTATAAATATAAGGTGCTGGGAGTGAAAGTTATAATGTAGGGGTGCCGCGGATTAAAACAATATATATTTATGGGGCTGCCCTGAGACAAAAAAGTTTGGGAACCCCTGCTCTATACAATTATACAGCGTACACATCACAAAGCAACACAGCAGAAAACAATGTGTGATATGTCTTCTTGTATTGTCTCGATCGTTCATAAATAAGTGCATGTTTATTCGTAAACTGGTCCACTTGGCCTCGACAGAGTGCAGTCTAGTTTACATTGTATTGTAATCATATTGTGTTGTATTGTATTATCAGATGACTCCATGCCAAAGTCAGTGAAGAACAAGCTGGCCATCGGAGCATCAGGTCTGGTTCTGGGTCTGGTCTTGTTCCTGACTGGATTCATCTACTTCCACTGGAAGAAGAGAGGTGATTTACATGTTTAATTGTTGCTAATTCATATGTTTAATTAACAAGTTAATCTAGTGCAGCGTTTCTCAACCTTTTTTTCTGCATGGGCACACTTTTCATGTCCCAAGAATCCATGGGCACACCAACATAATACAGGGTTGTAAATATCGTCACTGTCGGGAAGAAACCTTGTATCTCCAAGTTTCAAATTTGTATGTTTCTTCGCAAAGTAAAGCCCTGCTTCTATTCATCATACAAGGCTGTCGCACAACAGTAGTAGCAGATCTACAAGCACACAACACCTCGCACCGCGAGGCGTTGTGTGCTTGTAGATCGGCTGATTTCACTAGTTTAAATAATTTTTAAAATGATAAATACAATAGCCTACTGGCTTTCAAGCTGTTTCAAGGGGCACACTTGACCCTTCTCAGGGGCACACCAAAGGTCCCCAGGCACAGTGGTTGAGAAACACTGATCTAATGGAATGAGTGTTACAGCACTGCTGTTACACTCATTGACCATAGCTAGTTAGCATTTTAGGGCGTAGAAATGTGTTTGACTGATTAGGTGCGTGGTCTACCTATGTTATTGTTTTTTTCTAGATTGATATTCCCATGCATTTGTTACATTGTTGTTGATGTACTGACATATTATCTTGCTTATTATAGTGATGTATTGCCTTGCTTATTGTAAGTCGCTTTGGATTAAAAGCTGCTAAATGCCTAAACTGTAAAGTGTGGAAGAAACAAGGTAAACGTGTAGTAAAGGTGTGTTCAAGAGCACCATCCATCACATCACAGAGAACTGTAAAATATTACCTTTTTACCTGTCTGTCTGTCTGTCTGTCTGTCTGTCTGTCTGTCTGTCTGTCTGTCCGTCCGTCCGTCCGTCCGTCCGTCCGTCCGTCCGTCCGTCCGTCCGTCCGTCCGTCCGTCCGTCCGTCCGTCTGTCTGTCAGGTCATATTCTGGTGCCAACAACAACAACCAACTGAAGGTGAGAAACTACATTTTGACACAAACACACACTTTTCAGAATTTCAATTTCATAGTCATTGATCAGAACGTATCAACCTTTTATCGAGCTGATAAAACTGGTGCACAGGTTTAATACTATAGTAAAATTCTTCTTATTGGTTGATCCCCCCCCCCCCTCTACAGTTAGTCAAGTGTAATTCTTATTGGTTGATTTTTCTCTATAGTTAAAGTCTAATTCTTATTGGTTAAAATACTTCCCACAGTTAATAAAGTGTAATTCTCATTGGTTGTTTATTGTGTTTGAACAGAACAATGTGTGGTTGTATCTGATGTTTGTGTTTTCAGAGATGCAGACATTGCTTCCTCCTGGTGGAGAGAGGTGGAAACACAGCATGTGTCCAATCAGCTTTTAGATGCTAAATATAAGTTACAGCAGCACAGTGATGACATCATCAGCATTTTATATACTCATAACACAAGGAAGATAAATTAAGGAAAGGACGCTCTGGACGGCTGGTATGCGCCATGACGCTCACAGGTGGCTAACATTAGAGTCTATGAGAGCCACACAACCTATTGCTTGGCTATATAAGTCAGTTCTGACTGACTCATGATAGTTTGAAACGCTGAGGAAGGCCAGTAGGCCGAAACGCGTCCGAGCTATGAGCTTGTATATCTGCTGTTTTTCACTGGTTAAAGCATTCAATAATCCTAGGCCTAAATGGGTTAATTTCTAATCACTTGCTGAGGCATCTAAACAGCGGAAGGTATCGTTTGAGGCTCAGAGGTATGGCCGGGTTTCCCAAAGCGATGTTAGCCCATCATAAGCCCATCGTAGCTCACGCATGGTCGTAGAGACCAAGCCCCGATCGTCATGTTCCTGGGTTTACATGGGTTGGGGCAGAGTGACTTATTCAGCCCCCTACAACTACAATATTATTCAGATTTCACAAACAAAGTGCTTAATAAAGTCTCACACCTGTTTAAATACGGTACGGCTTTCTATAATTACCAGTATCCTCCGTTTTCTTTAATAAGAAGCCTTTTTATCCGATCACTGTCTGTTTGTCTCAATGGGGTTGGTGCGCATGGGGAACGCCAGGAAATACATGGGAAAACAGAACGCGATCGGATAAAAAGGCTTCTTATTTAAGAACACGGAGGATACGGGTAATTATAGAATGCCGTAGCGTATTTAGACAGGAGTGAGACTTTATTAAGCACTTTGTGAAATCTGAATGATGGTGTAGTTGTAGGGGGCTAAATAAGTCACTCTGCCTGAACCCATGTAAACACGGGAACATGACGGTCGGGGCTTGGTCTCTACGACCATGTGTGAGATATGAAGGGCTAAAATCACTTTGGGAAACTCAGCCATTATCAAATGATGGTTCAGTCTGGTGATACCTTGGCACGTTCAGAAACATACTTTGTGCACTTTAGATGTCTCTATTTCAGGGGATTTCAAAGTGGGTGACGGGGCACCCTGGGGTGCCGTGACAGCAGTCCAGGGGTGCCGCGAGATCATTTGATAATATTTATAATTTATTTGGACACTTGAAAAAATATTATTTAGTATAATTTTAAACTTAAAGACAAGGTTATTTTCAGTCAGTTCTAACCAAAATGGCTATTATCTCAACGTTTTCCACGCAACATAATCACTAAAATATCGTCACTGTCGGGCAGAAGCCTTGTATCTCCAAGTTTCAAATGTGTACGTCTTTTGGTAAAGCAAAGCCCTGCTTCATCATACAAGACAGACTGTCGCACAAAACTTGTGAAAACAGCCGATCTACAAGCACACTGTGCTTGTGGATCTGCTGTCTTCACTAGTTTAGTACATTTTACAGTTGATAAATACAAAATGAACGGTTTTGGACATACAAGGTTTCCACCCGACAACGATGATATGCTATAAATATAAGGTGCTGGGAGTGAAAGTTATAATGTAGGGGTGCCTCGGATTAAAACAATATATATTTATGGGGCTGCCCTGAGACAAAAAAGTTTGGGAACCCCTGCTCTATACAATTAAACAGCGTACACATCACAAGGCAACACAGCAGAAAACAATGTGTGATATGTCTTCTTTTATTGTCTCGATCGTTCATAAATAAGTGCATGTTTATTCGTAAACTGGTCCACCTGGCCCTCGTTGACTCCAATGTATTCCATCAAACTCAGTTCGCCATCCATGTGCGACCAATCTTGACGTCGGTTTCCTTTTATTCATAATTTTATCTTCCTTGACATAAATAAAAGTGTGGTCCAGGGACCCTCTGGGTCACTTGAGGGGGTTCCCTTAACCCCTTAAAAGTGACCCAGTGGATCCCTGGACCTCACAGTATGTATGATTGAATTTGTGTTTTATAAAACAATGTACCTATATATCCACCGTATATTCTTTAGATGAGTGCATCTTTTTACTGTAGATGACTGCATGTCATTACCGTATAATGTACTATAGTTGACTGCATTTAAAACGTCATTTATCAATGAAGCCCTCATTAACACCTCAGTGGTCCAAACACGTCGGCTATTGTAATGATTTAACAACGATATTAAAGGCTTTTAAAATGTATTTAATTCCTCATTGACTTTCTCAGTTAGGAGTTTCCTGAAGAGCTTTGTTCCTTGTCCTGTTTGTTTAATGTTTGTTTTATGAATGAATGAGTCTAAGATGTTTTATGAATGAACAGAGTCCAAGCATCATAATTGTTTTTGTGAATACAAAAGAAAATTTTGTCTAGAAAATAAAGCCACATTTCTGACCAAAAAGGCATAGGCTGAAGCAATGCTTATTATGTATGCCTACCCTTTTACAAAAACAGATTTGAGATGGAAAAGGTATTACATTTAATGTGTCTCGGTTCCACAGATAAATATTCCTCACAACGCCTCGCGTTGCGATGCATTGTGAGCATGTAGATCTGCTATTTTCACAAAGTTCGCATCTTGCTTACTTAATATATGACAGTTTGGCCAGTCCTGTCGAATATTCAACTATTCGAATACTTTGAAGTCAAATAATTTGAATACTAAAAATCACTATTTGTGAATCCCCTATCATCCATTGCATTGTAAAAGTCACTGATTTGCTGAGTGTCATCTGGAAGTTGAGGATGACTTTCTATAAACGTAATCCTTGACTAGGAAATGTATCTCGAGGGTCGCCCTGGGGTCATTGTGGGGGTCAATAAAAAGCGTTACATTTCTGAAATGAATTATTTTACTTGTGTAGGTGAACTATGATTCTCTGTAGTAGTCTATGTTGTTGTGTGTGGTGTGCAGTATGTGTGTGTGTGACAGACCACAAGAAGAACAGCCATGCTTAATAGGAAAGTGTTAATTATGGGGATCCATAATAAAGTAGAGTCATTATGCAGAGGGGAAGGGAGACTCTACCGTGTATTATTGTTTAATACTTCATTTGACAATTAAGGAAGCCCCACCATGAGGCATCAAAAAACTAGTGCTATAATGATGTTCCTCTCCACGGATATTTTAGTTAAAGACGGGTGAAATCAAAAACATGTTTTTCACACTTTCAGAGCATATCTGTACTGATAATATGGCCATACCTAACACTAGATGCCAAAAAATAGAAAATAAACAATTTTTGTGTATATTTATATCAAAGGTCCCTAAATAGGCCATTCTTAATTACTTCCTGTGAACAGAAATTCAAAAAAGTGATGACATAGACAGGTCCGCTTGCATATAAATGAACCTTTGATTACATTCACCTGTTTGTTTCCCATTGCTGGCTCCCATTACTACCATTACTCAGATTTTAAATCCCATCGCCTGAAGGGCTGGTCCCCTCGGATTTGTTCAGAAACACACAGGCTTCCTTTTAAAACTGAAACTTCTAAATAAAATACCCAAAATAGTCATTTCAGTGGGTCTTTAAAGACAAAATATGTATCTGAATAGAAACAAGAGTGGAACCACCGCTCTCTGCTGGACATAATGACTCACTGCAACACCATACTCCAGGGTTCCCCAATTAGTTTTCCCCAAGGGCCGAATTATGTCTAGAGTACCAAGCCGAGGGCCACAACATTGAATTATGTCTAGGGTACCAAGCCGAGGGCCACAACATTGAATTATGTCTGGGGTACCAAGCCGAGGGCCACAACATTGCGGGTGGCGACGGCGGCGTTCCTGCTACTCCAGCGACATTTCAGATATAGGCCTACTAGTGCAGTGTTTCTCAAGCATTGCCCAGCGGACCTTTGGTGTGTCCTTTGAAATTTGACGGTGAAGTCACAATTTAAGAACTTTTAAAATTACACCATTACAGCATCAAACATAATCGACAAACTATATAAAAACTGGTAAAACATTGGCCAATTTTAAAATAACATAAGAAAGAGGCAAACATTTTGAAAATAGCCACACATGCCATAGGTGTGCCCTGGGATCTTTCGGCTATGAAAAGTGTGCCCTGGCAGAAAAAAGGTTGAGAAACACTGTAGGCCTACTAGTGTTGTTGCTGCTCTTATTTTACCCCATAAAATGATGACAACTGATGATATATTTCCAATGTGATTAATCGTTCTCAAATCGTCTATTAGGGGCTGTTATCAATATTTCCCTCCACTACTCCTCTGTGTACCACTAGAGGGGGCTCAAGTACCACCAGTGGTCCATGACATGTACTGCAGGTCGAGAACCATGCACTGATAGGAGAATTGTTATTTTGATCAGCGTTGGCCTGTCATCTCTCCTATGGTATCAACACAGCATGGAATTGTGGACAACATCTTCCAATTCAATGATAACAAAATATTCTAGTTTTGGGTCTGAGAGGATGGTGGTCTGTGGCTCAAATGCTGAATTAACTCACCGGGTGCCCACGAGGTGTCTACTAGTCAATCTCTTTGATGTCGCTGGAGGCCCACGACGCGTTTGACGCATTTTACAGTAAACTATACTGTACTGTAGCTACTGCACTTGGCTGCCGCGGTGATGAAACAAACTCCATTTCCCAACATGCAGCGCGCAATTACGTCATCCGGACGCGCTGTGTGTCTCGTTGACTTCCTGTCTAACGGCTGCACAAAAACGTGGTTTTCTCCTAATCTAGCTTTTAAATCACTTTCATTTCAAAACGGCAGCCTCTTCTACCTGCCATAACACAAACAATGTGGCTTAGAAATGATAAAAAACGGTCCTGACTGAAAGAAAAGATTTTCGCGAAATAAACAGGATATACTCCGATTACATTTACTCGGATTACTTTTCTCGCCAGTACTCTCGCCGGTAGGTAGAATGACGCGTTGCCATGGGCACCAGCAACACACACACGTCATACATCCGGGCACCCGATGTGTTAATAATGGACCTTGATCTGGTTGTGATAAAGAAAGGACACAGGTGCAGCAATCCAGGGGAGGAATGGCATAGTATGGGTACGCTGGGGAGTTTATAAATGTTTTACCGTTCTCTTTTCTTTGGATATACAAACATTGATTTGGATATTCCAATCATTGAACGTGTTAGGAGCGATTCTCTGTGCCCAGCCGAGTGGCAAAATGTTTGTTTGAAATAACCACTACACTGGGTGTGATGTCTCACAAGACACTTGTACTTTCCATTCATTTACAACAGAAATTGTGAATTATTTAATTTAATGTATTTTCTATTGGGGAAAAAAACGGATTTGCCATATAAAAAAAAAATATAATCATTGCACATTTCACCAAATTACTGTGTGCCAAAACGAATCCTTTTACCACTTATAAGCTCTATATTATAAATAATAGAAATACAAAAAAAGAATACAAAAGAAAATACATTGCACATGTACACATAAAGTGTGTTCCCATAAAGAAAGAGCTCAAATATATCTATCTATCTATATAATATAATATAATATAATATAATATAATATAATATAATATCATATCATATTTTACACACACATACACACACTCTACTGGGTTTCACTTGAGCCCTGCTGTTGGACACCCTGGTTGTCATGCTGGTTCTGCTGCTGGGACTGGGGTGGAGGTACATAACACTGAGAAGCCATGTACTGGGAGGGTGGAGGTACATAACACTGAGAAGCCATGTACTGGGAGGGTGGAGGTACATAACACTGAGAAGCCATGTACTGGGAGGGTGGAGGTACATAACACTGAGAAGCCTTGTACTGGGAGGGTGGAGGTACAGAACACTGAGAAGCCATGTACTGGGAGGGTGGAGGTACAGAACACTGAGAAGCCTTGTACTGGGAGGGTGGAGGTACAGAACACTGAGAAGCCATGTACTGGGAGGGTGGAGGTACATAACACTGAGAAGCCATGTACTGGGAGGGTGGAGGTACATAACACTGAGAAGCCATACTGGGAGGGTGGAGGTACATAACACTGAGAAGCCTTGTACTGGGTGGGTGGAGGTACATAACACTGAGAAGCCTTGTACTGGGAGGGTGGAGGTACATAACACTGAGAAGCCTTGTACTGGGAGGGTGGAGGTACAGAACACTGAGAAGCCTTGTACTGGGAGGGTGGAGGTACAGAACACTGAGAAGCCTTGTACTGGGAGGGTGGAGGTACATAACACTGAGAAGCCTTGTCCTGGGAGGGTGGAGGTACATAACACTGAGAAGCCATGTACTGGGAGGGTGGAGGTACATAACACTGAGAAGCCATGTACTGGGAGGGTGGAGGTACATAACACTGAGAAGCCATGTACTGGGAGGGTGGAGGTACATAACACTGAGAAGCCATGTACTGGGAGGGTGGAGGTACATAACACTGAGAAGCCATGTACTGGGAGGGTGGAGGTACATAACACTGAGAAGCCATGTACTGGGAGGGTGGAGGTACAGAACACTGAGAAGCCTTGTACTGGGAGGGTGGAGGTACATAACACTGAGAAGCCATGTACTGGGAGGGTGGAGGTACATAACACTGAGAAGCCATGTACTGGGAGGGTGGAGGTACATAACACTGAGAAGCCATGTACTGGGAGGGTGGAGGTACATAACACTGAGAAGCCTTGTACTGGGAGGGTGGAGGTACATAACACTGAGAAGCCATGTACCGGGAGGGTGGAGGTACAGAACACTGAGAAGCCTTGTACTGGGAGGGTGGAGGTACATAACACTGAGAAGCCATGTACTGGGAGGGTGGAGGTACATAACACTGAGAAGCCATGTACTGGGAGGGTGGAGGTACATAACACTGAGAAGCCATGTACTGGGAGGGTGGAGGTACATAACACAGAGAAGCCATGTACTGGGAGGGTGGAGGTACATAACACAGAGAAGACTTGTACTGGGAGGGTGGAGGTACATAACACAGAGAAGCCATGTACTGGGAGGGTGGAGGTACATAACACTGAGAAGCCATGTACTGGGAGGGTGGAGGTACATAACACAGAGAAGCCATGTACTGGGAGGGTGGAGGTACAGAACACTGAGAAGCCTTGTACTGGGAGGGTGGAGGTACATAACACTGAGAAGCCATATACTGGGAGGGTGGAGGTACATAACACTGAGAAGCCATGTACTGGGAGGGTGGAGGTACATAACACAGAGAAGCCATGTACTGGGAGGGTGGAGGTACATAACACAGAGAAGCCTTGTACTGGGAGGGTGGAGGTACATAACACAGAGAAGCCATGTACTGGGAGGGTGGAGGTACATAACACTGAGAAGCCTTGTACTGGGAGGGTGGAGGTACATAACACAGAGAAGCCATGTACTGGGAGGGTGGAGGTACATAACACAGAGAAGCCTTGTACTGGGAGGGTGGAGGTACATAACACAGAGAAGCCATGTACTGGGAGGGTGGAGGTACATAACACTGAGACGCCATGTACTGGGAGGGTGGAGGTACATAACACTGAGGAACAGAACACTGAGACGCCATGTACTGGGAGGGTGGAGGTACATAACACTGAGACGCCATGTACTGGGAGGGTGGAGGTACATAACACTGAGAAGCCTTGTACTGGGAGGGTGGAGGTACATAACACTGAGAAGCCTTGTACTGGGAGGGTGGAGGTACATAACACTGAGAAGCCTTGTACTGGGAGGGTGGAGGTACATAACACTGAGACGCCATGTACTGGGAGGGTGGAGGTACATAACACTGAGACGCCATGTACTGGGATGGTGGAGGTACATAACACTGAGAAGCCTTGTACTGGGAGGGTGGAGGTACATAACACTGAGAAGCCATGTACTGGGAGGGTGGAGTACAGAACACTGAGAAGCCTTGTACTGGGAGGGTGGAGGTACATAACACTGAGACGCCATGTACTGGGAGGGTGGAGTACAGAACACTGAGAAGCCTTGTACTGGGAGGGTGGAGGTACATAACACTGAGGAACAGAACACTGAGACGCCATGTACTGGGAGGGTGGAGGTACATAACACTGAGACGCCATGTACTGGGAGGGTGGAGTACAGAACACTGAGAAACCTTGTACTGGGAGGGTGGAGGTACATAACACTGAGAAGCCATGTACTGGGAGGGTGGAGGTACAGAAGACCCCTGAGAAGTTGTGTATTGCTGGGCATGGGAAGTATGAGGCTGGAAAGCTGGAGGTGGTGGGTATTGTTGCATATGGAACTGTGAGTTTGGTGGTTGATAACTGTGATGGGACATGTATGGCGAAGGTGGAGTGAAGTGGTATGGCAAAGACGGTGCTGGTGAAGAAGGTGGTGAGTCGTCATCAGACTGAGAGTGTGGAGGTACATAACACTGAGACCGCTGCCATGACTGCTGCTTTTACTTTTGGGATTCTGCTTTTTTATTTTATTTGCCGCAGTTCATTTGCTACCGACTTTCCAACTATAGCAAAGTGGTCTTCCTCTTGCTGGTCAGCCCCCACTTTGGCTGCCATTTGTTTTAAAACTACAAGTTTCTGCAGTTCAAGATCATTGTCAGTTGACCTTTTGCGTTTGAGGGGGGCACTGGTACTGGTGCTTGCAATAGATGTTGCAGATGAGGATGCTGGTGTTGGGGAAGACGGTGAAGGCATTTCACAAGTTTCTGAGGTTGGTTGTGACAATGCTGTGCCATGATCATCATCTGACTCTTCATGCTCTTCTACTTCCTCTTCATCAACATCACTCAATGGCAAATCAAGCTGGAACAGAGTTTAAACAAAAACAAATTAAAATAGTGTCAGTGGTGGAATGTAAAGTGCATGTGATGTGCTCAATAGGCTACTGTAATTTAGTACTAGGTCTATTATTTTAAAGTGTAGGTCTACTACTTAGTTTTAATTATTTCTACAATAATTCATTATTTTGGGCCTATGTACACAGTTTTTAATTTTCCTTTTTTCCCCTTTTTTATTAGTCGATGTACACGCTTACATCGATCTGCAGAATGAGCAGCCTACTTTTACATGTAATAGTTTCATGTGCCACTGTGTAGGCCTATATGCCCTTCAACTATAAAATATATAGTTTTTAATGAGACATGCGTTGTAATTACGCTCCCAAATATTATTGTCTGTTTTCGCATATTGAATGAGTCCCGTGGCGCAGCCAGAGCCTGACTGCAGAGGCGTCAGTGGTAAGGTATGGCAGCATTGGCAGCTACCATACTTTGGCTACAGGGGAAAATAATAAAATGTACTTTATAAAATAAATTAATCATGCCTGTTGCTAAGGATTGACAACATGACTGGTGTATTGCATGCGTGGCTTCGCACGTGCACTACACCAGTCATGTTTCCATACCTTAGCTTTTGCTGAACGCCACTGGCGCACTGGTGGAGTGAATAGTGTAGCGACCCCGTTGGGTGTCAGCTTTGTGAGTCGCGCCAGTATACAGATATACAGTAGCCTGCTGTAGGCCTACATGTTACTACGGAAAACACCATGTGTTTAAACCAGAGAATAAAGTTGAAAGTTGAAACGACACTGAGGATCACGTCTCTGATTCCAAGGAGGCATTGTTACAACAATAGACTATAGGCTACTTACCGTGGTCACAGATGGACGATGAGCAATGTGAGGCTTTAAAAATGACAAAGCTCTCATCAGCCACTTTATTCTTGGAGTCTGCGGCTTGGGTGCACTACCACTTTTTAATGTCTTTAGATTTTTAGAAAATTGTCTGCCTTATTGTTTCAAGCTCTTTCACTTAAAAGACACAATGACAAACAGAAAAAGGAAACGAATGGTCACATTATGTTGTCTGTTTTGAACTGCTGGCTATTACTACAGAAGAAAATAGGCTATGTACTAGGCTATGTATGGAATAAGTAGGCTACGCACATTTTAATATTTTTAAACTATAGTATAAAATGTGCGTAGTTTCCCCACCACTGACTGTTAATAAATATAGACTACATGTCTCACCTGAAACTTCTAAAGCACTGGCCCTTTCCTGCAATGTTTTTTCTTTTAACATTCTGTCATGGTATTTCTCAAGAGAGACATCAAATAAAAAATGGTGTTGCTGCCACAGTTCAACCATTCGATCCTCCCTTTCTTGTGCCCATTTGGGTTGCGCATTTTTCTTTTTCTGCTTCGCTTTCCTTGGAGCCATGCTGTCGTGTCGTCTTCACTTTGTTATTCGGAGTTTGTTACTTTGTTTGTTGCTGACTCACTGTTCGCTGTTTGTTAGCCTACCGGCATACGTAAATGTAGGCTGTACGCAGCGGCGCGGCGTTGACAACCAACTTAAATGTCCAGGGACACTCCCCCAGCCACAGGGCACTGTCCTCTCATAGGTTAAACATGATCCCTCTCCCCAGTTCTCGCAGGACTTCTCACAGCCCAGAGCAGAATATCCTACCTGTCAGACAAGCTCGTGAAGCTGTCGGCGAGCGCTACCAGCGCTGGAATCGCGCACGGATTTGCTCGCAAAGCCTTTCATACACAGCGAGCAAAACGATCAGCGAGCAAAGCCCGATCTCGAGTCAGATCACCGTTTTTGTCGGCGAGCGCCAAAAATTGGCGGCGACAGCACAATCGGCTCAAAAGGTCGGGCAGTGTGTTCGAGCCATTACAGTAGGGCCAGGATCCTGTTAGGTACATATATGTATGTATATGTACAGGCTGAGGAAAAAAAATAAAAATAAAAAAAAAGATTCCAGGATTTGTGCTCCCCCTAGTGGGGACAGAGTTAGGCGCCGGTGTATCTCACCATCTATCCACCCCCATCAACATCCCCACCTTAGCCGCCGAATTGTCCAACCACCCAGAACCCGCCATTGCATGTTACCTCCTCGAAGGCCTCAACTTTCTCACCCGGTTTAGTCACCATCCCAGCCATTTCACACACCTGCCAAAACCTCCAGTCCGCCACCACCGACCCCGACTCAGTCACCTCCCTCCTGAAAAAGGAGGTCGACTCCTGATATATGATCGGCCCATTTTCCACCCCACCATTCCCCACCTACCGCATATATTTCAAATCCTTCTAAGGTTTTTTTTAAAAGCCTAGTATCTATGTTAGTGTTGCTCAAACATTTTCATGTGAAGGACCCCCAAAATGATATGTATTTGGCCACGGACACCTATCTCAAAATATTTAGTTCCAGGGACCCCCCAGAAGCAAAATTTGAGTGACAAATGTTTGCTTAACCCTTAAGTTCTGTTCAGATTCACTACACCTTCGTTCTGTTCGGGTCATTTTGACCCGGGGGATATTTGGTATGGGGCTTCGGAAGGGGGGTGTTAGAAGTGGGGGTGACTGTGTGTCTGTGTTCTGGCATAATACTGTGTATTTCTGTGCATCTATGCTTCTGGGTCAAAATGACCCGAACAGCACTAAAGGTTCCAAAAATATGAAAATATGAGGGGGGTGTAGCATGGGTGTAGTGCAAAAATATATTTTTTACATGTTCATCTCAGAAGAATATTTAAGGCCAGTGAGTTTCAGGTGGAAAAAATTTGAACTTCTACCTTTTTTTTTCCAAATGAAAAAGAATCTTTAAGGCCAGTGAGTTTCAGGTGGAAAACATTTTAACTTCTACCTTTTTTTTTCAAATGAAAATGTAAAACGGGTCAAAATGACCCGAACAGCACTTAAGGGTTAACTGGGGACCCCCTGGAACCACCTCAAGGACCCCTAGAGTTCCCCAGGCCCTACCTTGTAAACCGGAGCATACATATTTTGCTAAATGCCTGTTGCCATTGGTTACGGTTTTAACTGTGTCAGCTGACCACATGTACTTCTTAAGAAGAAAAGTATGTTTGTTACTTCCTCAATTCTCACATATTACTGAACATTCTGTGGTAAACTGTCTATTCCACACACACACACAAACACACACACACACACACACACACACACACACACACACACACACACACACACACACACACACACAGGGGTGTAGGCCGAAGCAAGTGTCAAATTGTATTTGAGGAAGTGAAACTTCCTAATTCTGTTCAGATCACAAACAATTTCTGCCAGATATGCAAATTCAGTGACCAAGACATGGTCAGTGAAATGAGCTTAACTCATCGGGTGCCCACGAGGTGTCTACACGCCAATCTCTTTGATGTCTCTGGAGGCCCAGCCGCAGTGCCCACGACGCGTTTGACGCGTTTTACTGTACTGTAGTTACTGTACATTGCTACCGCAATGAAGGATCTACCACGGTGATCAGACACCAACCATATGGGAAAAACACTACATTTCCCAAAATGCAGCGCGGTACACGTGACCAGCATGTGCCGTCTCCCTGCAGCCACTCACAAGCGTCTGTTCCTACTCTATCGTCCCTCTATGTATCCTAGTACGTATCATGACGAGTACTAGTATTTTCCCATGCGGAGTCTCGGCGGAGAAACGTAACATAGCGGATTCTTCTCCTATTCTAGATTTTTCAATCAACATGTTCAATGCGCGGTCCTTTCTACCTACCGTGACACAAACGCTGTGGCCCAGGTTTAGTAAAACGTGGTCCTGACTGAAAGAAAACATTATCGTAAAAAGAAACAGGATATCCTGGGATTACATTTACTCGGATCATGGATACTATTTTCCCAGTAACGCAGAGGTACGTAACATGGCGGATTCCTCTCCTTTTTCAATCACCATATTCAAAACGCGAACCTTTCTACCGCCCGTGACACACGCTGTGGCGTGTGTGTCACGTAAAAAGCTGTCCTGACTGAAAGAAAAGATCATCGTGAAAATAAACTGTACATACTTGGATTACATTTACTCAACGTATTACGGATACTTTTTCTACGACGTGAAGGTACGTAAATGACGTGTTGCCATGGAGACGGTGGGCCCCTGCGAGGGTAACCCTTGAATCACCGTGGGCACCCGATGTGTTAATAATGCTTAATAATGAATTAAACATATTATTAGCAAAGCATTTTTACAACAAAACAGAATATTGAATCAATATTTAGAAAAAGCGTACATAATTAGTAATAAAATAATGAATAATAATGAACAGATGAGGCCTTTCAGCAGAACCTACTGTAGCAAACTGACAGTTTAAAGCGTGACTTGCATGATGGTGTAAATTATAAACCACACTTCACTTCACACCCTTATGAATGTGTCTGTTTACTTGTGCTGACAACTTCATTTGTTACTTTAGGGGCATTTTGTACTTTTCAGAAAAAAATACTTTATTTAATACTGGGCAATATTGCTCATGCTTATAGGAAAAAATTAAAATCAGACAATATTTTTATGAACTTTTTTTTTTTTTTTTTTTTAACATGCCCATTACAGTTTAGGCATTTAGCATTAATTTAATACTTGTGGTTCAAGAACAGGACATCATTCTCACATAGAGCTGAACACACATGTGAACACAAATGAACGTCACATATGAATATACACTTGAACGTATACACTAGGACAGAGGTTTTCAAACACTTTGGTCTCAGGGCACCCCTGTAAACAACATTTTCATCCACAGCACCCCTGAATTACAGTGTTACTTTACAGCACCTTATGTTTATGTAAAATAATGTAAAATTTCCCCTAAGATACAGTACATTCACAAGGAAAACTTCAGATAAGTGAGGGGTGAGGGTGAGGAGGGGAGGGGTGAGGAGGAGAGGGGGTGAAGGGTGTGGGGGGGGGGGGGGGGGGGAGGGCGATAGGAGGGGGGAGGGGGGGAAGGAGGTGACTGTGTGTCTCTGTTAGTATACATGCTTTGGGGTTGGTTTCGGTTGGGTTGGGTTGGGGGGTTTGGAGGGGAGGGGGTAAGGGTGAGGTGAGGGGGGTTGAGAGGGGAGGGGTGGAAGGAGTTACGGGGTGATTGTGTATCTGTGTTTGTACATGATTCCTTGTATTTCTGTGTATCAGGGGAGGGGGGGTTAGGTGTGGGGAGGGGGGGGAGGGTTGGAATGGGGCTTCGGAAGGGGGGTGTTAGAAGTGGGGGTGACTGTGTGTCTGTGTTTTGGCATAATACTGTGTATTTCTGTGCATCTATGCTTCCGGGTCAAAAGGACCCGAACAGCACTAAAGGTTCCAAAAATATGAGGGGGGTGTAGGTGTAGTGCAAAAATATTTTTTTTACATGTTCATCTCAGAAGAATCTTTAAGGCCAGTGAGTTTCAGGTGGAAAATTGTTTAACTTCTACCTTTTTTTTCCAAATGAAAATGTAAAACGGGTCAAAATGACCCGAACAGCACTTAAGGGTTAAACATATACATATATTCAAAGATTTGCACACATTCACAACTTTTCAAAAATAGCAGATCTACACGCTCGCAACGTGGCACTCGGCATGGTGTTGGAACAACAGAAGTTCAGGAGAGAGAGAAACACACCATGACTCCTCCCACTCTCTACCTACCTGCGCTCACGGCACCTACCTGGCCTACCTGGCCTTAGCTCCGCCCCCTAGACATCTACCTAGCTCTATTCATCCTCACTCCAACTTCCCAGAACCCCTCTTGCTTTTTCGTTTGCTACGCTTTCGCCAAGCAACATCGACAAGCAATACACGTTACGTTTTACCTACCTTTCGCCATGTCCGACCTTGATCTGTTCGCCTCCGACGACGAGTCTGTCATCAGCGCCGCCAACCCGAGGAATCCTACTCCAATCCTCAGGGACCAAGCGCGACTGAGCCAAGCCAGCCTCCCGTCCGGAAAGCCCAACAACAACGGCAGCCAGCCCAGCCATTCCCGCCGCTCCAGCTGTAACAACCCCGCCATCAACCCATCCGGTCAGTCAGCTTTTCCCGCGCCTACACCCACTCCCGCCGTTCACCTGTGGTCACCGAACCACCCACTCCAGCCCGGTCAGGCCGGTCCCGTACGTCCACCCAAACCCGGGACCGGGGCCGATCTCCGAGACGCTCGGAACACAGCCAGCGTTCAGCACGGGGCTCCCCGCCCCGCAGCCAGGCTAGCCAGCACCGCAGCCAGGTTAGCCAGCGGTCCCACGGTAGCCGAGCCAGCGACCGCCGCAGCCACGGACACCACTCGCCACGGACACCACAGCTCCTCCAGGACGAGCCGCCATCAGCAACCCATCCCGCCGCCCAACATCGCGGACTGGACCGTGGCGGGACTCCAGCGGCAGCTGCAAAACCGCGGGTTTCGTGTCCCCCGGCCAACCAACAAAGCGGAGCTTTTCCGCCTCTACACCGAGGCGCTGACTACAGCTGCAACAACAACAACAACAGCGGGGCCTTCCACCAGCCGGGCGCAACGCGATGACATCACCCGCCAACTTCCCCGCGCAACTCCACCGAGCACGCCAAACAATGATGACGTCACACGCCAACTCGACGAAGCCACGGCTGGCCCCGCTGCGCATGACCAGAACAACCAACCACCAGCCATATCCTTACCTCTAACCAATACTACTAATACTACTGCCATTACCACTACTCCTACCAATACTACTACTACTAACCCTCCTATTTCTATGTCTAGTATTGTTAACCCCGTGCCTGCCACCCACCCATTAATGTCTTTTTTGTCTGTTTTATCATCCCTTGTCCCGCAGGCTGCACTTTCTTCCCCCCCTCCCCCTCACCCATCCCTACATCCACTCAAATATCATCTTTTCTTTCCTCTCTCTCTACTAACACCACTGCAGCAGCCACACCTGGCACCAGTGCACCTTTCTTCAATTTTCCTTCCTCTCTCGGGCAGGCCATCCCCCCAAACCCCGGTACATCAACAAGCGATGGCACTGCCCAACCCTCCCCCCCTGTTCTGTCCTGTCTCCCGCTTAACACCCCACCCCCCCTCCCTTCACCCTCTCCACAGCTCGCCTTATGGACCCACCAGCCAACGCCATCGCCAGGAACCCTCATCCAATATCCGCCTCCCTCCGTAACAGCATCATACAAGGTAACAACATCGACCTCACCCTCCTCCTCCGCCCCTCCATCACCAACACTGAACCCCGATACCTAGACGGTGGCGACATCTCCATACAACTCCGCAGCTCCACCCCCACCCGGTCATCTATCCTCACAGTCCCCGAGTTCTTCCTGGCATTCTCCATCTTCCAAGATGTCCTCTGCTCCGCCTACCCATCCCGGCGCCAGGAACTGGATGATTACATGGCTGTGCTCCTGGACCTGGCAGTGCGTTTCGGGGGCTCACTGTTCCAGGAGTACCATCGCCAGTTCTCAGCCATGGCAGCATCCAGACTCCAGCAGTTCAACTTCGCCACCTACTGGGGCCACCTCGACCTGGAGTTGTACTGTCGTATTTTCGCAGGCAGAGCTGCCGTGTCCTGCAGCCTCTGTGGCAACCCTGCCCACCCCGCCAGCCAATGCACCCTCGCCGCCCCCCGCCCTTCCACCTCCAGAGCAGCCGCAGCCAGCCCAGCCATGCCCTCCCTCCTCAGCCTCCCCAGCGTGCCTCCAACACGCTCCCCAGTCTACCCTGCCAACAACCTCACCACCGACCGGCGTGGGCGCCCCGTTTTGTTCTGTGGCAAAACTATGATTTGTAACAATTTTAATGACCTGGGCTGCTCAGCCAGCTCATGCTAATTGCTACATGTCTGCAGCCACTGCGGTGGTTCCCACGCCCAGGCCTCCTGCCCCCAGAACTCCACCAGACCATCAGGCCCCAGCTGACTGTCCCACCATCTATCCACCCCCATCAACATCCCCGCCTTAGCCGCCGAATTGTCCAACCACCCAGACCCACCATTCCCCACCTACCGCATCAGCCCCCTCTGCATTGCCACACGCAAATACTCTGGTAAAAAACGAATCATCATTGATCTCTCATCCCCCCACAGCACATACACCCCCAGCATCAACAGTCTCATCCCCAGCCCCGATTTCTCTATGCAGTATTCCTCAGTAGACGGCACCATTAACCTTATCCGGCTCTCCGGCAAAGGCGCTTTTCTAGCTAAAGCAGACATCACTGCCGCCTTCAAAATCATGCCACTCCACCCCGACAGCTGGCACCTTTTTGGCATCCGATGGCTAGACAAATACTACTTCGCCGTCCGCCTCACCTTCGGGTGCAAAAGCAGCCCCAAAATCTTTGACTCCCTTGCCGAGGCCCTCTGCTGGATTTTGACCAATAACCACAAACTCCCTTTCGTCACTCACCTGTTAGACGACTTCCTCGTTGTCACCCCTGTAGCAACTCATAATGTAATAACGGCTCATAATGTAATAAGGGCTCATAATGTAATAAAAAAAATGTAATAAAAACTCATAATGTAATAATCAGCTCATAATGTAATAAAAAAACGAGCGCATAACGTAATAACAGATTTTTCAATAATGTAATAATGTAATAATGTGTTACATTAAGAACCTCCACATAGGAGGCTCATAATGTAATAAAACTTCATAATGTAATAATGGCCTATTTTTTTGGTAAATATCATGGTATTTGCGACCGACCTCCACGGACCCCCAGGGACCCCCAGGGACCCCCAGGGACCCCCTGCCACCACCGCCAAATAGTGCAAAAATGACCAAATCAACACCCCAACTGGGCTGCTCATGGGGGAATTCCCAGGGACCACCGACTCCTGCTACTCCAACAGTCCTTCACCTTCATTGGTTTAACTTTGCCCCGCCCCCTCCCCTCATTGGCCGAAAGTTTATTTGGCTTTACTCATCAACTGTTTGTTGTACAAACTTGTGGGTGGTGTCAATTGACTTGATTAAGAGTCCTTAACCTTAATTGGTTTAACTTGGCCCCACCCCCTCCTCTGATTGGCCGAAACTTTATTTGGCTTTACTCATCAACCATTTGTCGTACAAACTTGAGGGTGGAACCAATGCCACTCACAGGCCTTTTTGTGTACATACTGTGACCTGATGGTCGCTTATCTCCTGATTAGGGAGCCTTACTGGTATCATGGTAGTATCATGTCAGTATCATGGTCATTATCCTGGTCAGTATCCTGGTCAGTATCATGTCAGTATCATGCCAGTATCATGTCAGTATCATGGCCAGTATCATATCAGTGGCATGGTCAGTATCCTGGTCAGTATCATGTCAGTATCATGGTCAGTATCATGTCAGTGTCATGGTCAGTATCATGGTCAGTATCATGTCAGTGTCATGGTCAGTATCATGTCAGTATCATGTCAGTGTCATGGTCAGTATCATGGTCAGTATCATGACAGTGTCATGGTCAGTATCATGTCAGTATCATGGTCAGTATCCCAGTCAGTATCATGCCAGTATCATGTCAGTATCATGGTCAGTATCATGTCAGTATCATGGTCAGTTTCATGTCAGTGTCATGGTCAGTATCATGTCAGTGTCAAGGTCAGTATCCCAGTCAAGTATCCTGGTCAGTATCATGTCAGTATCCTGGTCAGTATCATGCCAGTATCATGTCAGTATCATGGTCAGTATCATATCAGTGGCATGGTCAGTATCCTGGTCAGTATCATGTCAGTATCATGGTCAGTATCATGTCAGTGTCATGGTCAGTATCATGTCAGTATCATGGTCAGTATCATGTCAGTGTCATGGTCAGTATCATGTCAGTATCATGTCAGTGTCATGGTCAGTATCATGTCAGTATCATGGTCAGTATCCCAGTCAGTATCATGCCAGTATCATGTCAGTATCATGGTCAGTATCATGTCAGTATCATGGTCAGTTTCATGTCAGTGTCATGGTCAGTATCATGTCAGTGTCAAGGTCAGTATCCCAGTCAGTATCATGCCATATCATGTCAGTATCATGGTCAGTATCATGGTCAGTATCCTGGTCAGTATAATGTCAATATCCTGGTCAGTATCATATCAGTGGCATGGTCAGTATCATGGTCAGTATCATGCCAGTATCATGGTCAGTATCATGTCAGTGTCATGGTCAGTATCATGTCAGTATCATGTCAGTGTCATGGTCAGTATCCCAGTCAGTATCATGCCAGTATCATGTCAGTATCATGGTCAGTATGATGATCAGTTTCATGTCAGTGTCATGGTCAGTATCATGCCAGTATCAAGGTCAGTATCATGTCAGTGTCATGGTCAGTATCATAGTCAGTGTCATGGTCAGTATCCCAGTCAGTATCATGCCAGTATCATGTCAGTATCATGGTCAGTATCATGTCAGTGTCATGGTCAGTATCATAGTCAGTATCATGTCAGTGTCATGGTCAGTATCCCAGTCAGTATCATGCCAGTATCATGTCAGTATCATGGTCAGTATCATGTCAGTATCATGGTCAGTATCATGTCAGTGTCAAGGTCAGTATCCCAGTCAGTATCATGCCATATCAGGTCAGTATCATGGTCAGTATCCTGGTCAGTATAATGTCAGTGTCAAGGTCAGTATCATAGTCAGTATCATGTCAGTGTCATGGTCAGTATCCCAGTCAGTATCATGCCAGTATCATGTCAGTATCATGGTCAGTATCATGTCAGTGTCATGGTCAGTATCATAGTCAGTATCATGTCAGTGTCATGGTCAGTATCCCAGTCAGTATCATGCCAGTATCATGTCAGTATCATGGTCAGTATCATGTCAGTATCATGGTCAGTATCATGTCAGTGTCAAGGTCAGTATCCCAGTCAGTATCATGCCATATCATGTCAGTATCATGGTCAGTATCCTGGTCAGTATAATGTCAGTATCCTGGTCAGTATCATGCCAGTATCATGTCAGTATCCTGGTCAGTATCATGCCAGTATCCTGGTCAGTATCATGGTCAGTATCATGTCAGTATCATGGTCAGTATCATGGTCAGTATCCTGGTCAGTATCATGCCAGTATCATGTCAGTATCCTGATCAGTATCATGCCAGTATCCTGGTCAGTATCATGGTCAGTATCCTGGTCAGTATCATGCCAGTATCATGTCAGTATCATGGTCAGTATCATGGTCAGTATCATGTCAGTATCATGGTCAGTATCATGGCAGTATTGTAGGCTATATCATGTAGGGAAGGAAGGTCACCAGTCTCTGTCTGTCTGTCTGTCTGTCTGTCTGTCTGTCTGTCTGTCTGTCTGTCTGTCTGTCTGTCTGTATGTCTGTCTGTCTGTCTGTCTCACTATCAGCAGGATCACACAAAAATGTCCAGACTGATTTGCACAAAACATTGGTGGAGGGGTGTAGTATTGGCCAACTTGGCCAAAAGACCCGATAAGATATAATAAAAACATGTTTTGACAAGGTCTTTGTCATGTGTTTTTGAAAGAAAGATGGTTAATTTACTTATTTGAAAAGACCAATCCTTTAAGTGTTTTAATGTATAAGATAAGAGATAAAAGTTGTATTGATCCAGCAGGGAAAATTCAGGCTCCACAGTCTGCAACAAAATATATACAGTATATGTACACCCTGAGCAGTGCTAGCATAGTGTTGACGATTAAAAATAAAATAGAACACACAGAAGCATAACTGCTTGTTTCCGAGCAAGTTAGTCCACCAAGCGAGATGATTGTAGATAATATTGTAGATATTGATTGAATTATTACCTACAATATATACACATATATACATATGCCTACACTATATTGATTGTATAGATAATATTTCAAGATACATTAGAGACTAAAAGGAATTGCATTATACATTTATGCTGGTGAAGAATTCAAGAAGACTGTAATTATATATGTGGACGGACATTCTGTCTTGGCCCTTTTTCAATGGAGGTAATAATTATGATAGTTTTCAAAAACAATTGGCAATTATTACATTAATAACTTTTATTACATTATGAAGTAATAAGGGTGTGATCCTGCTGATAGTGAGACAGACAGACAGACAGACAGACAGACAGACAGACAGACAGACAGACAGACAGACAGACAGACAGACAGACAGACAGACAGACAGACACTGGTGACCTTCCTTCCCTACATGATATAGCCTACAATACTGCCATGATACTGACCATGATACTGACATGATACTGCCATGATACTGACCAGGAAACTGACATTATACTGACCAGGATACTGACCAGGATACTGACCATGATACTGACATGATATGGCATGATACTGACCAGGATACTGACATGATACTGGCATGATACTGACCAGGATACTGACATGATACTGGCATGATACTGACCAGGATACTGACATTATACTGACCAGGATACTGACCAGGATACTGACCAGGATACTGACCATGATACTGACATGATATGGCATGATACTGACTGGGATACTGACCTTGACACTGACATGATACTGACCATGACACTGACTGAAACTGACCATGATACTGACATGATACTGACCATGATACTGACATGATACTGGCATGATACTGACTGGGATACTGACCATGATACTGACATGATACTGACCATGACACTGACATGATACTGACCATGACACTGACATGATACTGACCATGATACTGACATGATACTGACCATCACACTGACATGATACTGACCATGATACTGGCATGATACTGACCAGGATACTGACCATGATACTGACATGATACTGACTAGGATACTGACCATGATACTGACATGATACTGACTGGGATACTGACCATGATACTGACATGATACTGACCATGACACTGACATGATACTGACCATGATACTGACATGATACTGACCATGACACTGACATGATACTGACCATGATACTGGCATGATACTGACTAGGATACTGACCATGACACCGACATGATACGGTCATTATACTGACATGATACTGACCATGATACTGGCATGATACTGACCAGGATACTGACCATGATACTGACATGATACTGACTAGGATACTGACCATGATACTGACATGATACTGACTGGGATACTGACCATGATACTGACATGATACTGACCATGACACTGACATGATACTGACCATGATACTGACATGATACTGACCATGACACTGACATGATACTGACCATGATACTGGCATGATACTGACTAGGATACTGACCATGACACCGACATGATACGGTCATTATACTGACATGATACTGACCATGATACTGGCATGATACTGACCAGGATACTGACCATGCCACTGATATGATACTGACCATGATACTGACATGATACTGGCATGATACTGACCATGATACTGACATGATACTGACCATGACACTGACATGATACTGACCATGATACTGGCATGATACTGACTAGGATACTGACCATGACACCGACATGATACGGTCATTATACTGACATGATACTGACCATGATACTGGCATGATACTGACCAGGATACTGACCATGATACTGACATGATACTGACTAGGATACTGACCATGATACTGACATGATACTGACTGGGATACTGACCATGATACTGACATGATACTGACCATGACACTGACATGATACTGACCATGATACTGACATGATACTGACCATGACACTGACATGATACTGACCATGATACTGGCATGATACTGACTAGGATACTGACCATGACACCGACATGATACGGTCATTATACTGACATGATACTGACCATGATACTGGCATGATACTGACCAGGATACTGACCATGCCACTGATATGATACTGACCATGATACTGACATGATACTGGCATGATACTGACCAGGATACTGACATGATACTGACCAGGATACTGACCAGGATAATGACCATGATACTGACATGATACTACCATGATACCAGTAAGGCTCCCTAATCAGGAGATAAGCGACCATCAGGTCACAGTATGTACACAAAAAGGCCTGTGAGTGGCATTGGTTCCACCCTCAAGTTTGTACGACAAATGGTTGATGAGTAAAGCCAAATAAAGTTTCGGCCAATCAGAGGAGGGGGTGGGGCAAAGTTAAACCAATTAAGGTTAAGGACTCTTAATCAAGTCAATTGACACCACCCACAAGTTTGTACGACAAACAGTTGATGAGTAAAGCCAAATAAACTTTCGGCCAATGAGGGGAGGGGGCGGGGCAAAGTTAAACCAATGAAGGTGAAGGACTGTTGGAGTAGCAGGAGTCGGTGGTCCCTGGGAATTCCCCCATGAGCAGCCCAGTTGGGGTGTTGATTTGGTCATTTTTGCACTATTTGGCGGTGGTGGCAGGGGGTCCCTGGGGGTCCCTGGGGGTCCCTGGAGGTCGGTCGCAAATACCATGATATTTACCAAAAAAATAGGCCATTATTACATTATGAAGTTTTATTACATTATGAGCCTCCTATGTGGAGGTTCTTAATGTAACACATTATTACATTATTGAAAAATCTGTTATTACGCTATGCGCTCATTTTTATTATTACATTATGAGCTGATTATTACATTATGAGTTTTTATTACATTTTTTTTATTACATTATGAGCCCTTATTACATTATGAGCCGTTATTACATTATGAGTTGCTACAACCCCCCCGCTTCCGGTCTCACCACACTCACCTCCGTTTTCAATGCCCTCGGCGTTGCCCTAGCCCGGAGGCCCCCTCACTTCCCTGGAGTTCCTAGGTATCACCCTGGACTCCATCACTTTCCAAGCCTCCCTCCCCACCGACAAACTCAACCGCATCACCTTGCTGCTCTCCAACTACCTCAACATCCCCCAGTGCACCAAGCAACAGCTCCTCTCCCTACTCGGCCATCTCAATTACGCCATCTGCATAATCCCCCAGGGCCGCTCATTCATTTCCCACCTACTCCACCTCTCCACCTCAGTCCCCTCCCTCCACCACCAAGTCACTTTTGAACCCCCCTGTCAAATGGAACTCCGGCTCTGGCACCTCCTCCTGACCAACTGGAACGGTATCACCTTCTTTTATGACGACTTCATCTCCTCCCCCGAAGACCTCCAGCTATTCACAGACGCCGCCCCCTCAACCGGTTTCGGCGGCTACTACAACGGAAGATGGTTCTCCTCCCCCTAGCCAGACGACTTCCACCAGCTCGACCCCAACAACACCCAGACCTCCGCCCTCTATGAACTCTACCCCATCGTCACCGCCACCGCACTATGGGTTCCCGAATGGACCAGCAAAAGCATCCTCATCCACACCGATAACACCGCCGTAGTCCACATCATCAACAAAGGCCGCTCCTCCTCCCTCCCCATCATGTCACTCCTGCGCCGACTCACATGGCTTTCCGTCACACACCAATTCATCATCCAAGCAGCACACATCCCAGGTTACCACAATGCCATAGCTGACTCACTTTCCCGTTTCATGTTTCAGAAATTCAAGACACTGGCTCCACTCTCAGATCCCCATCCAGTCCCGGTTCCACCATTTTCGGACATCATCTTCCCATAAACCACCCCCTCCACCACCTCATCCTGCAGTCCCAGCAGTCCGTCCTCCAGGGTGTTGCTGACTCCACCCTGTCGTCCTACTGGACCGCGTGGACCAATTCAGGTTGTTCCACCACACACACAATATCCAATTCCCTTCCTCTGACCTCATAACACTCTCAGCCTACATCAGCTACAGCCACTCCACACACTCCACCAGAGTTTCCACAATCCGAGCTTACCTCTGTGGAATCTCCTTTTTCTCCAAACTCATCACCGGCTCGCCCCATCCGTTCACAGAGCACCCACAAATCACCCTCCAACTGAAAGGCCTGCAGCGCCTCGAACCACGCCTCTCCCCCAGTCGCCTACCTCTCACACTAGACATCCTAGGCGCTTGCATACATACCATCCGTTCAGGTTACCCCAACCAAACAACCACCTCCACTTTAGAATCAATGTTCCTCCTCGCCTTCTACGGCTTCCTCAGATGCTCAGAATTCACAACTCCCAACTCAAATTTAGACCCCAGCATCCATGCCTGCTTATCAGACCTAGCAATCCATGACCACAATACCCTCGTGTTTACAGTCAAAAAGAGCAAAGCCTCCCAGTGCCGATTAACCCCCATTTACCTATTCCGCCTCAACTCCCCAACCAGCCCATACGAACCCCTAGCCAACCATATCCGAGCCAGACTCTCCCTTAATGCCCGACCCTCAGACCCCTTGTTCACTACAGAAAACGGAACAGTAGCCACCCGCAGCTGGTTCCACCTCCACCTCCACCAAATTCTCACCATCTCAGGGTTCTCGGCAGAGAACTTCTCAGGCCACTCCTTCCGTATCGGCGCCGCATCCACAGCCGCTAGCCGTGGCCTACAAGACCACACCGTCCAACTGCTAGTTAGGTGGACCTCGCAAGCCTACTTGCGCTACATAGGCACTAGCGTCCTCGACCTCAGAGCAGCCCACCATGCCTTAGTGTAGTCCTGAAGTTGCCCCTCGTCTCTCCTTTTGGGGGTTAGTCCACACCGTCCCAACATCCATCGTAGGGGCCCTTATGTTTACCTTTTGGGGGTTCAGTCCACGTCGCCACTGACGCTGACGGTGCAGACGATTACGCTATACGACCCCTACCCCAAAGACTCCAGGGTCTGCGACCCTCCCCGGAACCTACACCCTGCCCAATCCCTTCTTTCCAGTATTGACTCATTACTGATCGATTTCATTGTTATTGATTGATTGATGATTCATGATTGCTTTACACCATAGATCCATGCGTGCTCATTGATCACTGCTCATTATTTATCTGCCCTTACTTCATTAAAACCCTTAAACCTTTTCATGGTGTGTTTCTTGTTAGCTAGTGAATGTGAGCTTGTATATCTGCTATTTTTCAATATTTAAAGTATAAAATAATTAAGGCCCCTCCTTGGGCCCTAGTAACTGAGTAGGCTGCTGCTCTACAGTGTGAATTCACCCTAAGCCTCCATAAGAGTGGTCTCTGTGCACAAAGGAAACAGTATGTGTGTCAAACCACACTCACACACAAGCACATCCTCCATCACAATGCAGCTTCACTGTGTGTGTGTGTGTGTGTGTGTGTGTGTGTGTGTGTGTGTGTGTGTGTGTGTGTGTGTGTGTGTGTGTGTGTGTGTGTGTGTGCGCGCGCCCCGGCCGCACGCACCAGGCCTGCATTGGCAAACCGCTCGCTCCACTCAGGGCAGGCCTGCTCACTCAGAAGCAAAAAATTAAAAAAAGGATGTTGCTGTGTGACTGAAACACTTCCTCTTGTGGCTGCATGCGTCCCCATCAGTGCAGAGAGCCTACAATAGCTGGACAGACAACACACCATTAAGCACTGTGTGCTCAATATGTGGTGAGCGGCCTGGACCGGAGCGCTTCAGAGTGGCTGGCGGTCCTCTCTCCAAGTTCTGCTCTGACCTTTTTATAAACTTGTTCCCTGCTACATGATGTGCATTTGTGTATATGTATGCATGCATGCATCAGTGTGAGTGTGCATGTGTGCATCAGTTTGTCAGTGCATACAGTACAGTATGTGCATGCATGTGCACTATTACCAATAGGCAGATTATGCGTTGGTCCAATTTGCTTTGGTTTTTGAACTTGCTTTTTCTCCCCACTGAGTTGATATTGCATGGAGTTCTCAACACCTCTACAGTTCTAGAGATAAACTGATGGCATAAACATTCATTTTGTTATGATATTGCAAGAAAGAAACCATCTTAATACATTTGAAGTGAAAGTTTATCCTCTTCCTTCAGTTTCTCAGAAGGACATAAAATAACAATGTTTTGCAATCAATACCCTTTTACATGATTAATACAATATACTGTATTATATTTTGTATATCAATAATAATGTAATCCTTCCATTGTGACTCGGATCTCTCTAGGTACATGTCTGTAATATCAGCACGCCTGCATTTGCGGTTGGAAAGTTAGCAACGTGCCCCAAACACGTTGACATGACGTATTGGAAGGCTTTGTGCTGTACTTGAGCCGTGTGTGGTTTTAACACCTTTGTGTTCTTAGAAGAGACAGAGTGAAGGGTTCAGCTCAGCCTCCAGGAGCTGGAAACAACAACAACTAACTGTGTTTACAACATTCATTCAAACTCATTCAAATCCTAGTGACAACGTACGTTTAGGTCTTTGTCAGATTTTTACATTTCAACCCCTGACATACCCTATACTAGTAAGGCCTCTGCTGTCCTTCTTGGGGGATGAGGGGGGAGGGCGTTGTCCAATTCACTCCCTATGGAAGTCACATGGTTTCATGCCTCTAGCAAGCCTCTTATGGTGGAGAAGCGCAGGAGAGGTGCTCCAACAGTGTGTAGGAAGCCTAAGACGCCCTAAGGAGAGCGGTCAGAAGGAGAGCGGTCATGGACAGGTGCTGTCCAGGACAGGGAGTCAGGGACAACCTAGCAGGGAGAAATGGTTGCCCTGTCTGCCCATGAGAGGACATGTCTGTTGGGGCGCTGAGAGAGGATGCCAGAGAGGGAAGCAGGGGCGTCACAAGGGGAGGAAAAGTGGGACTGAGTTACTAGGGCCCAAGGTGGAGGGGCCTTCATTATTTTATACTTTAGCTATTGAAGAATAGCAGATATACAAGCTCACAGCACAGCACCGAGTCATGAAAATGTGTTCAAATCTTTGAGTATATGCATTTTTTAAGCGAACATTTGTAACTGAAATCTTGCTTCTGGTGTGTTCCTGGAACTAAATATTTGGAGTCGGGGGTATGTGGCCAAATGCATATCATTTTGGGGTTCCTTGACCTTGTAACATATCTAACAAAGATTTAAATTCAACATCCCTAGGAAAATCTTTGACAGCTAGGGTAATTCTGGGTCTCATTCACTATACTATAACGGAACAAATTACTCCCAAAATAAATGCTTTTTTGAATCCATTGCAAGCATTTGTTTTGCACAAAAACATTCCTTGGGCTAAAAGATGACCCCCATACCACTGTGAAAAGTGATGACTCATCACTAGACCATCATTTTTATGGGCTGTTTTAGCCCAATGAATGTTTTTCGTGCAAAACAAATGCTTGCAATGGATTCAGAATAATTAAAAACACATAGTTAGACCCCTCACATCCCACTTATAACATATTCTTTCCCTTATAGTGTATAGTGAGTGAATGAGACCCAGAATTACCCTAGCTGTCAAAGATTTTCCTAGGGATGTTGAATTTCAATCTTTGTTAGATAAGTTTCTAGACACCTTTACGAACACATTGGGGAAGACATCGTTTGGTAAGGAATTTATTCCCAGGTTTTTATTAATATTCCCTGACTTGTTCTGTACAGGCTGAGGAGCTTATGCATTTCAGCTCTACATTTTAATAGATTGTCATTGAGCCTCATTATAGGACAGATAGAAAATAATCATTATACAATACTGAATTACATTGTTACTTTACAGCACCTTATGTCATATTAATGTAAATAGTTCACTCTAAGATACAGCATGTAAATAAATAAAACCACACAACAGTATAACAGTATGAATTATAATGTTTCTTACAATTTAATTCAAGAGGACAAGAGGACCATTCTCATGCTGAAATACACTGATGCTTGATAGGGTTATATTAACGGTATATGTAAATAATGGGTAGCACTTTACAATAATGACCTGTTATAAATCATGTATAAACATTTATAAGCAGTTTGTTGATGAGTAATAAACATGAACAAACTGTTTATTGACATTTGTAAATGTTAACCTAAACATTTATAACTGTTTTAAACATCATTCACATATTAATAGTAAGGTATTAGTAAGTAGTAAACTAATCATGACTAATTCATTTTATACACATTCGTAAATGATTAATAAATCATTTGTAACAAAAATATGCATTATTTATATCCTATTTGTAGATAAGTAACTCATCATTTACAAGCTATCAATATACCTTGTAAAACATTCTGGTACTCTAAAATACACATGTCACAAGCGTAAGAGAGTTTCCATTTACAGGACAGGTAGAAAATAATCATTATACTTGGCGTTTAACCACTTAGTCCAGCGTCCCTTTTTTTAAATATTATTTTTTTGGGGCTTTTATGCCTTTTTTCGATAGGACAGTAGACTGACAGGACATGGGGGGTTGAGATGGGGAGTGACACGCAGCAAAGTTCGTCCGGACCAGGAATCGAACCAGCAACGCCGTCAGGAATGCGAGGAGCTCAAACGGCTGAGGTTTTGGACAGGGTTGACCCCCCCCCCCCCCCCTAGGCTTGCGATGCAGAAGGGAGAGGGAGAGTGGGAGACATGTCAAGTGCGTCTCTGCTGAAAGCACAGTGGTAGCGGGCGACGTGGAAATAAAAAGAATAAACACTTCTTTGGTATTTTCCCCCTTTTTTCCTGCATAGTACTGTGTTTTATTTGTCTGTCATTCTATGTTAAATGCACGTCTCCGTGGCTCCGCTGAAAGCACAGTGGTAGCGAGCGACATGAAAATAAAAAGAATAAACACTTCTTTGGTATTTTCCCCCTTTTTTCCTGCATTTAGATCTGAAGCATTTGACCCATAATGTCTCCCTGCTGAATGAATGCAATTATATGCATTTGTGGAAAGGGTGTTAGTGACACCAAATGGTCCCTAGGGAGTGCCCGAGGGAACCTTTAGGGTACTTCTAATGACTACAATATAGGGGGGGGGGGGGGGGGGGGGGGTTATCGTCCAATTCACTCCCTATGGAAGTCACATGGTTTCATGCCTCTAGCAAGCCTCTTATGGCGGAGAAGCGCAGGATAGGTGCTCCAACAGTGTGTAGGAAGCCTAAGATGCCCTAAGGAGAGCGGTCAGAAGGAGAGCGGTCATGGACAGGTGAACTTGTAGATCAGCTATTGTTTGCCAATTTTTTTGGCAAGTAGAAATGTTTTGAAGATGTGCCCAAATTGACGAGTACCAGCTCCGCCCCCTCCAAAAGCTGCCTCCGACCACAATCACAGCGCGCAGCTATTGGCTTCATTCACTTCAATGGGAAATACGGCGGATTGTACGCACATTGTACACATTGTATACGCACCACTGTATACATTAAATACAGTGGTGCTTTGGGATTTTTTTTCCCGGGCGGACTGTCATTTATTGACGTCACGTGCACGCGCGTGCACGCGCCTCTAGAGGCTATTTAGATAGAAAGGATGTCAGCACATCTAATGGTGGGAAAACAATAGTTTTCTAGTCTTAATTACATTTGCATTGTTACTTAAGATTTTATGTTCTACGTTCTTTAAATTCATTTAGAAAATACAGCGCTGCAGTAGGATAGAGAAACAAAGTTTGCCTTGAACGAATCTCAAACACTAAATAGCCTACCACAGTAATGGATGAGGACACACACACATCGACACATGCACATGCAGTCACAGCTAAAAACCTAAGTAGGCTATATATCCATATGAATAGAGGGGGCTTGAGGACGCTCACACATTCACCACTAGAAACCTGTTATGCATAGTAGTAGCCACTGATTAAAGTATTGCTTGTAGTTATCGCGGATTCGCAGTATGGGGGGTTGTCGCGGCTCTCGCGGGGGGGTATGCACGCGTTTACACGGTCGTGCACCGTTCGGTGCCGTCCGTGCGCGTGCATGTGGGGAAATATTTCCGGCCACACGGCGTCCGGTCGCGTCCGGCCCCCAAAGCACTACTGATTAAATACTAATTCAGTGTTGGACCCAGAGCTTCGAAATCTCTTCCTGGTCCGTCGGCAGGGCAAGGCATGCGTTGGAGGAAGGTGTAGTAGCCTACACGGCTAATGGAACAAAACTATGGAACAAAACTAGCCATAAATTATAACTTCCAGCAGAGGGTGCTAATATTCGGACGTTCTGTCTCTCCTGGAGTTATAAGCCAGAGTCATATGGCTCTCGCTGGTTGAGCCCCAATGTCCATACTACGCTCAAAACATGTACATATCAATAAGTTGCTCACCGATCCGTCGAAACAGCTTTATATCTACCGGACGGCCCACTCGTTGGCATGTGTTAGTCCATATGTTTCATAAAAATACATGTTTACTCCTGCTCGGCTCGGATCCCCCCAGCTCGCGTCTCATTCTGCCGGAAGTTGTGGTGTTGTTTCTTCGTTTCCTCAAATGAGCGCAACTGCGCAACAGCGCCCCTATGGCGGTCGGGGATCATATTGCGCATTGAACACATACAGATACAGTCACTCCTCCAGTACTTTTCCAGTGTTTGTTTTGAGATGCAAATGACCCAAGCGTTGAAGTGATGCGCCCTGGGAAAAAAGTAACTTCTTTGTTTACTGTGAGGAAACTCAGGAGAGAGGAGTGAGCAAAAAACGGAAAACAAATTACAAAAGATAAGAACTTCATCCATTCATTTCATAATTGTCATATTGTGTGCTAGTGTAGCTATTCTTAGTTTTATTGTCAGTTATCTTTTTCAATCTGTTTTAACTGTTGTTTTTCTGATAAATGAGGGGAAAAATACAAAAAAACTCCACTGTCTACTTGTAGGTTGTTTGTTTTTTTCACTTAGCCTGGTCTCTATAGTTGTTTATTATAGTAGCCTAATCCTTAGGACACTTTATATATGTTATTATAGTTATAGCTAAAGACGTTTATTTTTTTATTTTTTTAAAGCTATACTGTGTAAGTTGCTCAACTAGTGGTCAGTAGCGCTATTGCTTTTTTCGGCCGTTTTTCGGCCGGAGTCGTCGCGGACCACCGCCGCGGACCACCGGAGCGGCGCCGCAAACCACCGCGACCGATAGTAATCCGTGGAGGGGTAGAACGCATGGTAGAACGTAATTTTCTGGCCAGGATTTGTGGATTAAGAGGTAAAAATCCTTCACCATGGTAAACACTGTAGCCAAGCGGAGGCGCTTCCTGGAGACCAGAGCAGATAAGCTGTGATTGGCCGGTGTACCATGTGTGCATGATCGGCGATGTGATTGGGCAACGTATACACAACGTATACAGATGATGCAGATTACGTCATTTTGGCGCGAAATCCCGCCCCTGTCACTGCTAAGAAGAAAACATATAAAGAGAAGGCTTCAGAAGCTGAAAATAACGGAGTGGGTGTTCTAAAACTTTAGCGATTTAACAGTTAGGACAATTTTAAGATTTGTTTTATAAAAAAAGTTACATGGTACAACTTTAAATGGCCATTGGCCATGGTCATTTCAGTTAGTGCATCTAAGTAGACTATTATTTTTTATTATTATTATTATTCATTGTTCTGTTTCTCATCTGGCTAAATAACATGGTCTTATTTTTCTGTTCAATGTAGTTTTCTTTATAACGTACATATTTGTATTGTTAGTTGTTATTGCTATTTTTGAATTTTATTGTGTTTTTTTATTATTATTATTATTATTTTTTTGTAAGAAAGTGAAAGGTTTTCTTTTGGCTTATATTATTTGATATTGTTTGAAAACACACGCAATGTCTGAGCTTTGTCTTGGCTGCAATATAGGCTTTGTTTTGAATGTAGCGAGCCCTCGCACTACCAAAGGTGTTTTTGCTCGCTCCCCTCAAAAAAAAATCATTTATCTGTAATCAATGTATAACTTATTTAAACGAAAGAACTGTAAGGAAAGTGAAGAATAAAAAGCGAAGAACACTTCCCTCTCAAACAAAAACCCCTGAATCAACAAAGCGCACACAATCGATGCGTACACCATCTCCGTGCGTACCTGACCTCAGGGAAATGGCCTCATTTTCATGGGATGGTGGCATGTTTGAAGGCCATATTTCCACCGTTGTTAATTGGACGTGGACAGCATGTGAAGTACGATACATTTTGCTTGTGTTTTATACTTAGGATATGGTGTTTTATTCTACTAGGTTCTATTGGATTCTGTATTGTTTTCTTTTTCGTAATATACATAATAATAGACTGTATATCCACCTTGCCCCTCTTTTCTTTGGCAGAAAAGGAGTTAGAGGCAAGAAAACACTTCCTAAATATGTTGGAAGAAAATCCTGGAAGAAAGCCCTAGCTAAAGCAGCACTGATCCGAGAGCAAAAGCTCGCCGCCAGGTAAGAATTTTGAAAAAATAAGCAAAAATCAGAGTGCTGAGGTCTGATCTTTTCTTATTTCCACCTGATTGGTCTGTTTTTTTACGTACATACTGAATGTCAAAAGGCAGTGCTGTTGGGGGTGGTGGAGTAGTATTAACCAAAAAATGAACAACAGTTTAAGGGACAAAACAAAAATATTATACATTGCAGGAACAAAGTATTGTGTATGGATTACACATCGGCACTCCAAAACATTGCTATTCAGAAGATTGACTTCCATTATTCTGTTCCAACTATGCTATACTTTACAATAAATGTTATCTATTGTGTATGTATATTATTTCAGGACTCTGAGGATAAACACTCAGCGAGACAAAAAGGTTGTTCACAGCAAATATGAGAACAAATTTCATTCAGAAATGCGTGGGAGTAGAACTCTGGAAGCAAGGCTGCAGGCAAAAGGTCATCAAAACGATGAACCACATGGGTGTGTCCCTTGGAGTCACCAGCACCAGAAGGACAATTGATACGATGCGGTTAGGCCACGATGTAAAAATCAAAGAATGGAAGGAAAAAGCAGAGGTACAAATGATGCTCTTCTGTCACTATGACAAACATAATGCGTTATTCCATTAATAAGATAGTACAATTAGATTATTCATGTATATTTCAAAATTATAAGTTGCGTTACATGTACAGGTATGTCTGTCATTGTCTCTGTAGCAAAGAAAAACTCCAAGAAGTGGCATTCCTGAGCCTGCAGCTGAGCCTGAGCCTGCAGCCTGTTCCTACTCTGTGACTTGGGACAATGTTCAGGTCAGTTAAAAATGCACAAACCATGATTTACTGCAAACATTTGAATATAAAATGTATGTAACAGAACAATTGGACTTTGAATAATGTTTAGTTAATGTTAAATGTTTGATGGAGAGCTACTAACCTGTATGTTTTGGTAGAACTGCTATACAGGGCTTGTTGACTTACAGTATTGAATGACTTACTTACTCTTATACTGACAGGATCACTCTAGCTATGGTCAGCTAGAGGTGTAATAAGCAAAATGTAAAGGCCATTAGCAGGAAGATTTCATCCTACTTTCAGCTCCTCAAAATCTATCCGGAACAATGTTTTTTTTTTGTAGAGTTCATATAGAGCATTGAACAAAGTCAGCTAATTAATTAATTCAATTTAATATGATAAAAGTAATATCTTCTTTGGTCCAAAGCTGTCGGTGCATGGAAAACACCAAAGCAAGGACCATGCTAATAGGTTCCTGTCGTATGGCCTGGCATTCGCACAACAGAACAAGGTGGACTTTAGCGACCTTCAAGGCCCAGGATGCCGGAGGTCCAACCAAAAACAATTCTGCCTACACCGCAGGTGAAAAAAACAAGTATATATATATACATATATATAATATATATGTGTGTGTGTGTGTGTGTGTGTGTGTGTGCGTGCGTGCGTGCGTGCGTGTGTGTGTGTGTGTTTATCTATAAATAATGTAAACACAACATTGTCTATGTTTTAGGATATTCAAAAAGTGCGAGAAAGAATGGTAATCATGGTCATGAGAATCTTGGCGGATAACCTGCCTCCACTATCAAAAGTCCAAAAGAAGGTGGAACAACACATCCCACACAAGTACAGCAAAGAAATGAACACCAAAAGCAACCTTGTAAGATATATTTTTCTGTAAACTTTGTTTAAAATAAGATGCAAGTATAATTGTAAGCTTAAATAAGTAGTACACCCCCTAAATGACTATTTTCTATTGATTACTCTCGCCATGGAGACTTGAGTTAAATAATATTTTTGTTTTTTATTTGTCACATTGCTATGTCAAAAAACTGAATTTAGTCAATTTGCCCCCATTGATTCCGGATGGGGACCCAAATTATTGTCTTAGGAAAGGAACAAAAACTAAAAAATGTTATTAAGTCTCCATAGCAAGAGTAATCAATGGAAAAAAGTTCATTTGGGGGTGAACTACTTGTTTAATCAACCTACTTATTTCTCCTTTTCTGTTACAAAGGTCAACCTAGGTGTGGTGGCGGCCAACCCCAGCTCTAATGCAGGAGTCATTGAGATAATGCGATTCCTTCACGAGTTCATGTTCCTGTAGTGGATGAGGAACCGTTGCACATTCTTTGTAATGGCGATGGACTGAGTGTGGAGAGGATGATTGGTTGCAAGCAACTGACAAGTGGAGCTCGGACTCCTTGTCAACGATTGGAAGGACTGATCCCGGCACCTCAGGATTTCCACAGAGAGATGCTTCTTCTGCAGGTTTAGTGCCTAATAAATTGCCATGTTTTTTGTGTTCGACCGTATTACACACTATTAAAGAACCTGTCTGTGTCCCACCCAAAATGTAACTTGTGGATGAGAATGTCATCTTTAATTCAGTGGTCAGATTGTTAATATCTGAAATTCTTATGTGAAATAGGACAGTATGAATCTGCTGTTCAAAACTGAAAGTGCTAGAGGGACCATAGCACAGATGAAAAACTACTTCACTCACTCACAGATCACTGAAAAAGAAAGTGTCCGCAAATTTCCAGCACGCTTGGGACATGATGGAAGTGAGTATCTGTAGCCTACATTACAGTTTACATGGTTAATACATTTAGTATATTACTAATGTATGACTTACTTACTAACTATATGACTAATCTTGTCAGAGATCTACCTAATCTTAACCTAAATATTGCATTCCCCTTATGTTTGTAGTTTGCAACATCTGCATACATCACTCTGCTGGCCACAACATTTTGTGGAACATCAACAGTAGACGATGTACCTGAAAATCTGCCAAATCGCGTGGCTGACCAATTATCCTGGCTCGAAAACCTTGCCAACCGGGTTGTGGATTATGCCTGGATGGCTCCAGATCAATGCCAAATGGACCTTGTTGCAGCCTCTGCAGCCTGTCCTGTGGAAAAGTCTGAGAAGGACTTTTTCCTTTTCTGCCACTGCCAAGAGGGTACTATACACACACACACACGCACGCACGCACGCACGCACGCACGCACGCACGCACGCACGCACACACACACACACACACACACACACACACACACACACACACACACACACACACACACACACACACACACACACACTTGCTTGCACGCAGGCTTACATTTGTTTCATAACTGCTCTTTTAAGTGTATTTATAGTCTTAATGATTGTAGACTATGTTGATGTCGCCACAACAAATTACATGAAACATTTATTGATGTGTGTCAATGAATATATGTCCCGTGTGTGTGTGTGTGTGTGTGTGTGTGTGCAGACAAACAAGAGCCCATGGTGAAGTGCTGCAGCAGCCTGTGCAAGATTGGATGGCTTCATATCTCTTGCGCAGGACTTACAGAAGTCCCAGGTAAAGACGAAGACTTCTTCTGTTCAGAAGAGTGCACTGAGGACGGAACCTACATGTACTGTACCTGTAAGAAACGCCAAGGAGGGAAAATGGTACAGTGCCAGATGGCCGAAAACTGTAAAAGAAACGAATGGTACCACACTAAGTGCCTCATGCCATCTGACGCAGTTGATGAGGACGGTATGCTGTTGACTTTTAATTACAAAAGTCTTGGTATGTTTATAATAAAATACAAAACATTGATGTTACATGAAAATGTCATTGTATCGATCGATCTTTCTGCCACGTGGTACTGTTCACCAGAATGTGAAGCTGATGGCTCAGTGGAGGACTTTGTCCAAAACTACTCGAAGGCATTGCTGTGGGAGGGACTGAATCATCTGGCGAGAAGGGATGCCGTTCGAGAAGGAGACGGTCCAGCCATCATTGCTAGCTGGAAGTTGGACCTCCTGCAGTTCTGGGCAATAAACCATACCCATTACATGTTTATTGGCCACCACATGCTTACGGTAATTCCTTTTTTCTAAATGTGTCAATTCTATGTTTGTTGTGTAATGGGAGAAAGAAATCCTTTCCAGCTGTTCTAGTGCTGTCGGACTATTCCTCTACAGAAAGTATACAAAAGACATTTATTGTATTTGTGTTTTAGAAATTGTTGTAATTAATAGACTTTTATTTTCAAATACAGGTATTGCTCTATGTTTAGGTTTAGCTTTTAATTCTGTAAAGAAGTAATTTTATCTGGAGAGGTAATGAACATGTCTGTGTTGATGTTAAAGGCTACATGTTCCTATTCTAATTGACAATGAATACAACAAAACACTATTTATTGTATTTTCTATCTGAAGGAATAGGAGGCTACCTTCCAGAAAACCTCCAATCTGACCTCACTTGGAATAGAGTGGCAAACGTCTCAGGAAGACGTGGGGGAAATGTAGGCCTGGATCTTGTAAACGAGTTCCTAAACAACGACTTTAAAGGCAAGTACATTACTGTATTATTTACTCTGTTGTATGGTAGACAAAACAACATAATGCAAATTTTAAAATACGATTAGGTTTAAGGAGGTTGTTCATCTTTTGAAAGATAACCAAAGCAAAAAAATAAATAATAAATACTGTTGTTACAGAAATGATGAAACGGTCTAAGGGAAAGTACACCGACAAAGAGGTCCAAAGATGTGCTGAAATGGGGGGAGCCTTTGGCAAGGACCTTGACAAGCTCCTTACCAACGCTGGAGTGGTGACTCTCGAGGACTCGTGGTCTCGTCGTGACAGCCAAAAGAAGAGACAGATCCAAGACATCAAAGAGTTTGTTAAGGAGTACCAGCCTGATAACCTTTTTGCAAATGTTCCTGGTAGGTACCATGAAGGGCTGAAAAACTTCAGGTACGAAAACACTGTTGAAAAACCAATGAAAATGGGGAAGAAGATGAGGATGCTGGCTGAGGAGATGGACAACTGGGATGTCTTTGCTGGTCTGAAACCAGTCATGTAATGTGCACAAACTGTCTACCTGCATTTCAACCGAAAGAAATGTGCACATAACTTTGACTTTCTTTAAGGAAATGACTGATGACCCATGCAGCAGAATTCAGTTGTAAATGTCACATTTATTCTGAAGATAAAACAAATATTCAAATAAAGGAATATTAGAGAAACAAATTGACATTGTTTTTTTTTTTCTTTTTTTTTGGGGGGGGGGGGGGGGGGGGGGGGTTGAAAAGTCCACAACAAGCCAAAATGGCAGTGACCTCAGTTCACTATATTTAGGCCTAGAATTATTGAATGCTTTAAAGTTGTACCATGTAACCTTTTTTATAAAACAAATCTTAAAATTGTCCTAACTGTTAAATCGCTAAAGTTTTAGAACACCCACTCCGTTATTTTCAGCTTCTGAAGCCTTCTCTTTATATGTTTTCTTCTTAGCAGTGACAGGGGCGGGATTTCGCACCAAGATGACGTAATCTGCATCATCTGTATACGTTGTGTATACGTTGCCCAATCACATCGCCGATCATGCACACATGGTACACTACCGGCCAATCACAGCGCATCTTGAAGTGGGGTCGCCATATTTGTAGTCGCCCGTGTGTCTCTTTACTCAAACTGTACCAGGCAGGGTGAAGTAGTCCGTTTCTCCGGAATGCCTGAACGCACAGGAACCAGGGACCCCTCTAAAGATAGCTCTCGGCGTTGTGGAGGCAGACGCGGGGGTGTGAAGGTACGAAAAACGGGCGAAAGACGCGAACGCGACCGCGGTTTGCTATAGGGCTACTGACCACTAGTTGAGCATCTTACACAGTATAGCTTTAACCAGTGAAAAATAGCAGATATACAAGCTCATAGCGAGTGCCACGTTGCGAGCTTGTAGATCTGCTATTTTTGGAAAAAGTTGTGAAAATGTGTGCAAATCTTATGTATTTTCAAAGCAAACGTTTGTGACTAAAATTTTGCTTCTGGTAGGTCCCTGCAACTAAATATTTTGAGATGGGGACCGTGGCCAAAAAAAGATAATTTTGGGGGTCCTTCACATGAAAAGGTTTGAGAACCACTGACATAGTAGTCTGTAGTCTCTCAAGAACCGACTAACTGAGCTCCATTTAAGTGAAAAGGACCTTTTCTTTGACGATGGCTAGCCAGATTGCTGACATAGAAACATAGGTTTTAAAAAAAAACTTACAAGGAATTCAAAAGACACTTATAGATTTGTGTCAAAATTCTAATTTTCACTTTTTTTCAAAAATAGCAGATATACAAGCTCGCAGCGTATATCTGCTATTTTTCAATAGTGAAAGCATAAAATAATGATACACAATAATGTGTACACGTTCTAAATTGGTTAAACAAAATCAAGTATGAAACTTGCTGTTGCAATATGAACAGCAACCCGCCTTTTCACAAGCGTCTTTAAAGTCATCCATGCCTTGAATGTACAATTGCTTAAAAACACATTTTCTTATGCAGCTTCCATCCTTGATTTGCTTCAGCATCGCAATGTATCTCCATCAATGAAGGCCTTGCTGACAGAACGTGGATAGATCAATGTGGTGGCCTTCCCGGTGCCACCATCTCTAGCACAGCGGCCAATTTCCTGCCAGTATGACAAAATGTCAGTTGCTGGTCCCCAGTGTAAGACGTGGCGCACATCGGGCACTTGGACTCCAAGTCCAAATGCCACTGTGGCAACCACGCACCTCACGTTGCTTGCTGGTGTGACGAAAGCAGTGAGTACTCTGTTCTGGCACTCCTGGTGAATATGGCTGTGGAACATCTCCACAAACCTATTCAACGCAGTGTGCTCCTCTGAGCTCCAGGCGTCATTTCCCAGCCGTTCCATGATCTGCCCATAGATGGTCCTAACAGCACCCATGGTCCTTTAAAATAAGAGTATCAATGTTTATATTTATTTCTGATATGTTATAGTATCCAATAATGTGAACTTTGAAGTGTTTACACTGATATAGTCTTATTATTGAAGAAAGACTAAAGTAGTTTATCAAGGTAATCAATTGGTGTTAATTTTATTAAACAATACAGTCAAATGTCACATACCGGCAGAAAATGATCACCTTCCCGGCACTTTGTCCTTGCCGTAGGTGAGGCACAAGCCACTCTGCCTCCTCTGTGATGTCTTTGGTCTTTGTTCTTTGTACATCAAGGAAGATGTTTGGCCTGTGTGGATAAATAAAAGAAAAATCTGATTTCTGCAATCCTAAAACATAGGCATTCTCTTTTTTTAAGATACTTTTCAACTACAATAGTCAAACTAATTACAAGTGTGGACAAAATGAAGGTATATAAGCATTGGCTCAGGGATTGAGTGGCCAGTAGAACGCCTGGATGGGAACCACAAGGTTCCCAGTTCGATCCCTGGCTACCCCAGAGTTGGAGTCATTGAGCAACATGGTGAACCCCTATGTTCCACAAAAGCTTTTGGGTTTTCCACGTCCTCACTATATTAACACATCGAGTGCCCGGATGTATGACGTGTGTGTGTTGCTGGTGCCCATGGCAACGCGTCATTCTACCTACCGGCGAGAGTACTGGCGAGAAAAGTAATCCGAGTAAATGTAATCGGAGTATGTCCTGTTTATTTCGCGAAAATCTTTTCTTTCAGTCAGGACCGTTTTTTATCATTTCTAAGCCACATTGTTTGTGTTATGGCAGGTAGAAGAGGCTGCCGTTTTGAAATGAAAGTGATTTAAAAGCTAGATTAGGAGAAAACCACGTTTTTGTGCAGCCGTTAGACAGGAAGTCAACGAGACACACAGCGCGTCCGGATGACGTAATTGCGCGCTGCATGTTGGTAAATGGAGTTTGTTTCATCACCGCGGCAGCCAAGTGCAGTAGCTACAGTACAGTATAGTTTACTGTAAAACGCGTCGTGGGCCTCCAGCGACATCAAAGAGATTGGCTTGTAGACACCTTGTGTGTTAATGTGATTGTGAATGGTTGTATGTAATGCACAATCTCTGTAGAGAGCTTTGGAATAAAGTGCTATATAAATGCCCTTTTTAACATTCATGCAATCCATTTCCATACCTGTCTGGAAGGGTGGCAACCATCTTTACTTTCGATGGTTGAAGATGTAGGATCTTGAGGATGTCTTTCACCATTTTTGTTGTGACTGTGGCTGTCAGCAACAAGACTGGTGCATGGACTAGGAGACTCCTCACAGAAGGGATCTTCAAGTAATCCTCCCGAAAGGTTGTCCCCCTGATTTTGGAAAGGGTTAGGTTAAAATTAAGAGACAATACATAATGCAGATTGTGGAGATTTTGAAACATACATAAACTTTGACATGATTGACTAATATAGGACTATTGACTGCCATGACTCCAATTCAAAATGAAGCCATATAGCCACTCATTGACTTTTCTATTTTGAACAAAAACAAGGCCACCTAGATCTTACCAAGTGGTTAGGCAGTGCACCTCATCCACTGCCAAGAGGCATATCTTCAATTTATTTTCTTTGAACCAACACCGCCACTTTGTTTAAAGCGCCATCTCAGGGGACATGAACACAAAGTTCACTTTGCAGTCCAGAACACCTTAGATGCAAAATATAAAAAAACATATATAGATAATACTGTATATATATATATATATATATATATATACTGTCAAAAATCATTATTAATAATAATCAATTACTTTGTTTGTCTTCCATTGAAGTGTCACTGGTGACTGCAGCACATTTGATGCTGAGGTCTGTCCAGCGGCAGACCTGGTCCGCCATGAGGGCCTTTAGTGGACTAATGACAATAACTATGTGTTGCTGTCCTGGATGCACCTGAAACGCGTATAAGATGTAAAATTAACATTATATGTATAATAGTTTTTCCATTACTGAATTGTACAAACCTCTAAACTGTAATGTCAGCCAAAAGGTTATATTTATGCTATTCAACACTGTTACAGGGCTATATTACTAAATGGAGTAATATTTTACTTATGACATCGGCCTATATACAGACTTGGAAAGAATAATAATATTAAATTACTTGTTTGTTGAAATAAACACTAATAACACATATTTCAATACATTTCATAATGCTTATGCCTCCCCAAACACCAGTATTAATCAAAGTCTAACATGTCTAGGTCTTCCCTTCTCTAACAGTGAACAGCTCAATTTTGTTCCTCTTGTATACTGTATACTTGTATAATGTGTCATTAGTAAAAGAATACAAAAATATATATATATTTATAGACACACACACACACACACACACACACACACACACACACACACACACACACACACACACACACACACACACACACACACAGTAGGTCTACTATTGAGTAATACCATACTTGGCTCTTTAGTGGGTAGCCTATATAATATTACAGTAATATAGTAACTAGTTACAGCCCAACACTGCTAAGGAATAATGCAAATAAAATGTCATACCATGTCCATTAATTGTCCAAAGAGACCATAGCACATACTCTTCCCATATCCTGTAGGAAGGACAGCAAATACATGTTCTCCATCCATTAAGGCCATCATCACTTCTTTCTGTTTATCTTTCAATTTGATGGGGAGAGCATCAATTGCATTCCCCACAGACATCGCCATTGAGTTAAAAGTTTAAGAAACATAGGAATAAAGACTAATAAACTACTAGACTGTAACCAGTAAAAAGGAATAAATAAGAGTAAAGGGCTAAATGACTTGATGAAACAAGTAATGTTGTTTTGTTGTTGTTCCTTTTTTCTCTCTTCTCGCTTGACGTCGATCCATCTAATAATGATGAATGACCTGCAAATGCCCTCAATGCTCATTGGTCTAAAAACAAAGCATGTGATGATAAAATAAAAAGTGAAGATGGTACCAGTACCATCATTTACCTGATGTGTTCAATGCGCAATATGATCCCTGACCGCCATAGGGGCGCTGTTGCGCAGTTGCGCTCATTTGAGGAAACGAAGAAACACCACAACTTCCTGCAGAATGAGACGCGAGCTGGGGGGATCCGAGCCGAGCAGGAGTAAACATGTATTTTTATGAAACATATGGACTAACACATGCCAACGAGTGGGCCGTCCGGTAGATATAAAGCTGTTTCGACGGATCGGTGAGCAACTTATTGATATGTACATGTTTTGAGCGTAGTATGGACGTTGGGGCTCAACCAGCGAGAGCCATATGACTCTGGCTTATAACTCCAGGAGAGACAAAACGTCCGAATATTAGCACCCTCTGCTGGAAGTTATAATTTATGGCTAGAACAAAACCGCAGAGGAATATTTGGGGAAAAAAAGGAATGAGGAAGCGCCTGTCTGTTGGACCACAGATCGCCGTTTTTTATATAAAAAAGCCGATTTAAATATGAATACACTGTGTTGGCTAAAAGGCCATTGACCCATGACTACAACACCTTATTTGTTACGTAAAATAGCTACTGATAAAGTAGCCTAATGATGAATGATAATGAACAACGCAAAGTGTATTTCTGACATGCAGCAGGATTTGTGCAGGTGCGTCACAAGAGGGGGGAGAGGGACTGAGTTACTAAGGCCCAAGGTGGAAGGGCCTTAATTATGTTATACTTTAGCTATTGAAAAATTGCAGATATATAAACTCGAGAGTGCCGCGCTGCGAGCTTGTATATCTGCTATTTTTGAAATCCCCAGATGAAGAACATTCATGTGGGCCCGCAGTGAATCCTTGTACCCAGGGCCCAGAATTTGGTGCGACGACACCCTTGCTCGTTTTTTGACTCGCACGGCTAAAACTTTTCGGAATCGAGACGTTTTAACGCCAGAGATATCAAATGTTCTAGGTTTATAAGCAATCGGCATGATAAGAAACATGTAGGCCTAGCCTACATTTGAAGCAGTTTATTCTGGTTGTTGTGAAATAAGAGAAATAGACAGAGTAGGATACTGCCTACCTCATTCGTTGCTATAGGCTGTTTAAACACCATCATCACAGATCAAATAAATACATTAACACGCCGTTTAGGTGTCAAATTCACTTATAGGTATATTTATTAGGTTGTTGTCTTTCTTACCTTATGTACACAACTGTCCAGTCCAGTGATAAGTTGCTTTATATCAGATGAAGTAGCCTATTCCTTGGTGCTTCTTGATATAAACACATACAATGTTTGTGTTGGTATAAATGAGTAGCCTACACATATTTTCTCAGTTCATATGACTTGATGAAAGTAACTCATTCCGCCCAGGTCAATAACACTTATCATCATAATGGCATGAATCGATCTAAACAAATAAAGTCTGTGCTGATGAATGATGATGATGATGTTGGTAGTATGCTTATGGCTGATGTTAGGCAGGCCACTTAATAGATATATAGATAGATAGATATCTTTATTATCCCAAGGGGGATAATCAGTAGCTATTTAACATAACAAATAAGGTGTTGTAATCATGAGCCATTTAGACAATACAGTGTATTCATATTTAAATCTTTCCGAGTCAGTGTAAAACGGCTCTGAATCCAGCAGAGAGATTTCCTTCTGTATTCTCTGCTGGTTTGTTTTAATAGGCCTACATATTTTTCTAATTTCATGCCAGGTCTTGTTGACGAATTTGGAAGAGATTTCGAGGCTTTGGGTCCAAAACGCGACATGCAGTGTGTCTGTGTGTGACATTCTCCTCCATTGTGCTGACAGTGTTAATGACTGAGTGAGGGCTGTCGGACTTCAAAGCTAGACGGACATAGCGACAGTAACGTGGAGGGAAAGGTGGGGGCGGAGCTCCCGGGAGTCATGAATTAGAGATGAATGTGGGGTTGATGTGGTTGGAAATGGTTTGATAGAACACATGTCTGTATAAAATCAATAATCAATACACATTAAAGCAGGTCAAGAATTATGACAAACGCTAGGAATTTGACATAGAAATCCTACTTAATTTATGGACTTTATTACTAAAGCCCAGCGGAATGGAAGACTCTCAAAAGATCAGTTCACTTTGACTCAGATGCAATATAAAATGATATAAAAAGGTTTATTTACAGCGCTGTAACATTCACACATCAGACATGTTGCTTCAGCAAGACAAAAAGATGGACTGACTTGCCCTCCCTTTGACAGTTCATTATTAATTTGCTAAAACAAAACATCACTCTTTCTTCTCTGCAGAGTTCATTAAAGGTCTTATGACATCAAATGTTTTTTTTCTTGACCTCAATTACAAAAAAAAAAAAGGAAACTTCAACATTCTGTGTTTTTTCTGTAATCTGTATTAATAATAATAATAATAGCTGGAATTTATATAGCGCTTTTCTAAGTACTCAAAGTCGCTTTACAAATATGTGTAAGTGTGTGTGTGTGTGTGTGTGTGTGTGTGTGTGTGTGTGTGTGTGTGTGTGTGTGTGTGTGTGTGTGTGTGTGTGTGACAGATAAAAACAACAACTGTATTAGAAAAATAAAAACTAGGGGATACAATAAGAGCTAAGCAACAATAAAACAAAAAAACAAGAGTAGGTCCAAGATCAGCTGGGGTAGGCAATGGTAAATAGGTGCGTTTTCAGGGCGGTTTTAAAGGTGGGGATGGTGGGGGCATCTCTGATATGTTTGGGGAGTTCGTTCCAGAGGGTGGGGGCGGCCACAGAGAAGGCCCTGTCACCCCAGGTTCGGCTCTTAGGCTTGGGGACCTGTAGGAGGCCAGCCTCACTGGACCTGAGTGAGCGAGTCGGGACGTATGGCTTAATTATATTATTTTATTTGTTTTAATTGCTAGGCTCAGAAAAGTGAATTTATTTTCCTCTGGACGTATGCATTATCATCCGGGGGGTGGGATGGGGTGGGGGCCGGCTGAGTCGTTGTAGGGGCTGTAGGGGAGGGTGAACTCAACAACCAAAGTGGTGAATGGTAAATGGTGCGTTGCCGATGCAAACACAATGTAAAGTAACAGCAAAGGTGATACAACCACACCTTCCCCTGGATGATGATGCGTACGTCCAGACAAATGAACTCACCTTTCTGAGCATAATTATTCAAAAAACTACAAATTACAGGGAAAAAAAAAACACTGAATGTTTAAAGGTCAGGGTTTTTTTTGGTTGTGTTTGTTTGTTGTAATTGAGGAAACATGAAAAAAGCCTAAGAATATAATTATATATTTTTTAAATTTGATGTCATAAGACCAATGCCAAGAACCTTATCTCTTAACTCACAGCCATAGAACACTATGTGGCAACCATGACCTCCTTACCTATCCTCCCTCATCCCTGTGTCTCAGGGTCATGCAACACAAAATATTACAATATCTAATTCACCTCATTTCCTCCCTTTTGATTAAATTTCACACATTTAATCAACAACCTAAAACAGTGAAGTGAAATACCTACAGCAAAACAATACAGCATGAGTACAACATGATGTGAATTAGTAGGCACAAGCGAATACTACACCAACATTAAACATTAATAAAATACATGATAGAAATGTAACCTTGGCTAGACGGGGGTCCATCATTCTTTAGAATCATGACATTGCGTACATGAGTAAATAATACAACAAAAAGCAATAGGGGCTGTGGGGAAAAAGTGGTTAATAATGAGACATTCCCTCAAAACATCAAACATATCACGCCCTCCCAGGTTTAAGATACATCATCATATAGAGGAAATGATTTATATAAGCAAACAGGCTGTTTTTTGTGGTGTGAAAGCACACCTATCTGAGAGGAGCTAGCAGTCATAAAGTAAGATCTAAGAATAAGAACAATAAATACCCTATCTAAGCACCTGCACTGCTTTGACTGAGTGCAGACATCTATGGTCTAATTTAGGGTTGGGCAAAATAAGGCATCTCTGCAAAATCATTATAGGGGGTGTCAAACTGGTGAATGATTACACACATAAATGTGACCATACATGTGTTGTTTGAAGATCTAATTGATGGATATGTATGTGTTGTGTGTGTGTGTGTGTGTGTGTGTGTGTGTGTGTGTGTGTGTGTGTGTGTGTGTGTGTGTGTGTGTGTGTGTGTGTGTGTGTGTGTGTGTGTGTGTGTGTGTTTGTCTGGCTATACACATAATTGTGACCATTTGTTGTTGAAGATCCATTTGTCTTCGTCCACATTGTGTGGTGCTGGGTTTTCCTACACAGCTGTATCTAAACAAAGTTACAGTAAATAACAGGATACTGTGTTATTAAACATGCAAACTCCTTAACTGTTGAATGTTGAACAAATGTATTCACATCGTATATAAATGTTATCATTCAATAAGTTACATTTTCATTATACACATTACAAATATCTCTGTTCAGTTTTAAATCACTCAACACTCAACACTCAACACTCGCTCTTTCGAACGATCATCATTTCGACAAAGGAGAGTCGGGAGGGTTAGCGACTCACCCCACAGAGGTTAGGTTTAGGGTAAGAGCTGGGTGTCGAACAGATGACACGTAGTAACAGTGAAACACCCCCGTTTGTACAAACAATATGGAGTGATACAGTCTACTGAAAATCTGGTTGTCCAGTCTATATTTACAGATATCTATTTGTGAAAACATGACAAAAGCCCCTTGAGAAACTGTCCCCCTATTTGTTAACATAATTCAACTGTTTCAGATGAACAATTTTCAGAACGTCACGCATTGTGTGACATTGATTTTGAGTGGATGCTCCATCTCTATCTACAGTATATCTGTTATCAAAGATGAGATTACTAAGCAGCGGAGGACACAGTTAGAGGGAAGAGCAGGATTTACATTCCAGTCCAGATCAACAATGTATAATGGCCGTGTTTCCCAAAGCGCAGGTCGTACAACGCCCTTCGTAAGGCTGTGGTCCTTACGATGACGGCGTTTCTCAAACGCGGTGTAAGCGCCCCTCTCAAAACAGCCTACGCATGCCCTTGGGCTGGCCAGAGCCTTGTATTAGAGAGTTCTGCAAACTCCCATGTGAACGGATATGATGCAACTCTCCCTGAAACTCTCCTTGAATGGCTCTGGGCTTCGATTGATAGGACGACAGCAGATGCACTCGCAAATGAATTTCAGCTGTTGGTTTGTGTGATTGTACTCGGCCCATCAATAAAACATACAACGCTGAAAATGCAAACTTTTAGCGCTGTTGGTAGCAGCTAAACTGACTGTACAAACCCCTTGTTTTAATTTGAAACTACATGCAAAGCTTTAAGCGCTGTTGCCTGTTGGTAGGCCTATAACTTAGTCCCCCCAGGAATCCGCGATTCCGCGATCACGGAATTTTTCGCGGAAATCAAAGCCCTCCGCGGATATCAGAGCCTCCCGCGGATATCATAGCAGTCCGCAGAATATTACATTTTACATGTAGTTTTCATTCCGGCCGCTAGATGTCGCGGTCATATAGACAGACAAGGCTCACTGTCTAGCCGGTCGTCGTGCCGGATACGGAAACGGAAATGGCTTTGTTTGCAGTTGCATACATTCATGTGCTATGTCTTGTGTGTGTGGTGACGATACCAGAGCGGATGGTGCTGATTTTTAATGGAACTAGGCACATCGCCTGACTGTTTATATTGACTCACAGTGAGAAAGACGCACATGGAGTAATGGGCGATTTCTCCGACCTCCGGCTACGAGGCCGGGTCCGAGCCCTCAGAGTAGGCAGGGGAATATATTATGCTGAAAGAGCTAAATCATACACAGAATTACAGGAGGAGAATACAGTCCTTGATCACCGCCGCAACTCAACGATCAAAGACCACTTGGCTGCTTTCATCAGAAGAGAAAACAAGCAACACCCGCAGACACCGTCTTAAAAAGACAAAAAAACATCACAACCACAATCGCCAGCAAAACCGTGGCTGCAGAGGAACGAGAGAAGGTATGCTATCGTTTTAGTAATGTATTCTTGACTTGTGCTCCAGTGGTTTTCAACCAGTGGTCCTTGAGTGTTGTTAACTAAATGGACGCTATATTTAACTATAAATGAAACCCATAAGGGTCCATTTGGTTTAATCATCGGTCCATTTGTTTTCATTTTACACTCTCAAGAGTTAAATTGTTGTTAAAAATCTGCATTCATTAATTTACAATATCCAAAGTCTATACAATTAGAGAACGTAGAAGAGTTGCTATTTTTATCAACGTGTTGCCTGTTTATCTCTTCTATCTATGGCACCAACATCAAATCAATACAGCATAGAATTGTGAACAAAATGTTATCCAACAATAACAAAATATTCTATGTTTTGGGTCTGAGTGAGAGGATAAATGTCATTAAATAATGAATAAATATTGGACCTTGATATGAAAAAGTATGAATTAGTCAAGGTAGATAAATGAATCATTTTAGTTTAGCTCCATTGTATAATCATATAACTGTACTATTTGATCAAAATATGTACAATCAATGTATTGTGTTTTGTATTCTGTTTTGGCAGGCTTTTTGGCAGGCTTGTACATCAGGCTTGTACATCACCACTGTCCAGGTCTGACAGTCCCTTGATGAGAAGTTTCTAATTGCAAAACAGAGAAATGAATGTGGGCCATCCCTGGCCATACACAACTGCAAGAGAGGTAAGAGGTTCCCTTTCTTGATGTACCTTGCTCTTTACTGTACTCTGTTCTTGTTTTTATTTTATTTTTTTCATACTTCTTTGTAACTTTGTAAATAACCTTACACTGCTGTGCTGCCTCTGGGCAACTGATTTTCCCCCTTGGGATAATAAAGGTCTCTCTCTCTCTCTTTCTCTCTCTCTCTCTCTGATTCAGAAGGACGCTGCATGCTCAAAATAATGGTGTCTCCGCTCATCAAGGATGAATCTGGTGAAATCCGCAGCTACCTGGTTGACACTGTTTTCTTAGACAAATGCAATCATTCAACAGTGGCAAATGCAGCAGACTCTAAATGACTTTGGAGTGAAACAAGAGGATGTGATTTCTTTTGATACTGACAATGCTGCATATACTGTATGCTTAAGGCCTACAAGTCTGCCCTCAAATCCCTGTTTCCCAATTCCATCCACGTGACATGCCTGGCACATAAATAAATCTGCCCAAGAGGGACAAAGAGAATATTGATGTTGATTATTTGATAACCACAATGTTTTGGTATTGCAATTCATTTCATAAGTTCATTTCTACTTCATTATTACATAAAAAAAATATTTGCTTCATAACTGGTCATTTTAAGTAGTTTTTTAATGCCCGCGGAATATTAACTTTCAAGCCGCGGAAATCAAGAATTGCTCTCCGCAGAATCAGGATTGTTCACCGCGGAATCAGAACTTTTTCTCCGCGGATTCCTGGGGGGACTAATAACTGCACAAAGTGACTTAACTGCCCGTCTTTTGTATTTTATAGGCTAGGCCTACTATGACAGTATTGTAGTAGACAAGGTTCTCAAAATGAGGCTCGGGGACTCTCTAGTTTATATCGATCTGCTGAAGTGGGAGTCGAACCCGAGGCTCTCAGTGGTTAGTCCAACTCACAACTCGTCATGCTAATAAGCCTGTGTTCAGATACTAAGGCTGTTGTTCGCCCCGTCTTGCCTGTAATAACTATAGGGCTACAATTAGTTATATGAAGCAATATGGACCCTCATCATCCTAGCCTGATTTCAGACTCAGCGCTGGAGAACCAGTCCGCTCAGAGAGTGGGCTGAAGCCAGGCGATCATCATCCTACACTCTCAAAATGTGAGTTGCATTTTGGAACCATTTGGTTCCTAACTTCCAAACGTCCAAACTAAAATATAACCGTCCCGCCTCTTTAGCTCACTGTGGTGTTGGCACGAGGGGCTAAAGAGGCAGGGCTGTTATATTTTAGTTTGGAAGTTTGCAAGTTAGGAACCAAATGGTTCCAAAATGTAGGCTAACTCGCAGAGTGTATGATGATGCCTGCATGGCCCACTGTCTGAGCGGACTGGTTCTCACTGAGTCGTGTTGGCACGAGGGGTTGTGTGTTGGACTAGCGACTGGATGATCCGAGTTCTATCACCGCTTCCACGCATCACTGCATGCCTTTTAGCTGGGGACAGGAGACCCCCACTGGTCCACGGACCCACTTAACAAATGAGGCATTCGTAAGGTGTGCTTTCAACCGTCGTCACAGCCATTTGGGAAACGCGGCCATTGTCAGTGAAAATGACCCTCTCTGATTTAATTTCAAATTACATTCTAATTCTGGAGATTACAATGCATACAGGCCAATAGCATCAAATGAAACTAGATACAAATAATGTGATTGAATCTTTCAAATATAATATAGCCTATTACTGTACCATTTTCATTGTCATCATCAGGTTGGTTGATAACTCCATAGACACTTGTGTCGCCTAAAGGTAAACAAATTAGCATTATAGTTATTATGTTAATAATGTTTTCTCCAAAAACAACTCACAACAGTGTAGGGATGGCCAACGGTTAACTGTTACCGTTTAACCGTTAAGAAATTGGTTACCGGTAAGCACTAACGGTTAATGGTGATAAAAAAGAAGAAAAAAAAGAAAAGCAACCCATGTGTCACAGCAAAAGCCCCATACACCAATGTCATGTACATCAAGTCATCGACCATGCAACTATACGCGCTGCGGTCACACATTTCTGTGATACCAATGTCTGTGTAACATCCATGCATGCAGGCAACTGCGAGTCTGCGACGTTTGATTTGGAATCGTGCGCGCTGACTTCACTTGTTCATCACGACAGGAGGAAACAAATGCTCCTATTGGATTTTCCAAAACAGACCCCCGTCACATTGAATCCCGTTTAAGAAAAGCTTAAAACACAACTTTCTAAATGTTACATGTTGATGACGAGTGGAACGCTAAATCCCAGCTGTCTTGGTTAGAGAGTAGGCGATGCGAAAATAACACAAAGCTCAGAGTCGCAATGATCGCTGCATCAGCACACACAAAACAAGAGTGAGAGAGAAGAAAATGAATGAAATGGACATCACGTTTTAGGGTTGTTCGATGTGGCCTAAAAATAAAATCTCGATTTATTTCTCAGAAAAGTCGATTTTCAATTCCGATTTAGATTTTCTTGGGTAAAAGAATAATACATTGTTTCAACTATGTTGTTTTCATTTAAAAAATGCAAGGAAAAGATTTTTTTTTTATAATTGTTTTATTTTTTATATATAGCCAAATAGCAAAATGTAATTAAACAATAATAATAATAAGGGTAATAATAATAATAATCAAAGTCGTGTACACTGTAGGGAGCTACAATGGAAAAAACTATGGCTCGTGGACCAACCGGTGACTTTGTACACGACTTCGTACATTTCCCATAGATTCTATGGGACTTGACCACTTGCTCCTGCCCTTCGTGTACACGGTCTGTGCCGTCTATAGTTTCTTAATGGGGGGCAGCAGAGAGCCATATGTACACAGGCCCTAGGTGGTGTCCACGACCAGTAGTTTTGCATGAACCCTCAGAGGGACACTGTGGGCTTATCAAGTGGTCCGTGGTGGTTCTCAAAGTGAGGTCGGGGGACCCTCAGAGGGACACTGTGGGCTTATCAAGTGGTCCGTGGTCGGTTCTCAAAGTGAGGTCGGGGGACCCTCAGAGGGACACTGTGAGCTTATCAAGTGGTCCGTGGTCGGTTCTCAAAGTGAGGTCGGGGGACCCTCAGAGGGACACTGTGGGCTTATCAAGTGGTCCGTCGTCGGTTCTCAAAGTGAGGTCGGGGGACCCTCAGAGGGACACTGTGGGCTTATCAAGTGGTCCGTGGTGGTTCTCAAAGTGAGGTCGGGGGACCCTCAGAGGGACACTGTGGGCTTATCAAGTGGTCCGTGGTGGTTCTCAAAGTGAGGTCGTGGGACCCTCAGAGGGACACTGTGGGCTTATCAAGTGGTCCGTGGTGGTTCTCAAAGTGAGGTCGGGGGACCCTCAGAGGGACACTGTGGGCTTATCAAGTGGTCCGTGGTCGGTTCTCAAAGTGAGGTCGGGGGACCCTCAGAGGGACACTGTGGGCTTATCAAGTGGTCCGTGGTCGGTTCTCAAAGTGAGGTCGGGGGACCCTCAGAGGGACACTGTGGGCTTATCAAGTGGTCCGTGGTCGGTTCTCAAAGTGAGGTCGGGGGACCCTCAGAGGGACACTGTGGGCTTATCAAGTGGTCCGTGGTCGGTTCTCAAAGTGAGGTCGGGGGACCCTCAGAGGGACACTGTGGGCTTATCAAGTGGTCCGTGGTCGGTTCTCAAAGTGAGGTCGGGGGACCCTCAGAGGGACACTGTGGGCTTATCAAGTGGTCCGTGGTCGGTTCTCAAAGTGAGGTCGGGGGACCCTCAGAGGGACACTGTGGGCTTATCAAGTGGTCCGTGGTCGGTTCTCAAAGTGAGGTCGGGGGACCCTCAGAGGGACACTGTGGGCTTATCAAGTGGTCCGTGGTCGGTTCTCAAAGTGAGGTCGGGGGACCCTCAGAGGGACACTGTGGGCTTATCAAGTGGTCCGTGGTCGGTTCTCAAAGTGAGGTCGGGGGACCCTCAGAGGGACACTGTGGGCTTATCAAGTGGTCCATGGTCGGTTCTCAAAGTGAGGTCGGGGGGCCCACAGTGTCCCTCTGAGGGGACACGGCACAGACCGTGTACACGAAGGGCAGGAGCAAGTCCCATAGAATCTATGGGAAATGTACACAGGTGTGTATAAAGTCACCAGTAGTTTTACATGAACCCTCAGAGGGACACTGTGGGCTTATCAAGTGGTCCATGGTCGGTTTTCAAAGTGATTTCGGGGGACCCTCAGAGGGACACTGTGGGCTTATCTCAAAGTGAGGTCGGGGGCCCACAGTGTCCCTCTGAGGGGACACGACACAGACCGTGTACACGAAGGGCAGGAGCAAGTCCCATAGAATCTATGGGAAATGTACACAGGTGTGTATAAAGTCACCAGTAGTTTTACATGAACCCTCAGAGGGACACTGTGGGCTTATCAAGTGGTCCATGGTCGGTTCTCAAAGTGAGGTCGGGGGGCCCACAGTGTCCCTCTGAGGGGACACGGCACAGACCGTGTACACGAAGGGCAGGAGCAAGTGTTCAAGTCCCATAGAATCTATGGGAAATGTACACAGGCGTGTACAAAGTCACCAGTAGTTTTACATGAACCCTCAGAGGGACACTGTGGGCTTATCAAGTGGTCCATGGTCGGTTCTCAAAGTGAGGTCGGGGACCCTCAGAGGGACACTGTGGGCTTATCAAGTGGTCCATGGTCGGTTCTCAAAGTGAGGTCGGGGGACCCTCAGAGGGACACTGTGGGCTTATCAAGTGGTCCATGGTCAGTTCTCAAAGTGAGGTCGGGGGACCCTCAGAGGGACACCGTGGGCTTATCAAGTGGTCCATGGTCGGTTCTCAAAGTGAGGTCGGGGGACCCTCAGAGGGACACTGGGCTTATCAAGTGGGAGCACAAAGTTGGTGAGGGGGATACTAGCTATAGTAGGATGATCAGGCTTGTCGAGGCCAAAGGGTGTACTAGAAGAGTCTTAATAGGCACCATTAGGTTGTTCTAGGCCGTTGTCTGCCCTTTAGCTGCTCACACAATTGAGACCAAACACTGTGTACAGGAGCCTTAGTTTGTGTGTACATGACCAATAGTTTTAAATGGAAATGTCTAGTCCATCGCACACCGCTGCCTTGTGCACCCTTGGTTGGTTCGTCTTTGTTTGGGAAGGAGGGACTTTGAGGATGTACCTCACTTTGAGAATCGACCATGGACCACTTGATAAGCCCACAGTGTCCCTCTGAGGGTCCCCCGACCTCACTTTGAGAACCGACCATGGACCACTTGATAAGCCCACGGTGTCCCTCTGAGGGTCCCTCGACCTCACTTTGAGAACCGACCATGGACCACTTGATAAGCCCACAGTGTCCCTCTGAGGGTCCCCCGACCTCACTTTGAGAACCGACCATGGACCACTTGATAAGCCCACAGTGTCCCTCTGAGGGTCCCCGACCTCACTTTGAGAACCGACCATGGACCACTTGATAAGCCCACAGTGTCCCTCTGAGGGTCCCCGACCTCACTTTGAGAACCGACCATGGACCACTTGATAAGCCCACAGTGTCCCTCTGAGGGTTCATGTAAAACTACTGGTGACTTTGTACACGCCTGTGTACATTTCCCATAGATTCTATGGGACTTGAACACTTGCTCCTGCCCTTCGTGTACACAATCTGTGCCGTGTCCCCTCAGAGGGACATTGTGGGCCCCCCGACCTCACTTTGAGAACCGGCCATGGACCACTTGATAAGCCCACAGTGTCCCTCTGAGGGTCCCCCGACCTCACTTTGAGAACCGACCATGGACCACTTGATAAGCCCACAGTGTCCCTCTGAGGGTTCATGTAAAACTACTGGTGACTTTGTACACGCCTGTGTACATTTCCCATAGATTCTATGGGACTTGAACACTTGCTCCTGCCCTTCGTGTACACGGTCTGTGCCGTGTCCCCTCACAGGGACACTGTGGGCCCCCCGACCTCACTTTGAGAACCGGCCATGGACCACTTGATAAGCCCACAGTGTCCCTCTGAGGGTCCCACGACCTCACTTTGAGAACCGACCATGGACCACTTGATAAGCCCACAGTGTCCCTCTGAGGGTTCATGTAAAACTACTGGTGACTTTGTACACGCCTGTGTACATTTCCCATAGATTCTATGGGACTTGAACACTTGCTCCTGCCCTTCGTGTACACGGTCTGTGCCGTGTCCCCTCACAGGGACACTGTGGGCCCCCCGACCTCACTTTGAGAACCGGCCATGGACCACTTGATAAGCCCACAGTGTCCCTCTGAGGGTTCATGTAAAACTTAAAACTATTGCCCGTGAACACAGTGGTTAATCACATGTGCAAGGATCTACAGAGCTGGCTGGAGCATGGAGCAGCCTGGTGGAGTCTGGTGCAGTCCTGTCTACCCTGGTCTGGCCTATTCAAGCCAGATCTGGACAGTAATGGCCTGGTGGAGTCATCTAACTACCCCCTTTCCCCGGTCTATACTCCTACTCGGCAGGACTGGGCTGGACTTAGGTTTGCTGGACTCTATTGGGCTCTGGTAGGCTGTATTGGGCTCTGGTGGGCTGTGTTGTGCTGTGCTGGGCTCTGTTGGGCTACACGAGGCAGTACAGTACTAAAGCCTAGACATGTTCATGTAAAACTATTGGCCGTGTACACAAAGTCATGTAAAACTATTGCCCGTGTACACAGTGGCTTTTTCCTTGACCTTTCGAGTTAGGAGTGTCGTAGAGACACGAGACCGGGTTTGTTGGATTCAGCGTCAAAAAGTAAGTCAGAATAAGTGTCTTTTATCCGAAAGAATGTGTAATCGTGTTGGTGGCGTGCAAATTTCGTGTCTTTTTCGCAATCATAAAGGGTTAAAATTGTCGGAGAGACACGAAACCCATTCCATCGGATCAGGCATCCTTCAAATATGAAAAGTGTTTCCTGCGTAAAACAAACAGATTTTTTTAGATTTTTTTATTGATTTTAAGGACAAAAATCCGGGTTTCGGTGTCTTTTTCGCAATCGTAAAGGGTTCAAAGTGTCGGAGAGACACGAGACCGGGTTTGTTGGATTCAGCGTCAAAAAGTAAGTCAGAATAAGTGTCTTTTATCCGAAAGAATGTGTAATCGTGTTTGTGGCGTGCAAATTTCGTGTCTTTTTCGCAATCATAAAGGGTTAAAATTGTCGGAGAGACACGAAACCCATTCCATCGGATCAGGCATCCTTCAAATATGAAAAGTGTTTCCTGCGTAAAACAAACAGTTTCTTTTAGATTTTTTTATTGATTTTAAGGACAAAAATCCGGGTTTCGGTGTCTTTTTCGCAATCGTAAAGGGTTCAAAGTGTCGGAGAGACACGAGACCGGGTTTGTTGGATTCAGCGTCAAAAAGTAAGTCAGAATAAGTGTCTTTTATCCGAAAGAATGTGTAATCGTGTTGGTGGCGTGCAAATTTCGTGTCTTTTTCGCAATCATAAAGGGTTAAAATTGTCGGAGAGACACGAAACCCATTCCATCGGATCAGGCATCCTTCAAATATGAAAAGTGTTTCCTGCGTAAAACAAACAGTTTTTTTTAGATTTTTTTATTGATTTTAAGGACAAAAATCCGGGTTTCGGTGTCTTTTTCGCAATCGTAAAGGGTTCAAAGTGTCGGAGAGACACGAGACCGGGTTTGTTGGATTCAGCGTCAAAAAGTAAGTCAGAATAAGTGTCTTTTATCCGAAAGAATGTGTAATCGTGTTGGTGGCGTGCAAATTTCGTGTCTTTTTCGCAATCATAAAGGGTTAAAATTGTCGGAGAGACACGAAACCCATTCCATCGGATCAGGCATCCTTCAAATATGAAAAGTGTTTCCTGCGTAAAACAAACAGTTTTTTTTAGATTTTTTAATTGATTTTAAGGACAAAAATCCGGGTTTCGGTGTCTTTTTCGCAATCGTAAAGGGTTCAAAGTGTCGGAGAGACACGAGACCGGGTTTGTTGGATTCAGCGTCAAAAAGTAAGTCAGAATAAGTGTCTTTTATCCGAAAGAATGTGTAATCGTGTTGGTGGCGTGCAAATTTCGTGTCTTTTTCGCAATCATAAAGGGTTAAAATTGTCGGAGAGACACGAAACCCATTCCATCGGATCAGGCATCCTTCAAATATGAAAAGTGTTTCCTGCGTAAAACAAACAGATTTTTTTAGATTTTTTTATTGATTTTAAGGACAAAAATCCGGGTTTCGGTGTCTTTTTCGCAATCGTAAAGGGTTCAAAGTGTCGTAGAGACACGAGACCGGGTTTGTTGGATTCAGCGTCAAAAAGTAAGTCAGAATAAGTGTCTTTTATCCGAAAGAATGTGTAATCGTGTTGGTGGCGTGCAAATTTCGTGTCTTTTTCGCAATCATAAAGGGTTAAAATTGTCGGAGAGACACGAAACCCATTCCATCGGATCAGGCATCCTTCAAATATGAAAAGTGTTTCCTGCGTAAAACAAACAGATTTTTTTAGATTTTTTTATTGATTTTAAGGACAAAAATCCGGGTTTCGGTGTCTTTTTCGCAATCGTAAAGGGTTCAAAGTGTCGGAGAGACACAAAACCCATTCCATCAGATCGGGCATGCTTCAAATATCAAACGTGTGTCCTGCCTGAAACAAAACATATTTTTTTGATTTTTTTATTCATTTTAAGGACAAAGGGCCTGTTTTGACGCCTAAAACGACCCTTTTCCTTGACCTTTCGAGTTAGGAGTGCCGTGTACACAGGATCTACAGAGCTGGCTGGAGCATGGAGCAGCCTGGTGGAGTCTGGTGCAGTCATCTAACTACCCCCCTTCCCTGGTCTATACTCCTATTGGGCAGGACTGGGCTGGACTTAGGTTTGCTGGAGTCTATTGGGCTCTGGTAGGCTGTATTGGGCTCTGGTGGGCCGTGTTGTGCTGTGATGGGCTTTGTTGGGCTACACGAGACAGTACAGTACTAAAGCCTGAACATGTTCATGTAAAACTATTGGCTGTGTACACGAAGTCATGTAAAACTATTGCCCGTATATACAGGGGTTAATTATTATAATTGAATTTAAGGACACAACTGTTCAAGTGTGGAGAGCTACAGAGCTGGCGAGAGCCTAGTGCAGTGTTCCAGACGGATCCAGCCTCATATACTCCCCTTATAAGTCAGTGGTTCAACTATGGGACCCCTAGAGGGGTCTCCATACTCCCCTTATAAGTCAGTGGTTCAACTATGGGACCCCTAGAGGGGTCTCCAAATGATCTTGGGTGGTCCCAAATGTTTAGCTTAATGTGAAACATTGTTTTTCCACTCAACAGTATACAGAGGCTATCTGCACATTTCTAAAGAGACAATTTAAGGACTTTTTAATACTTTTAAAATGATAAATTAAATATTAGGGGCAGAAATTGTGAAAATATCAGATCTACATGCTCACGCCGCACTGCGTTGTGAGGTGTTGTGAGCATGTAGATCTGCTATTTTCACAAGGCCGTGTTTTACAAAATGTAACGCCTCAACTCTTTGTCCAAACAGTGAGGCATTGTGAGCTTGAAGATTAGCTATTTTCGCCATCTGTTGGAACCAAGTCAAATAAATGCAAGGCCTACAATTCTCTGTCTGTCTGTCTGTCTGTCTGTCTATCTGGCAATATCCTCAGGGTGTCCAGTCAAAACACCACAAAACTGACATTCAAGGAGTAGTTCACCCCCAAAATGACTTATTGTTTCAATGTATTACTCACGCCATGGAGACTTGAGTTCAATAGAAAAAAAGTCACTTTGGGGGTGAACTACTCCTTTAATGAAATGTTTTTCCTCTCTTCACCCACACCAAATGATCACCACTCTGTTTTGTTACACACGTGTGGTTCTAAAGATGAAAGAAAAATGCAGGGCATTCACAATCCGGCAAATTAAACAACAAACAAATTGGAATTATCAGAAATATTAGTTAGTCGCACGCATACTGTACCAACAAAACACAGTAAGTCCAAATGGAAAACAAATACACTTGCACTGATCTGAAACATTCTCTCCCAGTGAACTTGACTGACCAGGGAACAAAGACAGACTGGTGCCACTCATCAAGCAGAAGCCACTGATCAAAAGAAGGCACTAATTGACCACACCTGGCTTGGTGGCCTGAGTGGTGTAGTATAGTGTGTTGACAGCAAGGCTTATGCAGGCCAACCTACTGGCATGTGCGAGGTGCTTGTAGATCTGTGAGGTGCTTGTAGATCTGCTGTATTGGGTTTTTTAACTAGTTGGGTTAGGGTTAGTGTTGGTGCCGTGCTGTGACAGCTTGAAGCAGGGATGGCTCCCCACAAACCCAATTGTGATGAAAAATATTTATGAAATAAATAAATGATATATATATATATATATATATATATATATATATGTATATGTGTGTGTGTGTGTGTGTGTGTGTGTGTGTGTGTGTGTGTGTGTGTGTGTGTGAAAGACAACTGACTTTTATGTAAACCATACTATATGGACAGTTTGTTCTGCATGTCACTATGCTGGAAAGTGTCCTAATCGGGAGATAAGCCCTGGGGGTCCCTGGAGGGGTGGAGGTTGTGGATTGGCAGGCAAGGAGTGTGTGTGCAAAGTTTGGCATTGAGTAATATGCTGGCTGTGTACACAAACTACACATGTTCACAGCGGCGTCAGTTCAGGAAAGGCTAAGGTATGGCAACATGACTGGTATCTTGCAAGACACCAATCATGTTGCCATACCTTAGCAACAGGCACGATGAAAATATTAATTATTTCCCCCCTGTAGCCAAGGTATGGCAGCTGCCATAGCTTGCCATACCCAATTGACGCCCCTGCATGTTCACCTCCAGTAGGTTGGGAAAGTAGCCTGCCACACTGTGGAAATAGGCTTGAACTGCAAGATAGGACCCTAAAACAAATAAAATGGAATAAAAAAGCATCCGTAAGACGGATGGGCGAACAAGTGGTGTCCATACGTAGATGGGGTCCCAGAGGACATGTAGAGCCCACCCCCTTATTTTTCACGCCCCCAGGGAACACACAGCGGGGTTTGGAAATTTGTCGTGTACACCAGCCCTAGGACCTCGGCTTCGTGGACCGATTTAACGATAGGGGTAATAATAATAACTCTAGTTGCGCAACAATCACATACAGAAGTTAACTTATAGTCCTTAGTGTTTCCTTATCAATAGTGAGTGACAAACAGCCAAAACAGGCCAGCTCTTGGAGGCTGGTGAAACGGGTGAAAAAATAGCTAAGGCCGCCCCTGCACCGCCCATGCACGGAGATGTTGATTGATTGTAAACGGAGGCGAAGCGCTTCACATACTGACGCAAAATTAACAGAGTGACAGGGACAGTAGGACTACAGTAATAAGCTTCTTTCAAACTACAACAAGTAAGTTTACCAGCTCAGCAACATTTGTTCTGTTTGCTGCCTGTACCAGCGCGAGTGAGCGCAGTGCTGTGGTGAGCTCTGCCCAGTCTGGCTAAACGTGCATCAAAGAAATGACACATCAGAGAGAAATTTGTATTCATTTGGTGTCGGACCTTGTCGTCCTGCTTTAGGAGGACCGGGCTGTGTACTTTTTGTCCCGTGCAAGGCTCCAATCGATTTGACGATTTCTCATTTTTAAAATCGTCCAAAGGAAAAAACCCGGATTTCGATTAAAAATCGATTAATCGAAAAACCCTATCACGTTTCTTAGCCGATGTTCCAACCATTCCAAAAGTCATGTGATTGTAAGTTATTGCTCTACACAACAAACTCAGAGGGGAGGGGGAAGTGCGAAGGAAGTGTGAGCGTCTCGCTGCTGCTGCTGCTGCTGTTGTTAGGCGGCAGCCTTGTCACATTACAGACTGATTATTTCAATCCCATCGTTTCTTTGCAAAAAACACATTTCTTTTAGAAAACATTTGTATTCTTGTTTCTCCTAGTTTTATGGTTTTTAATGTGTAAATATGGCACTTTATTATGGGAAAAAACGGGTGTAATTTCCTTTTTTAAATCGAAAAAATAGCGCATTTTTAACACATTTCCTTAACGGTTAACGGTTATTTAACTGATAAGGCGTTACGGTTATCGATTAAGAAAAATTCTCCATTTGGCTATCCCTACAACCGTGAGTATTCTGACAACAGGTACAATGGGTATTGCATAACCAAGTGGGACATGCATGCGTTCCACATTTATATTAACTATTGTTCTGGTGGATAGAACTTACCGATGTCTCTGGTTCACATTGGCACATTTCCTAGGGCAATCTGCCCAGATCATGCATGTCATGCATGTCTTCTCTTTTTTTTAATTTTTTACTCTCAAAAAAGCATCTGCAATGTAGTGCATTTGAAAATATATTGCAGTGCACATCATGGGGTGATCACTGCTTGCCTCCTGTGAATTGTTTTATTTTAATTTTTGTTTATTTTATTTTTATTTTGTTGCTGAGTTTACAGTTTACAGTTTAGGCATTTAGCAGACGCTTTTAATCCAAAGCGACTTACAATAAGCAGATAACATCACAATAATAAACAAGATAATATGAGTGAGGTCAGCAGACAAAGTGACATGAGTGAGACAAAAACTATCTGAGTGGAATGTGTCAAACAGGGGGATAGGTATGCATAATTCATAGGATATAGAATGCTAAATGAAGGCAAAAATAGAGCGCAGCAAAAGCTCATGTAAAACTACTATAAGGATGTTTTGGTGGGAGAAAACTGATTTTCATGTACATTTATTGATGTATGGGAATTTAAACCACACATTGGACCTGTGGAATGAGACTTTAAATTAGAAGCAGTTCAAAGACTGACCGTACTGCAGTGGACAGTAATCATCATCATCAGGAACCACGCCTTGGTCTGCTGCTGATCCCTGATTGGTTCCCTCAGATTGAAAGGACCTGTAATTTAAAATCAAATCATGTGTCAGAATTGAAGTATTAAAAAAAAAAAATGTAATATTGCTGATCAATAAAGATCAATGATGTACTTACATGACATTACCGGGATCTGTAAATTAAAAACAATACATTATAACCAAATAAAAATATACATGTAGCCTACTTGGGGTGTGTGAACGAGATGTTGTCATTATCACACAGTAAACATAATTCAATAAATTCAATTTTCATAAAAAATCAACACATTACAAGCATCTATGTCCAGTAGTAATTCACTCAACAAACACATGATTGTGGACACAACTAATAAATGTTGTAATGTTTGTACAAACAGTTTGGAGTGATAGTCTACTGAAAATCTGGTTGTCAAATCTACAGTATATTTACAGATATCTATTTGTGAAAACATGACAGACGCCCCTTGAGAAACTGCCCCCCTTGTTGTAAACGTAATTCAACTGTTTCAGATGAACTATTTCCTTTTGGAAATATAGGTCAATTCATTTTCATAACATCACGCATTGTGTTGACATTGATTTTGAGTGGATGCTCCATCTCTATCTACAGTATATCTGTTATCAAAGATGAGATTACTAAGCAGTGGAGGACACAGTTAGAGGGAAGAGCAGGATTTACATTCCAGTCCAGATCAACAGTGAATAATGTCAGTGAAAATGACCCTCTCTGATTTAATTTCAAATTACATTCTAAATCTGGAGATTAAAATTCTACAGGCCAACAATATCAAATGAAACTAGATACACATAATGTGATTGAATCTTTCAAATATAATATATACTGTACCATTTTCATTGTCATCAGGTTGGTTGACAACTCCATAGACACTTGTGTCGCCTAAAAGGTAAACAAATTAGTATTATAGTTATGGTAATAATGTTTTCTCCAACAACAACTCACAACAGTGAGTATTCTGACAACAGGTACAATGGGTATTGCATAAACAGGTGGTACACACATGTGTTTCACATAATATACCTATTGTCCGGATGGATAGAATTTATGCATAATTCATAGGATATAGAATGCTAAATGAGGGCAAAAATAGAGCACAGCGAAAGCTCATGTAAAGCTACTATGAGGATGTTTTGGTGTGAGAAAACATATTTTCATGTACATTTATTGATGTGGGATAGAGTTGGGGGGGGGGGGGGGGGGGGGGGGGATTTAAACCACACATTGGACGTGTGGAATGAGACTTTAAATTAGAAGCAGTTCAAAGACTGACCGTACTGCAGTGGACAGTAATCATCATCATCAGGAACCACGCCTTGGTCTGCTGCTGAGCCCTGATTGGTTCCCTCAGATTGAATGGCCCTGTAATTTAAAGACAAATCATGTGTCAGAATTGAAGTATTAGAAAATATGTAATATTGTTGATCAATAGACCAATAGAGATCAATGATGTACTTACTTGACATTACCGGGGTCTGTAAGTTAAAAACAATAAATTATAACCAAATAAAGAAATACACTGAGAAACAGTGTGCTCAGTAGGGGGCGCTAAAACATTTCTAACAAATTAATTTAATCTGAAGCTGAAAATAAACAACTCTTCTAACATCATTATTCCACATTAACACACAATTAAACTAGATTAAAATCATTCCATTGGATGTTTAAAAAGTATATACTGTACCATTTGCATATTCATCAGTGTCGATGGGTCTGCAATTAAAATTAAAACGTTTATCAGAAATGAAATTAAAGTATAATCAAGGTGAAATAATCTGCTGATGTCATGTTGATGGATAGACAGAGAGCAATATTGTTCTTACGTGACATAAGCTGGATCTGAAAATTAAAAACAATAAGTGGTCATTTAAATATTTCAACCTCATACAAACATACAAGTAAGCCTATGTTAAACTAGATTAAAATGTAGATTAAAATGTAGACTAAAATCATTTAATTGTATTATTAAAAAAGTATTGTGTTTAACTATATACAATACCATTTTCATATTCATCAGTGTCAATGGGTCTGTAATTAGAAGACAAATATTTATCAGAAGTGAAGTATGAACAAGGTGTAATCTACTGCTATGTTAAATAAATCAGTATTGTTCTTACGTGACATAAGCCGGATCTGTAAATAAAAACAATAAATAATAAGTTAAATATTTGAATCAAATAAAACCATACAAGTATCATTTTATATCAGCGCATTAAAGTGTGTCAACAACATGATGTCACACAGGTAAACAATACGGCTCTCATAGAAAACAACACATCAGAAACATGGTGTTTCTCACATCATCCCAGTAGAAAATCATCTGGAGATCTCTCAACCCCCAACAACTTTCTAATTTCTAACAAATTCATTTGAAGCTGAAAAGAAATGACTCTCCTGACATTAATATTCCACAATAACACAAAATGACACTAGATGAAAATAATTTGATTGGATGTTTATAAAAGTATATACAGTACCATTTACATCGTCATCAGGGCCGATGGGTCTGTAAATAAAAGACAAATGTATTTATCAGAAATGAAGTAAAACAAGGTGTGATAATCTACTGCTGTCATGTTGATGAATAGACAGAGATCAATATTGTACTTACACGACATAAGCTGGATCTGTAAATAAAAACAAATTCAAAGTAAATTTAAAACCATACAAGTATCATTTTATATCAGCTCCTTTGCATTAAAGTGTGTCAACAACATGATGTCACACAGTAAACAAAACAAAAGGCTCTCATAGAAAAACATGGTGTCTCTCACATCATCCCAGTAGAAAATCATCTGGAGATCTCTCAACCCCCAACAACTGTCTAATTTCTAACAAATTCATTTTAATATTCCACAATAACACAAAATGACACTAGATGAAAATAATTTGATTGGATGTTTATAAAATAGATACGGTACCATTTACATCGTCATCAGGGCCGATGGGTCTGTAAATAAAAGACAAATGTTTATCAGAAAATACGTTTAAATAAGGTGTAATAATCTACTGCTGTCATGTTGATGAATAGACAGAGATCAATATTGTACTTACATGACATAAGCTGGATCTGTACATTAAAAACAAGTGTTAATTTAAATATTTGAATCAAATAAAAACATACTTGTATCATTTGATATGAGTTTTTTCTACAATAGTCGGCCTTAGGGACATAGAATGGTAATGTCGTGCAAATCAGTCTAAAAGCACCACATTTTCCACAGATGTAGCCCAGGGCATGCTCTAATGATTTAGCTAGGGCGCCCGAGTTTGCGACCTTCGGGGTCGCCACAGTGGCCAAATCAAGTTGGGCTCCCATCGACTTTCTATATGGGAGGAAAATACCCAGAAAAACTTTTTTTTCTGCGTATTTAAGTAGCATATGAGGGGTCTAAGTCTAACTAGGGGTTTGTCATGATTCTGAATCCATTGCAATACTTTGTTTTGCACAAAACACTTTCCTTGGGCAGAAAATGGACCCATAAAACGATGGGGAAGGAAAATCATCTGGAGATCTCTCAACCCCCAACAACTGTCTAATGTCTAACAAATTAATTTGAAGCTGAAAATAAATGACTCTCCTGACATTATATACAGTACCATTTACATCGTCATCAGGGCCGATGGGTCTGTAAATAAAAGACAAATATATTTATCAGAAATGAAGTAAAACAAGGTGTGATAATCTACTGCTGTCATGTTGATAAATAGACAGAGATCAATATTGTACTTACACGACATAAGCTGGATCTGTACATTAAAAACAGCAAGTGTTAATTTAAATATTTGAATCAAATAAACACATACATGTATCATTGTATATGAGTTTCTTCTAGATTTGTTATATCGGTTTCTTCATGAAACTAGATTTGATTGGATGTTTATAAAAGTATATACGGTACAATATGTAAATTAAAAACAACAAGTGATCGTGTGTCAACGACATGATGTCACACAGTAAACAAAACAACATCCAATCAATAACCCTTTGATTGGATGTGTAAAAAGCATATACTGTACCATTTTCATAGTCATCAGGGTGACTTATGACTCCATACACGTGGGTGTCGCCTAAATGTAAACAAAGCATTAATGTGGTGCTTATTTCAATCATGGTTTCAATTCAGGTAATTATTCTGCTAATTAAGAACAACAAACTCTGAACAAACTGACAGACGTTAACGTACTTCCAAAAAATAACATTCATTGATTTATCAGTGGAGGAGATTATGTGTTTAATTCTAAATTAATTTAGATTCAAATAAGAATACATTTTCATTATCGGGAAAAAGAATGTCTTCAACCTGATTGGTTGAAAGACTGACCGTGCTGCAGTGGGCAGTAAACATTATCACCATCCCCACTCTGGGCTACAGCTGGGCCAGGATTGGTTGTCTGCTGTGCTGCTGAGCTCTGATTGGTTCCCTGAGGTCTGTTATTAAAAAAAAAAAAAAGAAAGAAAAGATGAAAGATAATGAAAGATGTAATCTATATTTAGTAATACTTAACAAGATGTAATCTATACTCAGTAATACTTAACAAGATGTAATCTATACTCAGTAATACTTAACAAGATGTAATCTACTGCTGTGATGTTGATGAATAGACAGAATAAAACTTACCTGACAAAAAATGCATCTGTAAAAAAAAAATAACGAAAGAGAAAAGGTTCCATAAATATTTGAGCTTTACAATTTCATAGTATTTTAAGGGGAGTTGCAAGGTGATTTTAAAGGCAGTCTAAATGTACAATATAAATGTGTCTTTGGATTACAGGTGAACAATTTAATTTGCGACATCAACATCGTTTCAGAAAATTAACATGTCACTCTATATCTGTATAATCTCTGCATACTCTGTGGATGTCCTTTTAATATAAACATCCAACCAAATTACTTTTTTTCTATTCATTACTCACACCATGGAGACTTCAATAATATTTATTGTTTGTTGTTGTTTGTTGTTGTTGCAATCCTAAGACAATAATTTGACTATAAACAACAATAAATGCACCCCTATTGATTACGGATAGGGACCCAAATGAATTTGGGTCCCCATCCGGAATCAATGGGGATACATTTACTTTTTATTTTGTCTTTGGAATCTTTGGAATCACAACGTGATTCCAAACGTGTCTTTAAACAGCATGTTTCTATTGAGTTGATGGAATGCTGCAGTGTTGTTAGGTAGTGAATGAAGGAACTGGACTCACCATGTGCTGTGATGTTGACAGCATTGCTGAACTCTCCCAGTCCAGACTCACACCAGAACACTTTACCATGGAGTTCACTGCTGCTGACATCACATGTGAATCTGGTCCTTGACACTGAGTCAGATGAACACTGTGTCCACCAGCCTCCTCCCTCAGTGAACCACCTCACTCTCCATGTAGCAGACTCTCCCTCACAGGTCAGTGAAACAGACTCAGAGCTGAAGTGTTGAGTTCTGTCTGGACTCACTGTGAGAGAAGCTGAAGAATGACCATCTAAAACACAACACAGGGTCAGAGGTCAAACAAAGAGCACTGTTGGTGGACAAAGTACTCAACCTCAGTACTCGAGTCAAAGTAGAGATACTCCTGGTCAAATGTTACTCAACTACATTGAGTACTTTAACATTGAGGAGAGGAGAGGAGAGGAGAGGAGAGGAGAGGAGAGGAGAGGGTCATATGATTACTTTGGGGGTACCCCAGTTCAAATATGGTTATTTCAGGGGTCCCCAATTAAATTATGATTATTTTTTGGGGGTCCCCAGTTCAAATATGATTATTGGCGGAGGTCTCCATTTCAAATATAATTATTTTGTGGGTCATATGATTATTTTGGGGGTCCCCAGTTCAAATATAATTATTTTGGGGTCTTAAAAGGTTGGAACCCTTGCTGTAGGGCACTGTTTCGCAAACAATGGGTCAGGGCTCAGTTTAGGGTCACAAGTGGGTCTAAATATACAGTATATTTAAATCAAATATTTCTTACATTTTTTCTTTAAATATTAGTTTTCAGAAGAAAGTAAAACTAAATCTTCATATTTCTGAAATTATAGTATCAATACAAAAATCCATACATAACAAAAACAGATTTCAAGAGTAGTGAAAATAGCCGATCTACAAGCTCACAACGATTCACACTGTGACGCGTTGTGAGCTTGTAGATCTGCTATTTCCACTACTAAATAGGCTTTAAGTGGTTAATTAGGCTACTAATGTATTTTTGTGCGTTTGGGTCTCAGGGAGACAGAATGTATTTGGGTTTGGAGCTGTAAAGTGTGGGAACCACTGTTGTTTATAAAACAATCTAGAAGAATTATGAATGATGAATTATGAGTCACACTCACCACCAGAAAACACACGCTGGTAGCCAGTGTAATAAACTGGGTCTCCTCTCCCAGCTCAGTCATATCCTCCTGTGCCTGTAGGATGAATGATGTAGGAACCTTCGACAGTCCCATGGAGGCTACCAGGTAAGAGCTCAGGGGCCTTGTAGGGAAAACGCCTGTACCAGTAGAACCTCCATCCTGCAGGTGATTCTTTAACTTCACAGCTCAGAGTCACTGAAGCTCCAGGACTCAACCATCTAGGAGACACATTCAGAACAGGCCTGGGTGTGTCTGTTGGAAAGCACATTTCTCTGGATTACAACACGTTTTCTGTTATTTAACCCTGCAAGGCCCAGTGTTGCTTTTTGGCCACCATTACATTCTATTGTTAATATTACAATGCCATTTTTGCATATATTTACCCCCCACAGAGGCTGACATTCACACAAGTTAAAGATCTATGGAGTCCAGAGTCTGGACGAACAACATCTCACTTTTTCACTGCAAGCTATTCCTCACTAAAATAATAAGTAAAATGCCTGAAATATTTTTTTGTCATGATCATTAGAATGTCTAGAACATGTACATGTGTTATTATTGTGAAAAATATCCCCAAAATGCAAATTAGAGCATGATTTATGATTTATGTCTATAAAACCTTACAAAAACATTATTATTTTTTACAGGAGACACACTCAGAACAGGGTAGGGTCTGTCTGTTGGAAAGCACATTTCTCTGGATTAAAACACATTGTCTGTTATTTAACATGAACAATGTCTGTTGAAGATATCAAGTTATCTCTCCAATTAACAACACATCCTTGACATGTTCTAGAATCATATAAATGTGATATATTCTGACTTACTCAACACAGTCAATGTAACAGCATCACTCCATCCTGTTGAAGACTGCAGGTCATTTTTGGGACGACCCTGACACCTGTAGTCTCCACTGTGAGACAGAAGGACATGGTTGATGGTGTATTCAGCTTGGTTTCCTGGTGTGTCTGCAGATGAGCTGGGTGTCTTCCATTCATAAATCCAGTCAGTGTTTCCTCTCCCCTCGATCTCACACTTCAGAGTGACGCTTTCTCCCCAGAATAACGGAGACCAACTGGGCTGCAGGATCACAACAGACCTGCCCACTGTTTACATGAAGAAAATACACATTAATGACTGAAGAAGAACAATGACTGCATATAATTATAGTGCTGTGATACAACGCATAGTGAGCTTGTAGATCTGCTATTTCACCATATTTCTTTTCAAATAGATATTAAGTGGTTAGTTCATAATGCACCTTTTCCTAGAATTAGAAAAATAGTGGAGTCAACATTTTTTGAAGTGAGCGGTGGTGTGTGCGTGTGTGTGTGTGTGTGTGTGTGTGTGTGTGTGTGTGTGTGTGTGTGTGTGTGTGTGTGTGTGTGTGTGTGTGTGTGTGTGTGTGACGGAACAGCGCCACTTGGTTACCTGTGGTATTGCAGGCTACATACGAACCCCCCCCCCCCCCACACACACACACACACACACACGCACACCCGCATAGTAACCTACACATACGGTCACGAGACGGTGTACCACTGCTCAAAAATGCACTCAATGAAAGATCGATCCAAATAATTAGGCCTACTTAAAGGGGAAAACCACCCATTTTCAAAAAGAGGGGGGGACCTTTTTCTGATTTCCACACAACACCTCTAGAAAATGTTGATGAAGATGCAAAACAAAACAAAACAAAACAAAACAAAACAAAATTGTATAATAGTATATTAATAGTATATTAATAGCATAGTAACAGTTTGTAACAGCCTGCCTGTCTGTCTGCCTGCCTGCCTGCCTGCCCGCCCGCCCCCAGCCCACCAATGAGACACAGAGAGAGTAAACAGAAAAGGTGTATGTAATAACGGATACAATGAAGTATGTGTAAAAAGGGTGTAAATATTTATTGAGTGATTGAGTGAATAAATGTAATGAATTAAATTCATCTTCACCTTGACCGTGTCCACAGGAGATGAAGATACTCAGCACTGAAAGATATTTGATGAGACAACATCAACATGACATGAATATTAGCATTTTAATTATTCCTAATTAACACAACACCAACATAGACAGCTACAGTTGACTCAAGGTCATTAAGAACAAACAGCAAAATAAAACGTGTGCTCTGAGCACAGATCTCCCTGCCAGGCCAGGTTGCCTACCCAAGGCTCTGTCAAAAAGGTAAAAAGCCTTTTGGAGGTGTGCTCTATAGAGACACACAGGCGCCTACAAATTCACGCCCACAATTGAGACAGCGGCCCCACTTCGGGTAAGAGAGAACGGTGAACTGCAAGCCAGCCCATAGAAAGTCATTGCAATTCAGCTGTGGTTAGCCTAATATTAAAATAATCCTACACGAACTGAAGACTATATTGATTTAAATAAAAAATATGTTTTCAAATGTATGGCCTGACCCTGACAACATATCTTCTTGTTTGCTAAATACATGATGTGTGTCACGTTTAATTTGCCACTTGAATGGGTTACCCATAATGTTAACAGAAAAGAGGGGAAACGGCAGACACAGAACCTGTCGATTTTCAGTGACATCACTGTCTTTACAGCTATGCGTTTATGAGCGCCGACTTTGAAGATCCCGACTTTTTCAACTACAGAGTGGAGTCTCCAGGTTAGTATTAATGCAAAAATAACCTGCAATACTCAGTTTGGAAGAAGCGAGATGCGATCATTTTCCAAAAATAAACAGCCTAATTATACATGAGAGACAAGCGTATCTGGGTATTGAAAACCTCAAGGGATGTGTCCATGACGTGTGTACCATGCAACCACCTAGGATTTCCAATGCTTGCACTTTTGACTCACAGATGAAGTATATTAAAGTATAATGTAGGTAGTGTATCAAGATGACAGATATGCCACTTTAAAAGGCAACATTAAACTCATGGAACACTTTATTAGAACACAAAAAATCGCTATGGCCTCAGTAGTCAACCACTGAAATTATGTTATTTCACGATGCCTCTCGTTGGGATTGCATTGGCAGCTGCAGTGCACCGTTCTTCCTTACCCAAAGTGGGGCCGCTGTCACAATAGGGGGCGTGAATTTGTAGGCGCCCGTGTGTCTCTATAGAGACCCCTCAACATGCCAATTGGAATTAATGTATTAAAAATACATGCTGTTTTTGTAAGAAACAATTGCATGCATCTAATTACAGGCAATATGGAGTACGAAAACCTTGGGTTAGATCGCTGTTACATGATGCAACGGGATCATTTGTGCCTAATTTGTTGGAGAAGAAACATGTTTTTTGCAACAAACAGTTGCTTTGAAGAAGGTGTTGTGCCCCTTATGGCTGGAAGTGGAATTGCTATTGTATCTGTGTTGTTTTGAGGGGGTTCCAAGGGGTCCCAACACAATGAGGACCCATTTCAAATACTCATGCCCTGTTTTATTATTCAGCATTATTAAAGTAGCAGATCTACAAGCTTGCAACAAGTCACAATTTTGATGCAAGGCAATCTTGTAGATCTGCTATACGCTCATCACTGTGATGTCAGGGGAACCACACTAATAGAATCCCTTTTATGCCCATATATGGAGATCACTGATGTCATCAATATTAAAGGGATGAGAAACCCCACCTCTTTATTTATTTTATCAGAATTCGATTATGAAAAGACATCTAAAATGTAGGCGTGGTTATCTGTTGTTTAGAGGCGAGGGGCGGAGAATGTGTGCATAGCATTTTGGAGACCATAATTAAAACTAGGTACTGCAGGTGGAAAAATGATAAAGATTCTGCATATATTCCGTTAAAAATGTGCAAGACTTTTACTAACAAGCCGTCTAAGAGCCATATCCATGGTTTAGCTTTCTCAGCCGTGCTCTGGGGGGCTGTTTACAGCACAACGTCATCTTTTTGGTGGAGCCCAGCTACCGTGGGGACGACCAGAGGGATTTACTCTAGCACTGTCGGCTATGTCAGTGTGTGTGTGTGTGTGTGTGTGTGTGTGTGTGTGTGTGTGTGCGTGTGCGTGTGCATGTGCGTGTGCGTGTGCGTGTGCGTGTGTGTGTGCAGTCAAACACGACGTCGCAAGCGACGTGTTGTGATTATAGATTGTCTATTTTTTACTTTTACGAGTACTTTCTGTTTCTACATTGCAGTATTTCCACTACTGCGTCGAACTGAACAGCTGCCCCACGGTCGGGGACAGCAGCAGCAGCTTCCAGCCGCATAACAGCGTTCTGTCACGGGCCACGGCATGTAAACATGGTGGTGTCGGCTCTGAACGAGACAACGAGACAACAAGCCATGGCTAAAATACTCAAATTGAATATATCCGACTAAAACCATTGAAAATATATACCCTAAACTATACCCTAAAGTCCGACTTGAGAGAGAAAACCAGGAAACAGACAGAGTGTGACTGTTTGCCCAGAACTCATGTGCGTTTCCAAATAAAGCGACTGCGGGTGTTTCTCTCTGGTCAGTACAGTGAAACCACGCCCCCCTTGATACAAATCTATATAAAACAAACATTAATATTAATTAGATAAGCCACGTCACGCCAAACTAATGGAATGCAGAGAGTATTATGTAATGAGTGGCGCCACATATTTATTTTCTACCCAGAAACTAGAAGTTCACAGAAATAGCTACAGAAACAGCAGAAAGCTCTGAATACACAAGGCTATAGGCAAATTGAACCATATAATTGCTCGCTGTCACAAGTCACCCTATATTTATAGAAAAAAAGTGATGTTGAGTTTCATGACTCTTTAAGCCCATATCTGTGAATGCCAATATATATCAGTATAATCTACATGTCAGTCTAACCAGTGTGGCTGGTTCTTCAAACAGGGATCTCCATATATGGATTGTACGGTATGTATGATGTCAGACGTCATAGGACTTTCACATAACAAGTAACCGAGTAAGCATGTCTGGGGTCTCACAGCACACGGTTGGTTCTACAGACTGCAACTTTTGCATAAGGATAGCTCACATTTTCAGATGCTTCCCCTGCCGTTACTGCATAATGTACAGTTGTATGAAACTTTGTTTCTTTTCTTTCCCCAACCATTAAGCCCATATCTTCATATACATGGATCTCCATATATGGGTATCAGGGATCTCAATATATGGGTAACAGGTCCGATATATCTATCTATAAATGCGAGAAGTCTCTGCGTGTGTGTCTGTCTGTCTGTAATCCGCGTATCTCGAGAACCGTTCGTCCCACCGGCTTCAGATTCGGCACGCGTGTTCCCCGCCGCGGCACGGAGTGCAGTGCCGGGTCTCGACCCGACCCGACACGCGGTTTTCCCGAACCGGCGCGAAACGTTCGGAATCTCCTTATGCGGGGTTGATTGTTGACATCAGGCTGTTCCGGAGGAAATCGGCATAAGCGCTGACTCATTGTGACATCACTTCATAAAAGGCTCTGACATCACGTACGCCACATGAGTCAACAAAAAATGCCATGGTTACGTATTCTGATGTTCCTATATGGGCATAAAAGGACACAGGCAAACATTATGGTCAAAACGGCTCTTATGACAACAGGTATAATGGGGTTTGCATTAAAGGGTGGGGCATTCATTCCCTATTTCAAATTCCCCGCCGCAGCAGGTAGTGAAGACAGATACAGAGATCTCCATAATGGGGAATAAAGGGACACAGACAAACAGATATAGAGATATCCATATATGGGCATAAAATGGATGCAGACAGACAGATACAGAGATCTCCATATATGGGCATAAAATGGACGCTTAGAGACAGATAACTCCATATATGGGCATAAATGGACACAGGCAAACAGATGGTCAAAACGGGTCCGACAGAGATCTCCATATATGGGCATAACATGGATGTAAACAGACAGATATCTCCATATATGGGCATAAATGGACAGATAGATATCCCCATATATGGGCATAAATGGACACACGCAAACAGATGGTCAAAACAGATCCTATGACAACAGGTATAATGGGGTTTGCATTAAAGGGCGGGGCATTCATCCCCTATTTACATTGAACAGATGGTCAAAACGGGTCCTATGACAACAGGTATTATGGGGTTTGCATTAAAGGGGGAACCAGCACTGTGTCTGCAACACAGTCGGAGGCACAGACAGATACAGAGATCTCCATAATGGGCATAAAGGGACACAGACAAACAGATACAGAGATCTCCATATATGGGCATGAAATGGATGCAGACAGACAGATACAGATATCTCCATATATGAGCATAAATGGACACAGGCAAACAGATGGTCAATACAGGTCCTACAGAGATCTCCATATATGGACATAAAATGGACGTGGACAGATAGATATCCCCATATATGGGCATAAATGGACACACGCAAACAGATTGTCAATACAGGTCCTACAGAGATCTCCATATATGGACATAAAATGGACGTGGACAGATAGATATCCCCATATATGGGCATAAATGGACACACGCAAACAGATGGTCAAAACAGATCCTATGACAACAGGTATAATGGGGTTTGCATTAAAGGGCGGGGCATTCATCCCCTATTTACATTGTTCCCGAGTTGGCCAGGGCGCCGACTAGACGCTCGGCCGCCCTTCGGGCGGCCGAGCTTCTAGTATTAATAAAGGATAACATTAAATAAAAGTCCATGCACAGATGATGCCCTGTTTGGGGAACCACACTAACAGAATCCATTATGGCCAAGACAGATTGCTCAACCTCGCAAGGTCGCTTTTCGCCCTTAGGCGTCTTACTGGTTATATATAATGCATTTAATAAATACCCTTTGTTTTATTGGATTAAAATAATAATACTGTTTTAAAGTGATCCCTGGCTAATACGACAATATGCCTTAATATACATTATAATTGTCCTCTATAACTGCAAAGTAAAATTAAAAACACCTTAAATATTGTATTTATTCTAGAAATAGCTAATCTTTCACTCAACAGGGGAAATGCCCGTCGCAAGTTGATGATGTCATAAATGTCATGTGTGATCTATCCCTATGGAATTTATGGCATGCATGTGAAAATAAAAACGAACTTAATATTTCCTAAGGTTAATATGAGCATCAAATCAATATTTCAAATGTGTTTTTTGCACATGCATGCCGTAAATTCCATTGGGATAGATCACACATAACATTTATGACATCATCAACTTGCGACAGGCATTTCCCCTATTGAGTGAAAGATTCGTTATTTCTAGGAGAAATAAAATATTTAAGGTGTTTTTAATTTTACATTGTAGTTATTAGGGGTGTGTATCCATCCCTTACATGGCGATTCGATACGTATCCGATACATGGGCTCCGATTCGATTCAGAGACGATACATCTTACATACAGAACGATTTGATACGATTCGATACGGTGCAATTTCGATACGATTTCGATACGATTTCGATTTTGTGGAATTGTATGCGATTCGATTGGATTCGATACGATTCGATGCGATACGGTGTGATCTGATACATACGTTTAATGAAACATTAATTTTCCATTCAATTAAGAAGCTATAATCTATAAAGCAGCATTGCTGACCTTCAAATAATGAATATCTCATAAAAGACCAAGGAATAACAGAAAATTGTAAAGAAAGATCGATGACAAATCATTTTAGTATCATGTCATTGTTGTGTTCATTCTAAATAGACACAGACATGTAGATACAAAAAATAATTAATGTAAACTACAAAGCCTACTGACATGGTTTGAAAATCTGTCTCACACACCCATTTCAAAGAGCTTCACTTTAGCAGTTACAGTTGGTCAGGTGGAGAAATATAAAACAAACACACAAAAGGCCTGGCCCTTCAGGCTTCAGTACAGTGCAATAATTGTACTTTGCAAAGCTGCTATAATAACACTGAAACACTAAAATATTACATCCTCACCAATGCCACAGATCAGATCAATCCTCAGCAATGCCACAGATCAGATCACCAAATAAAACTAGTAAAAGAGCCTGCTGTTATTCAGTCAATAAGATCATTTCAAAAAGATCCACTTTACAACAGTAACAACAGCAGTATAAAGCATAGCGTAAGTTTATGCAGGGCATGGGAGTCAAGTCGCCGCCAGTCTGAGTGTCAGTTGTCAGTCAGCTCTGTTCTCATACCTCATTAACATATCTGCTGGTCATTATGTCACATGACTGCCATACTCCAATCAGAGCTCTCAATCAGTAGGGAAGGCTCCTTTAAATAGAGCTTGCTTTCCCTACCAATGCTTGGTTCCGAAGCTTCGGAATCATTTGCTGCTTGCTGCTGCGGCTGCTCTACTCTCTGGTTCTGCTCGAAAACTTGGTGATACCATATGGTTCTGCTTTAGATACTGCTTACTGCCGTGCTGCTTCAATAGCAATGCTAGCCTGCTTTTATATCTGTTGCTATCACTATGCTACTGCTAACAGTATTATGCCTAATGTTAACTACAGCTATCATGATGCACTACTTCATTAGTTCTCATTTACGTGTTTACTACTACTCATAACTTGAACAAGGTCTCATCTAAAATGTATTACTAGCATGCTTGCTTCTCAGAAGAGAAAACATTTCAACAGTATAGCATATGCTAACAGTGGTAGTAGTGGAAGCTTCAAATTGTTTGTAGCAACATAAGCTAACAGCATGCTTTGCTCTACAGTGCACCCCGAACCATGATGGCATTGGCTGTGATTTGTGCTGCCTAGAACAGTATGTGAACTGTTGTTCCTGCCCAGCTTCCAGTGCTGTTTGTCTCCAGCAGATGCCACACTGGGTTTCTTAAATCTTTAATCGCAGGGCTACACTCTGCAAACACCAGCTAGTTCGGCAGCTAATCCAACATGTTGGCCAGTGTGGCCATACTCCCTTCAGATGCATGGCTCCATGCAGGGATTCCCATCCTGCTTTAAACAGGTGTAGCCTATGCTATTATTGATATCATGCATGGATGATATTCTGATGCTATTGCTCACTTCTAATATATGCCTCTTTTCCCAACATTGCTGCTAATCATATACTAATGCTACTTTTACTCTGCAGGCAGGTTGGAACTACTGAGTATATTTGTGTATTAAGATTAATGCTTTGCTCATTCAGGAATCATGTCAAGTGTTTACAGGAGTAGCACTGCCCCTTTAAGGGCAGAGCATAAGGGGAGGTGGCTGCGTCTGGGCCTGTTTGGCCATGCAGAAGCCTGAGTCCGAGTGTTTGTTGGGGACCTGTCCTTGAGGAGTGGTTCAGCTAGTATTCGGTAAGAGTCTTGAATCAAATATTGATGCTTAGATAATTCAGTGGTACAGCATTTCAAGATGTTAGAAGTTTTATGGAGGGGGTTTAAATGTTTAATGGTTAACATATGCCTTTCATGGGTGTAAGAACTTGTTACCATGAGAGAGATTGTCATGTGCTACAGTTGAATTAGTCCATATTCAACTAACTGCCACTACTTGGAGTAAAGTAGGTGAGATTGCAGCATTCAAGCGAGGATCAAACACGCTCACTCTCACACTTGCTTAAGTATGGAAATGAAGGTTCTTGCACAGGTGATTATTTGGCTTTATAAACACCATAGTTAATGTCCTATGTGGTGGAATGGTGGAAAGTTGATAAGGGAGGTTGTTAAATGGGCAATGCATCATGGGTAGTGTAGTCTATGTACTGCTACCATACACATTCACACTGTTCTCAGTCTAGCAGTGTTGCCAGGTCTGCCCATTATAAGCAACTCGGTCTTGTTTCCCCATAACTTCTAGTTGTGGGTTGTTTTGTTCGGGCTTGTTCTGAAGTAAAGTTGCTTATTTGGCTTGCTTTCAACATCCTTCCAACATGCTTCCTGTTAGAATCAGCCTAGTCTGTGTGCAGAGTGGGTTAATTCCCTTTTTGAGCCACATGAGGTCAAGCAGCTACTGTGTGTGTAGTGTGGGGAGAGTTGAAGACTTGTTAGAAGGTTGCATGGGAAAAGTGCAGTTGCATGATGGTACAGTTCTACTAAAAGGAGATCCTAGGAAGCTCTCCCTATTTACTCAGGAACCTTTGAGAGAGAGGTTTGAGTGAGAGGAATATTCCAGCATGGTGAGAGGCTTGTTCACTGCTAAATGCTAATGTTAGCGCATTTGGAACCTTTGAGTTGTATAGAGTAAGAGGATACATTCCAGCATGGGGAGAGGCTTGTTCACTGCTAAATGCTAATGTTTGAGGCTAATGCTAGTAACTCAGGGGTTGTCATTGTCTCATGCTACAACGCTAGCATGGCAACACTGGGATAGCCATGTGAAAAGCTTGTTCACTGCTAAATGCTTATGTTAGCGGCTAACGCTAATGTCTTGTGCTACAAACGCTAGCATGATAACACTTAAGTGGCCATGTGAAATGGATAAACTGAGTTGATTATTGTATCTATGCACAGCCAGTACATGCTGAACGTTGTTCGGAACAGCGTTAAACACTTGTTCTGTAATTTTGCACACTGAAAGGCTCTTCGGTGTAAAAACGATTTACTGCAGGCTGGCTGTTGCTTTGACTCTACCATTTCTCTGTATGCTCAACTTATGCTCATGCTAAAGCTGCTACATGTCTGTTGCTAACAACATGTTTCATTTCCAGGCTTCTTTCTTTATCAGTCGTGCTGCTATCTCGGATGCTACAATGATCACATAATTGTGCTAATGGCTTGTTGCTGCTGCTTCAGTCAGATACTATCATGTGTCCTATAATTTCAGCTATTGCTAGCTCCACTCAACCTGCTGCTGCCTGCTAGCATAACTGCTAATAATTACAGCTAATGCTACTGCTAGTTAATGCTGACATCATGTTTAACTTTACAACTCATGCTAAAGCTGATACATGTCGGTTGCTAACATCATGTTATCATTACAGCTCCATGCCGGAGCTGCGGCAATGTGCGGCATGCCCACTGCTACGGCCTCAGGTTTTATCATTGCAGCTTCAGGCTAAAGCTGCTACATGTTCTGCTAAATTGTGTTTTTCTTTATAGCTTCTTGCTGAGGCTGCTACATGTCTGCTGCTAACATCATGTTTAACTTTTCAGCTTCATACTGGAGCTGCTGCAGCATTTCATTGCAGCGTTGTGCTGCAGTGCTGCGTGCTTTCTGCTAACATGTTTATCTTTATAGTTCGTCCACTACTGTATAATACCATGAGGCCAGTCAGGAGCCGGTCGGCACTGCAGAGGGCATTGCTACTACAGCTTCAGCTAACGCTACTTCTGCTGCAACCATGAGCCCGCCTGCCTGCATGCTGCCTGTACTCCCGCCTGCCTGCACGCTGCCTGCCCGCCTGCTGCACACCCGCCCGCCTGCCTGCTGCGCGCCCGCCCCCTGCTGGCCCGCCTGCTTGCACGCTACAGATTCGGCAGACGGGAGTGGCTGCCTGCCTGTTTCATGAGTGACATCCATGTGTCGGGAATGGGATGATCGAGGATTCTGGATCGAGGATGCTCACCTGGACCTCCTCCCGAGCCATGAAAGGCAGGTCATTCGTTAATCAAACTGCATCTTCATCTAAAGGCATAATTATATGGCTGATAAGTCAGATGTATTATATAGATTGCATGGTTGTATTATAATTAATTATAATTATAATAATGATCGTTGCAACAAGGCTCAAGATGATTCTAAGTATATTCAAGTCTCTGCAGCACCTTATGATGGTATGAGTTAATTGATATTCAGCCGGGTAGTGCAACAAGGCAATCCAGTCTACGTTCTCAACTAATACTTCTTTTTATCCTCCATTTCATGGTATCTGCGTGGCATCTGGCGAGGCAAGCTGTATCAAGCGACTTCCTCTTACTATACCCCTTGTGCACAAACTGGTGGCTCACTTAAGGCAGGGGTGTTTCGGTGCATATGTTGATTTGTTACTAGAAACAGTTTTCTTCTCTGCTTTCTACGGGTTTCTCAGGTGTGGGGAATTTACCTCTAATACAGATCGCTTTGATCCTCTTCACGACCTTAGCATGGCAAATATCACGGTCGATTCTCACATGTATTCAATATTTCTCAAGCACTCTAAAACAGACAAGGAAGGGACAAGTAATTATTTCTCAAACTAAAACCATGTTTTGTCCTCTGTCCTCCATGGTCCGGTACCTGCAAAAGCGCCCCCTGGCGAGGCAAGACGAGCCCCTGTTCCTGACGGACAAGGGGAAGTCAATGTCAAGGGCATGGTTTACGGCCCGACTCCGTCTCCTCTGCAAAAGATGCGGGATGCCTCCAGAGCTGTACACGTCCCACTCGTTCCGCATCGGCGCAGCTACATCAGCAGCCACCCTGGTCCCAGCTTCAACACTCAAAGTCATGGGCCGCTGGTCGTCAACAGCGTTCGAACGTTACATTCGCCCAGGGACAGCGGACATTCTGGCGGCCCAAAAAGCCATGGGCGCGATGGAATGAGGAGTCGGTCTATCCGAAGCAACAAGGTGGTGGCACGGGCAGCGCAGCTGGTAGGGATTAGGCTACTCCATGCAGGTTGATGTCCAATAAACATAGGTAACTTTAATTAGCTCACTCCCCTTAAGCGCGGTGCACAGCTCAGTAAAGTAAATTAAAAGTAAAAGTAAATTAAAATAAATAAATAAAAAATAATAAAATACAAATAATTATCAATCATGCAATTAAATTAATCCAAGGCCAGCAGGGGAGCTTCCCGGCTCGAATGGCCTTTCTTTAAGAACATCTGCTTCTTAAAATAGGCTAATCATTCAAGAATAGGCGAAGCTTCGCAGCTACACAGAATAGGTACATTTTCACTATCCATAGAATGATCTCTCTTTAAGATGCAGCTGTATCTTTTTTGCATAAGTTAAATAAATTCAACGTAGAGATCGCAGCCAGCGGCTGTTCACATAGTTACTGCTAAGCGTTAGGATGGCTTCTTTGTGGTAAAGACTCTGCAGTCTTTTTGCTTTAATCATATAGAAGTCTGCAGTGGCGCTCTGCTGCTTCACATAACCAGAGTCTGACTGACACAGGTTTTATGTGGCGTTGGGTTCCGTGTTTTGGGGGGTTTTAAAGCGCTCTCTGGTTGGCCGAGCCCTGCCAAGACAGAGAGCAAGCTCATTAGTTTTGGGGGGTATTGCTGCGTTCCCTGATTTTGCTTAGCATGCTCAGAAATGCCTGCACAAAATTCAGGGAGCATCTCCGATCGCGGAGCCCTTCAAACGCCAAGTTTAACTGTATTCCATTTATGCAATAAATGGTTAAATATCCTTGCCAATATCTTGCCGAGTCTATCTGTTCATCATGTTATTAATTGTTATATTCTTGACGTGAATGTTCCTGCCTAAAATAAAGCATAGCGTAAGTTTATGCAGGGCATGGGAGTCAAGTCGCCGCCAGTCTGAGTGTCAGTTGTCAGTCAGCTCTGTTCTCATACCTCATTAACATATCTGCTGGTCATTATGTCACATGACTGCCATACTCCAATCAGAGCTCTCAATCAGTAGGGAAGGCTCCTTTAAATATAGCTTGCTTTCCCTACCAATGCTTGGTTCCGAAGCTTCGGAATCATTTGCTGCTTGCTTCCTCCTCCACCCCAGCCTCCACCTTTGCATGGTCACTCTGGCTAAGCTCAAATACTTGTGATTGTCTGATTAAGTTACATGTCAATGTGGTTAAGCTCATACTGTGATTTTGTCAAGTTCATGTCAATGTTGTTAAGCTCATACTGTGATTTTGTCAAGTTCATGTCAATGTTGTTAAGCTCAATACTGTGATTTGACTATGTTACATGTCACGGTTATTGCTATTTGCTATTCTATCCCTATGGGGGGTATTGCTGCGTTCCCTGATTTTGCTTAGCATGCTCAGAAATGCCTGCACAAAATTCAGGGAGCATCTCCGATCGCGGAGCCCTTCAAACGCCAAGTTTAACTGTATTCCATTTATGCAATAAATGGTTAAATATCCTTGCCAATATCTTGCCGAGTCTATCTGTTCATCATGTTATTAATTGTTATATTCTTGACGTGAATGTTCCTGCCTAAAATAAAGTAAGTGCAACATTTGAAGTCTGGCACACATCATGTCTTCTTGTTATCTTATGGCTCTACTGCAGTAGTTCTAAAAATAAATCAATGTCAAGGACCCCCAGTTTGACATAGATCAGGCTCTTGTCTTAAGTTTAAATGGAACCAAATGGACCCATTAGGGTCCATTTGGTTCCATTTGTACACTCTCCTGAGTTACACATACCCAAGGGTCCATTTGGTTCCTATCATTTCGTCGAGGACCCCCTAGAACTCCCTCAAGGACCCTTGGGGGTCCCCGGACCCCACTTTGAAAACCAATACTCGCCCTTTGCAATAAAAGCTGATGCTGTGATTATTACCTTTGCTGTCGAAGTGCAGGGACTTCTGATGGTTCCACTGGGAAAAGTGTTATCCAATCCATTACTGTCGCATTCTTATAAAATCCAAACTTGCGTTTCTCCACTGGAATAATGAATCCATAGTGATGGAACTCAACTACCACGTTGTTGGTTTGTTTACAAGTCGCTGTGTGTCGCACATGCAAGCGTCATACACGCTGCATCGGAAGTAGCAGATCTATAAGTTTACAACCCATCCACATGCAACACCCTGTGGACTTGTAGATCTGCGGCTTCCCGCAGGACAGTACTGCAGTACGCAGAAACCCAGCTCTATTTGGAGGACAGAGCAGCAGGCAGCTTTTTCTTTTTTTTCCTTTCCGTTGCACTGCAGCACTGACTGTGCTAGCAGAGCGCTCACTTTTGAAGTAATGATTTGTAACAGTAAACGATGAGTAAGTAAGTTCAGAATTTCACAGCAGGTTAATTATTTAATGCTAAAATCCGATTAATCCGATTAATTACTTTAGGACCGATACATCGACCGATACGGCCGCGATTTGGACCGATCCGGGTAAACGTGCATCGATGCGGCCGTATCGCTAGTGTTGAAACCGATAATCGATTCATATCGATTTTTTCCCGCACCCTTAGTAGTTATAGAGGACTATTATAATGTATTAAGGCATATTTGTCGTATTAGCCAGGGATCACTTTAAGGTCATGAATCTAGGCTTAAAATAATTTATAAACAAATTTTTGTGTAAATCTGTCCAATTAATGGCAGATTTTTGAGTGGCACCAGAAAAACACGCCCACTGCTATTCCCTATAACAGGACATATTTTAGCCAATAACCTTTGAACCGTAGCCAATAACCTTTGATTCCATAGATAGGTTAGGGTTAGGGTTACCTAACCCTAACCCTAACCCTAACCCTAACCCTCTGCAGGTGTTTCGGTTTGATTCTGTCTAAAACTTTAACATTTAACTTCACTTTAACGTATGCCTAAACCTATAAGCCTAACCCTAACCCTAATCCTAACCCTAACCTCACAGAAATGATTACCTCAAAACCCTGTCCGCCTGACTGAAAGACCTGCCTAGAGTGACACCCGTAACATTTCATTAACTTAAGATGGCTGCCAGGTGAAAATGGTCTATTAACATGGTTTTGACTGTATTCAAACTCAGCAGGTTAACATTAACAAAATATTGTTTAAGTAGTATATTTATACATGAATTTACAATATTAAAACATGACTTCAATACATCTACTACTAGTAACAGTGATATATCAGAGCTAATAGTAAAAATAATATTTATACTTACAGAGAACTGAGAGCAGAGTGCGCTCCATTCTCTCCTGACGAGCAACTCTGAAAAAGTCTACTTCCTTGATACACTTAAATAATAGCTACTGCTGAGAGAGAGAGAGAGAGAGAGAGAGAGAGAGAGAGAGAGAGAGAGAGAGAGAGAGAGAGAGAGAGAGAGAAAGAGAAAGAGAAAGAGAGAGAGAGAGAGAGAGAGAGAGAGAGAGAGAGAGAGCGAGAGAGAGAGAGAGAGAGAGAGAGAGAGAGAGAAAGAAAGAGAGAGAGAGAGAGAGAGAGAGAGAGAGAGAGAGAGAGAGAGAGAGAGAATCATGAGAAAGATATCTTTGTCTTTCTTGTGGTGAGCTCATAAAAAACCCACCTTCGTTCATTTCATATCTGCTCTTCCTTCCTCTTTTTTCAGAAGAGAGACTGTGGTTCTTTGCAGAGTTTGACGTATGCATGAAAAGGAAATGAGTATCTTGCATAAACTTCTTGTTCTATACCATCCTTACATATGACAGACTGTGCAATTTAGACATTTAAAACAACTATTTAGATGTCAAATGTAACTATAAAAGAACAGGACAGGACTGATTCCTGACCTTTCATTCCCACAATGATGCACTGAAAATCCACCCATCTGTACTCGGTGTTGACCTTGACCTTGTCACCTTGATACTTCATACTTTATGACATTTGATGACACTTTTTTGGACAGTTAAAGGATTTCTTATCTCCCGATGAAACCCCGCCTCGATCTTTATTTGTTTTATTAGACTTGATATGAAAAGAAAACTAAAATGTAGGCGTGGTTATCTGCTGTTGTGGGGGGAGGGGCGGAGTAATGCGTGCATATCATTATGTTCTGACACTAGTAGACTCAGAGAGAAGCTGTCTCAGTGGGCACTCGGAAACAAATTTTAAAACCAGCCATTGGAGGTGTAAAAAGTATAAAGATTTGGCAACTCCATGTTGTATAACCAGTAAAAATGTGCAAGTATTTTACAAACAAGCCGTCTGAGCTTTTATCCATGGTTAACTTTCTCCAGCTCTGGACTGTTACCGCGGGGACAACCGAGCAGAATGGACGCTAGGCGCTAGCGCTGTTGGCAAGCTATTTTCTGACTGTGTAGTGTGTGTGTCACAGTGTGTGTGTGTGTCACAGTGTGTGTGTGTCACAGTGTGTGTGTGTGTGTGTGTGTGTATGTGTGTGTGTGTGTGTGTGTGTGTGTGTGTGTGTGGTTGGTGTGTGTGGTGACAGTGCGTGCGCACATACAACGTCCACATGCACAAAAAATAGCAGATCTACAAGCTCACAACGCGTCGCTTTTGCGACGCATTGTGAGCTTGTAGATAGGCTATGTAGCTATGTAACCGTAGCAGCAACCGCCAAACAGCGTTCCACAGCATGTAACACGGTGGTTTCGGCTCTGAACGAGACAACGAGACAACAAGCCATGGCTAAAATACTCAAATTGAATATATCTGACTAAAACAAGTCACGCCTCAACGTCTAGAGCTGCTGACCTGTTGTGACATCACATGTCTATGGCTGACCTATGACATCACATGTCTATGGCTGACCTATGACATCACATTGTTGTGACATCACTTTAAGCCAAGAGGCTTGCTAGAGGCATGACACCATGAGGCTTCCATAGGGAATGAATTGGATGACGTCCTCCCCCCCCCCCCCCTCATCCCCCAAGGAGAAGGAGAGGGCATATCACTCTACAGCAGGGGTGTCACACCAAACTCTGGGCCCTGGGTACAAGGATTCACTGTGCCCCCCCCCTGAATGTTCTTCATAGGGGGAGGGGGTTTAAACCATTTAACCCTTAAGTGCTGTTCGGGTCATTTTGACCCGTTTTACATTTTCATTTGGAAAAAAAATGTAGAAGTTTAAATTGTTTCCACCTGAAACTCACTGGCCTTAAAGATTCTTCTGAGATGAACATGTAAAAAAAATATTTTTGCACTACACCCATGCTACACCCCCCTCATATTTTTTGAACCTTAAGTGCTGTTCGGGTCATTTTGACCCGGAAGCACAGATGCACAGAAATACACAGTATTATGCCAAAACACAGACACACAGTCACCCCCACTTCTAACACCCCCCTTCCGAAGCCCCATTCCGAACCCTCCCCCCCTTCCGCACCCCCCCCCCCTCCCCACACTTAACCCCCCCCCCCCCTGATGCACAGAAATGCAAGGAATCATGTACAAACACAGATACACAATCACCCCCTAACCCCTTCCACCCCTCTTCCCTCCAACCCCCCTCACCTCACCCTTACCCCCTCCCCTCCAAACCCCCCAACCCAACCCCCCCCCACCTCCCTCCCACCCCCCCTCCCTCCGCCACCCCAGATGCACAGAAATAAAAGAAAGCATGTATACTGTATACTAACACAGACACACAGTCACCTCCTCCCCCCCCCCCTCCCCCCTCCTGTCGCCCTCACCCCCCCCACACCCTTCACCCCCTCTCCTCCTCACCCCTCCCCTCCTCACCCTCACCCCTCACTTATCTGAAGTTTTCCTTGTGACTGTACTGTATCTTAGGGGATATTACATTATTTTACATAAACATAAGGTGCTGTAAAGTAACACTGTAATTCAGGGGTGCTGTGGATGAAAATGTTGTTCACAGGGGTTCTCTGAGACCAAAGTGTTTGAAAACCTGTCCTAGTGTATACGTTCAAGTGTATATTCATATGTGACGTTCATGTGTGTTCACATGTGTGTTCAGCTCTTGATGTCCTGTTCTTGAACCACAAGTATTCAATTAATGGGCATGTTGAAAAAAAAAAGAAAAGAAAGTTCATAAAAATATTGTCTGATTTTCATTTTGTCCTATAAGCATGAGAAATATTGCCCAGTATTAAATAAAGTAGTTTTTTACATGAATTTCAGCTAAATCATTAAAAACGCCTAGCTCTTTCAGTGTTTAATGTGATATAGCAAAGCAGAAATGCAAACATTTACCATATATATATCATATGAATTGATTGGTATTGAGTCAAAGTCAATGTATCATGATGATTTGTTAAGTAAAAATGTATATTATTGTTGTTTTTTTTAAACCAAATATCCCCCGGGTCAAAATGACCCGAACAGAACGAAGGTGTAGTGAATCTGAACAGAACTTAAGGGTTAGACTGGGAACATTATTACGCAATATTTTGTGCTTTAACTATTGAAAAATAGCAGATATAAAAGCTCACAGCGGGGCACTCGGTTCGGCGCTGTGAGCTTTTATATCTGCTATTGTATCTGCTATGGTAGATCTGCTTGTAAATGAAAAATCGTGATGGAAAAATCTTGAAAATTGGAATATTTCAAATCCTTCTATGTTTCTATGTCAGTGGTGCTCAAACATTTTCATGTGAAGGACCCCCAAAATGATGTGTATTTGGCCACGAAACCCCAGCTCAAAATATTTAGTTACAGGGACCCCCCAGAAAAAAATATTGAGTTATAAATGTTTGCTTAAACAATACATATATTGAAAGATTTGCACACATTTTCACGACTTAAAAAAAAAATAGCAGATCTACAAGCTTGCAACGTGGCACTTGGTGCCGCGCTGTGAGCTTGTATATGCTATTTTTCAATAGCTAAAGTATCAAATAATTAAGGCCCCTCCTTGGGCCCTAGTAACTCAGTAGGCTGCTGCTCTACAGTGTGAATTCACCCTAAGCCTCCATAAGAGTGGTCTCTGTGCACAAAGGAAACAGTATGTGTGTCAAACCACACTCACACACACACACATCCTCCATCACAATGCAGCTTCACTGTGTGTGTGTGTGTGTGTGTGTGTGTGTGTGTGTGTGTGTGTGTGTGTGTGTGTGTGTGTGTGTGTGTGTGTGTGTGTGTGTGTGTGTGTGTGTGTGTGTGTGTGCGCCCCGGACGCACGCACCAGGCCTGCCTTGGTAAACGGCTCACTCCACTCAGGGCACGCCTGATCACTCAGAAGCAAAAAAAGAAAAAAGAAAAAAAAAGCATGTTGCTTTTGCTGAAACACTTCCTCTTGTGGCTGCATGCAGAGAGCCTACAGTAGCTGGACAGACAACACGCCATTAAGCACTGTGTGCTCAAACATATGGTGAGCGGCCTGGACCGGAGCGCTTCAGAGCGGCTGGCGGTCCTCTCTCAGAGTTCTGCTCTGATCTTTTTATAAACTCGTTCCCTGCTACATGGTGTGCATTTGTGTGCATGTATGCATGCATCAGTGTGAGTGTGCATGTGTGCATCAGTGTGTCAGTGCATACAGTACAGTATGTGTGCATGCATGTGCACTATTACCTATAGGCAGATTATGCGTTGGTCCAATTTGCTTGAGTTGATATTGCATGGAGTTCTCAGCACCTCTACAGTTCTACAGATAAACTGATGAATAAACATTCACTTTTTATGATATTGCAAGAAAGAAACCATCTTAATACTTTTGATGTGAAAGTTTATTCTCTTCCTCCTCTCTTCCTCTTCCTTCAGTTTCTCAATAGGACATAAATTAACATTGTTTTGCAATCAATAACCTGCTTCATGATTAATACAATACTGTGTTATATTTTGTATATCAATAATAATGTAATCCTTACATTGTGACTCAGATCTCTCTAGGTACATGTCTGTAATATCAGCACGCCTGCATTTGCGGTTGGAAAGTTAGCAACGTGCCCCAAACACGTTGACATGACGTATTGGAAGGCTTTGTGCTGTACTTGAGCCGTGTGTGGTTTTAACACCTTTGTGTTCTTAGAAGAGACAGAGTGAAGGGTTCAGCTCAGCCTCCAGGAGCTGGAAACAACAACAACTAACTGTGTTTACAACATTCATTCAAACTCATTCAAATCATAGTGACAAGGTACGTTTAGGTCTTTGTCAGATTGTTACATTTCAACCCCTGACATACCCTATACTAGTAAGGCCTCTCCTGTCCTTCTTGGGGGATGAGGGGGGGAGGGCGTCGTCCAATTCACTCCCTATGGAAGTCACATGGTTTCATGCCTCTAGCAAGCCTCTTATGGTGGAGAAGCGCAGGATAGGTGCTCCAACAGTGTGTAGGAAGCCTAAGACGCCCTAAGGAGAGCGGTCAGAAGGAGAGCGGTCATGGACAGGTGCTGTCCAGGACAGGGAGTCAGGGACAACCTAGCAGGGAGAAATGGTTGCCCTGTCTGCCCATGAGAGGACATGTCTGTTGGGGCGCTGAGAGAGGATGCCAGAGAGGGAAGCAGGGGCGTCACAAGGGGAGGAAAAGTGGGACTGAGTTACTAGGGCCCAAGGTGGAGGGGCCTTCATTATGTTATACCTTAGCTATTGAAAAATAGCAGATATACAAGCTCACAGCACAGCACACAGCACAGAGTCATGAAAATGTGTGGAAATTTTTGAATATGTATTTTTTAAGCGAACATTTGTAACTGAAATCTTGCTTCTGGGGTTTTCCTGGAACTAAATATTTGGAGATGGGGGTACGTGGCCAAATACATATCATTTTGGGGGTCCTTGAAAAGGTTTGAGGACCACTGACATAGAAACATTGTTTTTTTTCTTCAAAAATAGCAGATCTACAAGCTCACAGCATAGTGAGCATATAGGACCTAACGGGGCCCTACAGGAGGGCCAGGGCCCTGTTAGGTCCATATAGGACCTAACAGGGCCTAATGGCTCGAACACACTGTAGGATATTACGTGGTCGGCGAGTCATCATATCGTTAAGAGTATTTCACACTGTGCGGGTGACTTTCTTGAAATCGTCTCGTTGTGGTTTTCGCCGACAAGATTGATCACCGACAGATCACAGACAAGGGGCCACACACTGCAAGACTGTGTGTGTGTGTGTGTGTGTGTGTGTGTGTGTGTGTGTGTGTGTGTGTGTGTGTGTGTGCGTGCGTGCGTGCGTGCGTGCGTGCGTGCGTGCATGCGTGCGTGTGTGTGTGATCTATAGGCGAGAGCTTCAAATCACTCAGGCTGCAATATAGGATTGGGACCAGCACTGTTGCTAAGATCATCTTTGAAACGTGTGAAGCACTCTATCAGGCCATGAAAGACCAATTCCTGAAGGTAGGCTCTGTTTAACATCATAGTGTTGTGCACACAAACATTATGATTTGGGCCAATAATCACATCAATATAATGATTTTCCTTGGTGACTGTTATTATTATGAGATTTGTATATGGCTAAAATGTAATCATATGTTAACATGCAGTAATTATGATTTATTGCAAATTCATTTTTATCTTAATTAACCCTTAAGTTCTGTTCAGATTCACTACACCTTCGTTCTGTTCGGGTCATTTTGACCCGGTGGATATTTGGTTTAAAAAAAACAACACTAATATAAATTTTAACTTAACAAATCATCATGATACATTGACTTTGACTCAATGCCAAACAATTCATATGGTATATTTGGTAAATGTTTGCATTTCTGCTTTGCTATATCACATTAAACACTGAAAGAGCTAGGCGTTTTTACTGATTTAGCTGAAATCCATGTAAAAAAAACGACTTCATTTAATACTGGGCAATATTGCTCATGCTTATAGGAAGGGGGGGAGGGTTCAGAATGGGGCTTCGGAAGGGGGGTGTTAGAAGTGGGGGTGACTGTGTGTCTGTGTTTTGGCATAATACTGTGTATTTCTGTGCTTCCGGGTCAAAATGACCCGAACAGCACTTAAGGTTCAAAAAATATGAGGGGGGTGTAGCATGGGTGTAGTGCAAAAATATTTTTTTTACATGTTCATCTCAGAAGAATCTTTAAGGCCAGTGAGTTTCAGGTGGAAACATTTTTAACTTCTACCTTTTTTTTTCAAATGAAAATGTAAAACGGGTCAAAATGACCCGAACAGCACTTAAGGGTTAAACAGTACTTAAGAACCATATTCGATCCATACACATTTTCATCCAGATTTAGCTGCTATGTGGGTGAACAAAACGCTAGCATAGCAACCTAAGCTAAACAGCCGAGTGGTGCCTGGAGAATAGAGGGCGCTTGTTAAGTGTGCCTGCCATGCAATGCAATGGCAAAACACTTATTGTAATCCGCCATACTTATTAAGTGTGCCTGCCATGCAAAGCAATGGCAAAACACTTATTGTAATCCGCCATACTTAAAGGGGTCCTGCCACGCCCCGAAATTATAATAGTATGATACAGTAGGATACAGTAGGTCACGTGGTCTTTTTTAAAACGGTCTGAAATCTCTGAATCAAATGATCCCATCCCCCGTAGCGCAGCCCCCTCCACTCGGAGGAGTAGAGAGACAGACAGGAGACAGCCTGGCCAGCAGATATGGGATTTATGGCTATTTGAAGTGAGCTGGATCTCTGAAATTGAGTACTTTTCCCACCACTGTTCATTAGAAAGGAACGGCTCCCTACTGTGAACCGAATCATATCGTTCATTTCAAAGAGCCGTTCAAAAGACTTGATTCGTTCGCGAACGTCACATCTATACTGGCCAGCCACGCAGTTCGAGGATGAGTTCGAGCGCAGCTGCCCAACTCAGTGAAAACAGCGTGTTTTCCATTTCAATGAATGAACATAAACAAGCATATTCCCATGAACAATGGGGAAGTAACAACCAGTAACCACCGGAAATATAATTTTTATAGCCACAGATTCATATATAAATGTGTGTCTTTAGCTGGTTAGCTTTAGTGCTAGCCCAGCTAGCTAGCCCTGTGGGAGCAGAGCAGTTGTGAGGGCTGTGACTGTGAGAGCGAGCCTGCGGGCATGGGAAGAAAATGTACATTGTGCAGACATACAGTAAGTAACAGTCAATTCATTAATTTGATTGGCTTATCGTGCATTTCCCACAATGACATCAAACAAATATTAACTTGTTTTTAATATAATTTCTTAAGGTGACAGTAACCCTTAAGGTGGCATAACCACTTTAAGTAAGTACATAAGTAATGTCGCCACAAAAGTTCGGCACGTAATAAGTGCCGCACGATTTACGCCACCGCCGCAATATATACATCAAAACGTGCGGCTCGGCCGGGAATGGGGTGCTATTACTTTTCTTTCCGATCCGCGTTACCATTGCGACGTAATTAGCAAAAAACGACGCCAAAAACTTCGGCACGTAATAACTGCCGCACGATTTACGCCACCCCCGCAATATATACATCAAAATGTGCGGCTCGGCCGGGAATGGTGTGCTATTACTTTTCTTTCCGATCCGTGTTACCATTGCGACGTAATTCGCAAAAAACGACGCCCAAAAACTCCATTGACTTTGAATGGGGGACTCCGAAAAAAAAAACAGAAACTTTGGCGCCGCATAACTCTGCCATACTTTTGCCTAGCAACATCATTTAAAATGTAAAATGCTCACACAACTTTGGTCTTTTTCCGACCAATAGGGATGAGCTGTAATTGATTAAGCCCCGCCCCCTCTATAACAGGAAGTGCCCTTCACCAAACAGGAAGTGCCTCTATAACTCATGAACCGTTTGTCGTACAGACTCGCGGCTGGTGTCATACATTTTTTTTTTCTCAATTTTTTTTTTCTCAATTTTTTTTTTCTCAATTTTTTTTTTCTCAAAAATTTTTTTTCTCAATTTTTTTTTTCTCAAATTTTTTTTTCTCAAAAAAATTTTTTCTCAAATTTTTTTTTCTCAAAAATTTTTTTTTCTCAAAAATTTTTTTTTCTCTAATTTTTTTTTCTCAATTTTTTTTTCTCAAAATTTTTTTTTCTCAAATTTTTTTCTCAATCTTTTTTTCTCAAATTTTTTTTTCTCAAAAAATGTCTTTCTCAAAAAAATGTTTTTCTCTAATTTTTTTTTCTCAATCTTTTTTTCTCTAATTTTTTTTTCTCAAAAAATGTCTTTCTCAAAAAAATGTTTTTCTCTAATTTTTTTTCTCAATTTTTTTTTTTCTCAAACATTTTTTTTTTCTCAAACATTTTTTTTTTCTCACAAAACAATTTTTTCTCAAAAAACTGTCGTTAAAGTGCGACCCGTGATAACGGCCAAAAATGCTCCAAAACGCCACTAATTAGTCGAAATGGCTGACTTCCTGTTTGGTTTCTGATTGGCTGCTGGCCTTGTGACGTGGGTAGAGCTGCGAGGGCCCGGTCATCGCTGCTTGCAGCTTTAATTCATTAATCGTCCATGACCTTAATTGGGGCCTATTTCGCCAAACAGGAAGTGCCCCTCACCAAACAGGAAGTGACCCTTGATCTCGTGAACCGTTTGTCATACAGACACGCAGGTTGCGTCAAATGAAATAACGCTAATGCTAACACCAACCGCTACACAAGGTTGCACAGACTTAGCGAGCTGCAGGCACACTTAAAATTTCTTAGAAATTTTCTCTTCTAGTTAAGTGTGCCTGCCATGCAATGGCAAAACACTTATTGTAATCCGCCATACTTAATTAATTAATTAAGTGTGCCTGCCATGCAACGCAATGGCAAAACACTTATTGTAATCCGCCATACTTAAGTCATTAATTAATTAATTATTTCGCCACGAATTTCTGCACGTAATAACTGCCGCACAATTTACGCCACCCACGCAATATATACATCAAAACGTGCGGCTCGGCCGGGAATGGTGTGCTATTACTTTTCTTTCCGATCCGCGTTACCATTGCGACGTAATTCGCAAAAAACGACGCCCAAAAACCCCATGTTTTTTTTCTCAATTTTTTTTTTCTCAGAATATTTTTTTTCTCAAAATTATTTTTTTCTCAAAAAAATTTTTTTTCAATTTTTTTTTCTCAAAATTTTTTTTTTCTCAATTTTTTTTTCGCAAAAAAATTTTTTTCGCAAAAAATTTTTTTTCCGCACAAAAATTTTTTTTTGCAAAAAATGTTTTTTTCTCAATGTTTTTTTTCTCAAAATGTTTTTTTCTCAAAAGACGTTTTTTTTCCTCACAAAACTTTTTTTTTCTCACAAAACTTTTTTTTTCTCACAAAACTTTTTTTCTCACAAAACAATTTTTTCTCAAAAAACTGTCGTTAAAGTGCGACCCGTGATAACGGCCAAAAATGCGCCAAAACGCCACTAATTAGTCGAAATGGCTGTGGGTGGTTGCACACACTTAGCGAGCTGCAGGCACACTTAAAATTTCTTAGAAATTTTCTTTTCTAGTATATATATATGTTCCAACAGAATTTCGGCACGTAATAAGTGCCGCACGATTTACGCCACCGCCGCAATATATACATCAAAACGTGCGGCTAGGCCGGGAATGGGGTGCTATTACTTTTCTTTCCGATCCGCGTTACCATTGCGACGTAATTCGCAAAAAGCGACGCCAAAAAAACCCATTGACTTAGAATGGGGGAAACTTCGGCACGTAATAACTGCCGCACGATTTACGCCACCCCCGCAATATATACATCAAAATGTGCGGCTCGGCCGGGAATGGTGTGCTATTACTTTTCTTTCCGATCCGCGATACGATTGCGATGTAATTTGCAAAAAACGACGCCCAAAACCCCATTGACTTAGAATGGGGGACTCCGAAAAAAAAACCAGAAATTTTGGCGCCGCATAACTCTGCCATACTTTTGCCTAGCAACGTGATTTAAACTTTAAAATGCACACACAACTTTGGTCTTTTTCCAGCCAATAGGGATGAGCTGTAATTGATTAAGCCCCGCCCCCTCTATAACAGGAAGTGCCCTTCACCAAACAGGAAGTGCCTCTATAACTCATGAACCGTTTGTCGTACAGACTCGCGGCTGGTGTCATACATTTTTTTTCTCAATTTTTTTTTCTCAAAATTTTTTTTTCTCAATTTTTTTTTCTCAAATTTTTTTTTCTCAAAAATTTTTTTTTCTCAAAATTTTTTTTCTCAATTTTTTTTTTCTCAATTTTTTTTTTCTCAAAAAAAATTTTTCTCAACATTTTTTTTTCTCAAAAAAATTTTTTTTCTCAAATTTTTTTTCTCAACTTTTTTTTTTCTCAAATTTTTTTTTTCTCAAAATATTTTTTTTCTCAAAATTTTTTTTTCTCAAATTTTTTTTTTCTCAAATTTCTCAAAATGCTAATGTTACAAATATAACGCTAATGCTAACACCAACCGCTACACAAGGTTGCAGACTTAGCGAGCTGCAGGCACACTTAAAATTTCTTAGAAATTTTCTTTTCTAGTTGCCTTTACAAGCCCCGCCCGGAGCCATTCAGTCACTGTCCTATGCATGTGGGCGGTGCTTAGAAGCACCCGCACGGCAGGATTTGAGAGGAAATCAAACGCTTGCTTCTCTAGTTCAGCCTCACGGCACAGTGGAAAGAAATAACGCACCTGGCTTTGATATAAACTGATTCAAGGTGTGGGTTACAGTCTCAGGTATACCATGGCAACCAGCCAATCAAAATCAAGGAATGGAACTAGCCGTTTTAGAATGCACAGTAAATTTGACATTTGGCTCTGTACTTGGTCTGCTCCTCTTTTTGGAGCTGTGTGCAGCTCCCTATACGTGGCTGTGTGGGTCTTTCTGTGTGTGTGTGTGTGTGTGTGTCTGTGTGTGTGTATGTAGCCTGACTTTCGGCGCGTAACTAGTGCCGCACCATTTACGCCACTCGCGCAATATATACATCAAAATGTGCGGCTCGGCCGGGAATGGTGTTCTATTACCTTTCGTTCCGATCCGCCTTACCATGCCGACGTAATCGGCAAAAAACGACGCTTAATTGTCCCCATTGACTTATAATGGGACAATGCAAGAAATCACTTTCAAGTATTTTTCTCTCGTAAACCATAGGAGCTACAGTTTCAAACCTCGGAGAGGAGATTCATAATGATTTTAAGAATGAATCGAAAAATAATTACATCACTCGGCCTCATGGTGGCGCTATAACGGCCCACTTTACGTTTTGCCCCGTAACTCTTGAACCGTAGATCGAAAAATTTAAATTATTTTTTCCCTGGATTCCTTGGGTCAAGACGCATCTCCCCATATAGGCCACGTCCATTTGCGCCAGGATAGATTTTCCGCCATCTTGAATTTTCTCCAAAACACACTTTTTGCTCCTTTTCCTACATATTTTCTTCAAATGTCACAAAAATCGGTACACATGATCTACACACACACACACACACACACACACACACACACACACACACACACACACACACACACACACACACACACACACACAGCTCCACTTCACACGGGTGTGATTTGTTTTTCTTTTTTTTAGTCTACAAGCTCACTGTGAGCTTGTAGATCGGCTAAAAAGTTATTTTAAGGAGAAAAAAGAGGAGCAGACCAACTACAGAGACAAATTTACTGGGTGGGAGTCATGCAATACAGCAGTGGTTCTCAACCTGTGGGTCGGACCCAATTAGTTTGGGGGATCCCCAGATAATTAACCTAATGTGCAACATTGTTTTCTCTCTTAACAGTAAACAAACCAATACAGTTTAAATGTATAGAGGGTATCTGCACATTTCCAAAGTGACAATTTAAGGACTTTTTAATACCTTGAATAATGACAAATTAAACATTAGCCAAATTGTCAAATATTAGAGGCAGAAAATGGGAAAATAGCAGATTTTACATGCTCACAACGCCGGCTTGTGTTGCGAGGCGTTGTGAGCATGTAGATCTGCTATTTTCACAATGGAACCATGATATCCAAAATATAATGCCTCAATTCTTAGTGCTCATCAGGGTGGGGGGGTCCCCAGTTAAAATATGATTATTTTGCGGGTCACGGCCTGAAAAGGTGGAGAACCACTGCAATACAGCATGGATAATGACTTTGTTTTTTTGTTTTTTTCATACAGCACACAGATGCAAATCGAGATGGACCAATTTGAGGGACCGATACAGAAAGGAAATGAAAGCTCAACGTGACAAACGAAGTGGTTCGGGTGCTGGCTCCAAGAAACAGTGGAACATGATGCCCTATCTGTCCTTCCTCAGCCCTCACCTTGAGGATAGGCCAAGCAGCGGGAACCTGCCTCAAAGCCCTGACCCTGACCCTGCACAACCACAGGAAGCGGTGAGTGATATGGTGATAAATATCGATGAGATGATGATACAATGTTAAGTCTCCATGACATGCCTTCAAGAGATATAGTTTACAGTTTACAGTTTAGGCATTTAGCAGACGCTTTTAATCCAAAGCGACTTACAATAAGCAGATACAACATCGCAATAATAAACAAGATAATAGGTCAGTACATTAACAACAATATAACAATGTAAATGGATATCTATCTAGAGAAAAACACAATATAATCAAGTTCTAAAGAAACCTAATAAACCAATGTTAACTAGCTTCATGTATGGTCATTGATTTTACTGTAGTGCTAAGGGTTTAGGTGGAGTCTGAAAAGGTGAGTCTTCAGTCCACGGCGAAAGGTAGCGAGTGAGTCCGTTGTTCTAAGTGCGACAGGGAGTTTATTCCACAACTTGGGAGCCACGAGGGCAAACTGTCTCGGACGAGTGGATTTTTGCCCTGGAGTTTTTAGCGAGGGTTCGGTCAGCATCCCTGTGTTGGCTGATCTAAGTGAACGAGTGGGGGTGTAGGGGTTGATCAGCTTTTGGAGGTATGGAGGAGCCATACCTTTGGCTGCTTTGAAGGTCAGCATCAGTGTTTTGTATTCCATGCGGGCCGCAACCGGGAGCCAGTGGAGGCTGCGGAGAAGGGGAGAGACATGTGAGAACTTAGGCTGGTTGAAGACCAGTCGAGCCGCGGCATTTTGGATCAGTTGGAGAGGTTTAAGTGCACATGCCGGGAGACCAGTGAGGAGAGAGTTACAATAGTCGAGTTTTGATATGATAAATGATTGATATCATTTATATTGTGATACAATGAGGGAGCCTTATCCAAAAATCATGTTGAATTGATTTGTTAATAAACCAAACCAAAACCAAAATGCAGATTTACATTAATTCTGCAAACCTGGATCCCACTTTGAGGACCACTGGTCAAAATGGTCTGTTACTTTTTTGTTACCTTGTAGGTGGTTGTACTGTTAAATAACTTGAAAAATAGCCATAAAGATTAAAGACCAACAGAAAGAATGGTGATAAGCTCCTGTATCGTGATACTGCTTGGAAAATATCCTGATATTGTATTGTTCCATTTTGTCCACCCCTAACCCCAGGAGTCTGAAGAGACCTTTGTGCTGAACCTGTACCCTGTGGAGGATGTTGAGGTCCAGGAACCAGGAACAACCGTCTCCCACCCCTCAAATGGTGCTCCTGACTCTGTCTCCCACCCTTCCTTATCTGATGCTGGTGCTTCTGTCTCCCACCCCTCAAATGGTGCTCCTGACTCTGTCTCCCACCCTTCCTTATCTGTTGCTGGTGCTTCTGTCTCCCACACCTCCTCATCTGCCATTTGTGGCAAACGGGCCACAAAAAGAAAGCATGTGGTTCAGCCAGATACCAGCGAGCAGACCAGAGTGTTCGAAGACAAGCTCCTGGGAATTGTCTCCAAAAAAAAGTGATGAGGATGAGCTTTGGTGCCTCAGCCTGGCTGCCAAACTGAAGCATCTTTCTGAGGAAAAAAAGAGCCGTTTCCAGTTTTGCGTATTAGAGGTGCTTCATGAGATCCGCTTTGAATTAGAGTAGGGGTGGGAGACAAGAGTTATACCCCAATAGTTCAGGTCCCTGTTCATGCTGCTATGTACATAGTTCCAGGATTGTTGTTTTCAATCCAATTTATTTTATTTTTTAAGTGTATCACTTGCTTTATCCCTGATGTAAAAAAGGAAAACATTTGAAACATGTATGTAGAATCTCAGTTACGCTTTGTTTTTATTTGTTTTAGTTGCTAGTTGTCCACCAGGCTCAGGAATCAAACCGAGACACTAAGCCCTAACTGTTTGTTGTTAATATATTATTTTGTAACTACTGTGCAGTCCCACTAGCTCAAGGGACGTTGCCAACCCTCCTCCTCTCAATGAGACAAGCCTTATGCTGCTCTCTCTGCTGCTGCTGGCTGATGTGTGTTCTGTGTGTGTTGGCGTTCTGCTGGGAATTGTCCCGTGAGATGGAGCTACTTAACTCTCCTACTGCCAGATTATTTATGTATTTATTGGGTCTGGTGCCATCAAAAAGCGGCTTACCTTTGCGACGTTATAGTAGATAGACAGACATTTATTTATTATTATTATTATTATTTTTTTTGATTGTGCAATAGTGCACTTTGGTCTGCCAGGCAGCAGAGGGCGGCGTCATGCGAGAATGAATGTGAATTTGCCTGTTATGTGTTGCCGTACATTCAGACCAGTCACTGGCCACAGAGAATTACGAGAGAGTGTTTTCTACTGGTGATTCAGTCCGAGTGTATCAAAGGGTGCGCTCGTTTTATTGTCCACGACATTGCAAGCGGCGCGAAGGACCTTGGGCCAGGGCCGCGCGGCTGGCGGAGCGCCGCGCGAGTTACGAAGCCGTGGTGAATGCAATCGTTATATTTATGCCCAGGCCGTAAGGCCTGGGCAAGCCCACGATAAACGCCCGCGCAGTCCACCCGGTGCGCATTTCCGAACGCACCCTTTGATACACTCGGACTGAAACACCAGAGGAAAACACCATCCCAGAGAATTACAGCCAGAGGAAATCAACAAGGAAGTGAATTGGTCTCCGTTGATGTTAACGCATAATGGATTTTTTACACCATCACCGCGGAAAATGTGTTTACAGTACACGGCGGCGCGACCCCTCATCAGCTTCAACAAGGTAAACGAACGAACGAACGCGAACGAGCGCCGTATTCGCGCGGAGGTCTCTTGAGAATTGGGGCGAACAGGAACGTCCAAAGCAGTATAAGAGTTAACATCCGGTTCCAGATTCCGGCCTGTACCACGGTAAAAAGATAACATCATTTAACTTTGAACGGCATGCCGTCTGCCGTTTACCATCACCGGTTTCGACTGTCGGACTACTGTCTAGTTTGCCTTTCCACTCATGTCCACTAAAATGACTTCCGGTTTGCAGTCTACCAATTGCCTGAGCCCATCTGAACGCAGCAGCATAGAGATGTTTTCTATTTACATACCGGTATGTGGGCACAAGCCACATTGTTACCAAAGAAAAGCACTACTGTTCCACTAACCTTTTACATTTTGTATTGAGCTTTTATAATCTATTTACATATGGGCACAAGCCACATTGTTAAGCACTACTGTTCCACTAACTTTTTACATTTTGTATTAAGCTTGTATAATTTCTACTGAACTGTTTACGAAGAACTGTTTTTAAATGAAGTATCGATTGCTGTCCATTTCATGTTCAGCTGTGAACTGTTTACATATGTAATGTAACTTCATTTGTTCAGAATATAGTGCATAATGTGTTCAGCACTGTTCAAACTGCATTTATGCAGAAAATAATAAATATGCACATAGTGTATGTGCACAAAATGCTATATCAAGTGATTTTTTACTAAATTAAATGTTTGTATAGCAAAATGACACAAATGATCACATTTTAGTATGTTTAATTGTTTTAATGTAATGAAATGTATTTTTTAATTCATGAAGTTATTATTTTAATACATGCATTTAGGAATTTGAAGTCACATGTACTAAATCAAGACTGTCAGTGCCACTTCCTTAAACATTTTGTATAACAGCATTTATGCTACAGTTGAAGTTGTTACACTCTAGTCTAGTACACAAGCAAAGTATTGCATTTCTCACACAAGGCTAATTGCAGCATCTTGGAACGACACTTCTCCAGCAGGAGTGAGAAAGTAGCGAGAGAGGGTGTCTCTGATCTTCATTGCCTCCCGTGATGCATTATTGCTGCCCACTCTGCCCACAGGGCCCAGGTTTGAGGCTGTGCCGGGCTGGTTGTCAATCTGCGAAGTTGAAGCTGTTGCAGCATCCCAGCGGATGAAGTTGTGTAGGATGCAGGTTGCTTTTACAAGGGCATCCACTGTTGCAGGTTGCTGTCCCATGACTGGTCTGTACATCCTCCACTGAGATGCCAAGTGGCCGAACGCATTTTCAACCACTCTCCTGGCACGGGACAGCCTGTAGTTAAAGATCCTCTTGTCTCTTGGGAGGAGTTTGCCTCCGTAAGGACGCATCATGTTCCTCCTGAGAGGAAATGCTGCATCTCCTACAAAGGTGCATGGCATCACACTGCAGTCTGCTGCACTTGGAAGAGTGGCATCTGCAGGTAGGTCAAGAGTAGCCTGGCGGGGCCCGACGTTATCTGTGTTCATTCCTTCCACAGTATAACGTCTGGCCTTTGGCCTATTGGCAGCTTGAAAAGTGGGCGGGAGTCTGCCTTGACAGACAGACTCCTTTAACCAATCACCATCTCTCAGCCAGTCGGAAGAACGGTAAACAAACACGTCTTTTCGGCCGATAAACTCCACTAGCGCATCCTCCGTGTTGCTTTTTAATTGTTGTAATTGATTCCAACTCTGAAATAACTGCACTTATTGGTTGTTTTATGATTAGAGCGTTAACTGTTACACTTTTTGCATCGCGAGGGCAGCCATTGTTGTTTTGAAAATGCTGCAGCCTGCAGCATGCATCTACGTCACCGTCTACACATGGACCAATCAGGGAAATCTTTTCACTTGTTGTCAGGAAGACTACGTTTGTTGTGCGGAAGCATAGTGCGGAAGCAGTCACTGATTGGCCCCGATCAGAGAATAATCGGTATACTCGCTGCCAATCAACGGAAGTCCAGACGTTATACTGTGGAAGGAATGAGTGAGTGAACGCAGATGACGTCGGGCCCCGCCAGGCTAGGTCAAGAGTGCCCCTCTTCTGAGCCTTTCCAAACGCTGAGTTGGCCAGCACTCCACCATCACTTGTTCGCCCGAATGCCCCCACGTCGACCACACGGAAGAGGTATCGAGCATCAACAACCGCCAACAGGACAATGGAGTGGAAACCCTTGTAGTTAAAGAAGGTTGATCCTGCGTTGCTGGGGGCCTGAATCATGACGTGTTTGCCATCAATCGCTCCCAAGCAATTGGGGAAGTTCCATCTCTCCCAGAATTCTTCAGAAATCTTCTTCCAGGCTTCCTTATCTGGAACAGGCATGTATGTGGGGAGAAGGATGTCCCAGATAATCTTGGCCACTTCTGGGACAATCCCACTCACTGTGGAGACCCCAACACGAAAGCTACTGGCTATGGTGTGGTATGCGTCCCTAGTTGCAAGGTGTCTGTAACGAGAAAAAAAAAAAAAAAAAAAAAGTTAATTACATTCATATAGCTCTAAACAGTGTGGCATAGCCTCTATCTTTTAACCTCTATAGAGTATGTGGGAACACTTTATTTTAAACTTGAAGGTTGTATCTATAATACATTATAATTGTGTTTACATTATAATGCTTCACAACACAAATGCTAATCATTATGCTAAACGACTTATAACACAAACAATTCACAGTAGGCTACACAATCTATGGAAAGTTATGGATAGGTTGGTTATGTAGGCCTACTGCATGCCCAGTAGGCCTTCAATATAATGTCATTTTTGTTTGACAGGGGAAATTAGGCTACTTTCTTTTTTTTTTTGTCTTGTTTAACAATGACAGTGAAATACTTGTTGCACTAACTAGCATTGACTGCTTTGGTCTCTTTTTTGTAAGACACTTTATGTATAGGCTACTTATATTTAATTCGCCCCCTCTATTGATGCACCTTCTCTTTTTGGTACTGTACTGCTCTTGTTTTTTACTCTTATCTATCTTTTCCTACTTCTCTTAACTTTGTAAATAACGGTATACTGCTGTGCTACAACTGGACAACTGAATTTCCCCCTTGGGATAATAAAGGTATCTATCTATCTATCTATCTATCTATCTATCTATCTATCTATCTATCTATCTATCTATCTAAAAAAGCTTACCTGAGACAGATGGCCAGCCTCTCTTCTGGGCTAATGGGTGTCCTGGAATTAATATTCATCTTCTGGAGATGTGGAGCAGATGGAGCAAGTGGTTGAACTGAGAGAGATCCAGTCGAAAATATCCTTTCCACCTGTCCTCATACATTTTAAGCTCTTGGATGAGCTTGTGAAACTCTCCATACATGCTTCGAATTTCGAGAATAGGATGAACCCATAAGCGTTTTTTAGTTGTTTTGATATTTTGTTTTCTTTTTTTAATGTGGAGATAAGCCAGGGATAGACCAAGTGCTTTGCTCCTTTCACTATCCATCATCAGGTCAGATTCTCAAACTTCGTTTGAGAAGGAATTACCATGACAACAGCACCATGGCAACACAAGCGCGAGTTTTCATTTTGCACGAGCGCTTTAATAAATAATTAATTAATGTTGCCGTACCGTTCCGTTGGGCATATTTTGTTCTACCTTGCCGTACCGTCCAGCAGGTGGTGCCGTTTGCCGTCTACCGCTTGCCTGAGCCCATGTGAACCCCACATAAGTAAATGGGACCCCTTTTATACTTGCCTGATAATAGTCGTGGTCCATGGGCGGCACCGCCAGGCCAGACACCTCTGCAGTCAGCTGGTCGTGCCACAAATCACCACTGACTGCCTCAAGCACCCTTTCCCCTTCATCATCATCCTCCTCTTCCTCCTGCAGTTCCTCATCTGGGTCGACAATTTCACCTGCATCCACGCAGATGTTGTGGAGGACTGTGCATGCTGTTATGACCTGTAATTATATGAGGGGGAGATAAATTATACTTACTGAAAAACTAGGAGAAAAAAAAACATTGCCATTGTCAATGAACATTTGTCTCAGAATAGAGGGTACAGTATATGCGCATGCATAAAGTGAATGGCAAATTGAGTGGCAAAGTGAATTTAAAGGACCACCTCACCTCTGGGACAACCAGATCTTATTTTATTGTTGTTTGGGACACGATCAACAAAATCCTGAGTTATTTTTTGAGTTCAACCTGTGTTTTTAGATATTTTAGTATTTCAGCAACTGGTCATATGATGCATTTTGCATCATATGATGCATTAGATGATGCAATATCATGCTACAAAGCGTCATATGACCAGTTGTAGCATGCTGAAATACTAAAATATCTAAAAACACAGATTGAACACAAAAAATAACTCAGGATTGTGTTGATCGTGTCCCAAAAGACAATAAAATAAGATCGGGTTGTCCCAGAGGTGAAGTGGCCCTTTAATGCAATCAGATAGGACTTTTCTGTTTGGATGTATGGGCTGTCAAGGCCAGAAAGTAGTGTTTGCCACTCAGTAGGCGTTCCAGCATGACTTCCGGGTATGATGATGCAGTCACACGCATACCCTCTACTATAGTGATGCTAGACTGTTCAGTGATGACTTACAAGAGGTGCGAAGGTGTAGTGCACCTCCAACGCTTGAAGGAAGATGGACCGCCACCTGGTTTTCATCCTGCCAAAAGGCACGCTCGATAATGCCACGGGCCTTGTCATGCCGGTAATTGAACCGCTGGGCTGCCACACCAGCTACTGGCCTCCTGTAGGGAGTGATGAGGGGGAGAGGGTGTTGGAGGCAGGGCTACCCCCCATCAGCCAAAATGAAGTGCCCTGGAGGAGGGTATAGTGGCCGCAGGTACAGTGGGCTGTAGCGGAGCACTCTGGCGTCATGCACTGACCCAGGCCAGCCCACGTAGGTGTCTATGAAACGGCCCTCATGATCACAGACTGCCTGGAGGATGATGGAGGCCAACAGTTTCCTTTTCTGGTAGCACTGATGATCGACGCCGATTGGTGGCATTATCCGGACATGGCAGCCGTCAATTGCTCCAGCTGCTCTTCCAAAGGCAGCGTGCCCACCCAGCCTTGCAAACCCACTGGTCACTGCCTCCAGGTCTTCAGGGGTATTTGGGAAGCGAATGACCTTGTGGCGGATGGCCACCACCTCCCTTGTGACCCTGTGGACAATGCGGTGGACAGTGGAACGAGGTATATCAAAGCACCTGGTCACCACCTATGATAGAAACATTAATATTCAGTCAGGGTAAATCTGACAATTTATTGAAGATTTCAGCAACAGAATAACAGCATTCACAGCATACAGAGCTCTGGCCTCCCCTATCTCAATTTCAGACAGTTCTTATACTCTCATTCTAACAGAGATGCTATTCTAAACATGGTGTTATAAGGACATGTACTAAAGAAAGGGCAACATACAAATAGTTACACACAGTACAGATCATGCTGACAGAGAGGTAGAAGTCACAGGAGGAAGTCAGCTGTTGGATTGACAGCTTCAAGCAAATCTACATTAGTGTGAAATTGGCTTTAAACTAAATTCCACAAAGTTGAATATGAGTAGGATACATACTACACACCCTGTATGATGCTCCGCTTGCTAGCCAGAAGAGAAACACCAGGGTCTCAAATGTGTCTCCCCACCCGTGTCGTCTGTCCAGGTCAAGGATGTCCAACAGCCTTGCAAAGGCCTCCCTGCTCAGTCGAAAATCTTCCTGTGTGTCCTTCCCATCAAAAAAACATGCACAGGACAGGGACATGCAGATTGACCCTGCAGTAGGAGGGTCCTGGCTGAAAGAATAAAAAGAAAAGGTGTGTCAGGTCTGCCTGTCTATCTACTCAACCAGCTTTAATTGAGTGATAGTATTTGCATGATTTTTGTAAGCTTACACCGTGAAATAATGTAAATGAGAGGTAGCTAGCACAGTGGTTCTCATAACTTCTCAACCTGTGGGCCAAATAATTTTTTTCTAAAGTGACAATTTTAGGACGTTTTAATACCTCTAAATAACAAATTAAACATTGGTCAAATTGTCAAACATTAGAGGCAGAAATTGTGAAACTAGCCGATCTAGATGCTCACAACATGTGAGCATGTGTAACCGCTGTATCTTTAGCTGTCTGCGTTGTGTGGACAGACCCAGAACTCTCTTTGGAGACAACCTGTTTAATTCTGACAAAAGACAGAAACAGACACGTCTCCAAGTGAGTGTTTTAGTGCATACGAGCTCCTTTCTCTACAACATCAAACAAACACTGTTTAAGTAATTTGTAACTTCAATTATGTATGCGTTTTGCACAGAAGATAACAAAAGCCACCCACCTCGTTCAAATGTGGAAATACAAAAGGAAGAGGTGGAGGTGTGGCAGGACATTTATACAGGAGAAGGTAGGAGGGGACTTAAAGGAGCTGTGGCCGAACGCCTTGGACGGATGAGACGACTCTCACTGCCCGCCTCGGTTCGAGTGATGCTGGTTCTCAATTCTCCTCCAACGTCAAAATAGCTGTGAATTATTAGCTGAATTATGACCCCCCAAAAAATAAAGAAATATCCTAAAATGTCTTAAAAGTTAATTCTGCGTCACAAAAAATAAGTTTGGGCGTTTAGGAAGGTAAAATACGTAGTTTAAAAGCACCGCAGAGGAAAAAATGGTGGACAAATGATTTTTGCAATTTTCTCGGCTATGCACTTGGCAGTGCTGTCCCATTTCACAGGCAAAATGTGTACTTCACAGGACAAGCCCTACACTACACTAGCACTACTACTATAGCGTGGCGTTCACGACTGCTTTGGTGAGTGGCGTAGCGTTGATGTTAACGACCTCCCTGCCGGTCATATAAGAATGATATCCGCATAAAAAAAAAACAGCCTACAATGAAAAAAACAACAACTGTTTTTTTTCGACTTGAAAAGCTTGTGACTTACTCGACTCGACTTGACAACCTTGTGACTCGACTCGACTTGACTTGAAATAACCTTGTGACTCGACTCGACTTGACTTGCCCACAACAGAAACACTTGAGACTTGCTTGAGACTTGTACAATTGTCTGCTACAAGGACCTGGTGTGCGTATATTCATCACTACAAGGAACTGGTGTGCGTATATTCATCACTACAAGGACCTGGTGTGCGTATATTTACCGCTACAAGGAAAAACCTATCACCAAGTGCACAATTGTTAATTGTAATTGTCTTTATAAATTAAATCACAGTTTATAGGCATTACTTGTGGTTTCATACTGACCTATCTAATATGTGATTAATTGCAAACTGATCTCTGCTCTGTGCAGAAGAAGAAAGAAAGAAAGAAAGAAAGAAAGAAAGAAAGAAAGAAAGAAAGAAAGAAAGAAAGAAGATCTTGGTCTGCTGAGGTCATTACTTCAGTCTCCACTAGGTGGCAGCAGAGTGTTTGTTTATGACAGGCTGTAGCAACACACACACACACACACACACACACACACACACACACACACACACACACACACACACACACACACACACACACACACACACACTAGATCCTCTACTTCAGTGGTTCTTAAAGTGGGGTCAGGGGACCCCCAGGGGTCCTTGAGGTGGTTCCAGAGGCTCCTCTGTAAAATGGGGAACGATTGATCCAATTTCACTATATTTTATATTCAAGATATTACGGAGAATAGCAAAAGAAGAGCTTGGAGATCGGCTCATTTTGAAGAAAATTTATAATTGTAAATATGTGCTCACAAAACAAAGCTTGTGGAGGGCTATTAAAAACAAAATACGAAAATGTAATTGTTGAAATAAAAAAGTGGAATATCTCTGCAAATACATAGCCGCAACTTGCAACTATAGATTATTTTTTAACCCATTTAAAAACAGGTTAAAACCAAGTGCCGCGCTGCGAGCTTGTAGATCTGCTATTTCTTTGAAAAATCGTGAACATTTGTGCAAGTCTATTTTGGACCCGATCCTATAGATGTCTTCTAAATCCTTCCAAGGTTTTGGGAAAAAAAGGCATGTTTCTACGTCAGTGGTTCTTAAAAGTTTTCATGTTAACTCCCATCTGAAAATATTATTAATCAGCAAATATTTGAGTTACAAATGTCCACTTCAAAAATATATATATATTGAAAGATTTGCAAAAATGTCAAGATTAAAAAAAGAAAAGATCTACAAGCTCACAGCGCAGCACTATGAGCCATGCGCGCAGCAGATAGGGGGGGATGGGGGGGATTAACACCCCCACTTTTTTGGGGTGGAGGGGATATCCCCCCCAGTCAAAAAGTCTGGATTAAAACTCTTTTTCCCCCAATAATAATAATTATTATTATTATGTTTATCATTTGTGTCTAAAAACTTAAAATTACTGCTGGAATAAAACCAATGAGCGATACAATTTAAATAATTGAGGGTCCCTATATTATATACTCACCCCTTATAAAGCTAAAATGGTTTCTCCTGCTTTCACGTTGTTTTGAGACCTATAGTAGCTTTGCGGTTTGTGTGTCCGCTTGCATCATGTTATGGTTGTGAAACTTAGGTGTGCTATAAAGGATAATTATGATCATCTGAAGTAAATGGAAAAGTCTTTTCATTGGTCCTGCAAACATAATATCAACTCTCAGGTTCTGTTCGCCCCACCCTCCCCCGGTCCTGACTGTAAAGCAGCTTCTTCAGCACACAACAGCATGCATTGAACAGAGACAGGGAGAAAAAAAAAAAAAAAAAAGACTGCAAACATAAGATCAACTTTCAGGTTCTGTTCGCTCCACCCTCCCCCGGCTTGTTCCACACACAACACGCATTGAACAGAGACAGGGAGAGAGAGAAAAAAAGACGTAATGTAACATAGAGCAGAATGTTTCATTACTGTAAACTGAGAGGAGAGCTTGACTGTTTACACTCAAGGAAGCAGCTGATGTCTGTGGGTAAGCATGCAACAGAAAATCTTCTCCCCTCTTCCTTCTTCCTTCTTTATCCAACACCATTAAGCAATAAGCATGGATAACGTTTTAAGCACAAACGCAAGTGTTTCGAACTAAACACCTGTTTGCTAAGTTCTGGAAGGAAGCACTCCCAAACTAGTGACATGATCAGTTGATCACAATCACATCATGTTATGAATGTATGTAGGTTCCCAAATTGTGAAAAGTGAAAAATGGTTTGGTTTGTTGCAACAATGACTAGTTATCTAAAGTATGGTAATAGTGTCAAGTAGTGTGAGGATTAATGTTAGAGTGTTTGTGTTTGAGCGCCTCAGTGCGGCCGCTGCAGAGTTCATGTGCAACCTCTTCCAGAGAGATAGATGGAGATACTAGAAACTAAACTGCTGGATGTCCCTAGTAATAACAATAATTGTATAATATCCCATCATCTATCTAGTAGTCATATGATTATGTCATACAAAATTAACAATCTAGGCATCACAATATTTTTGTTTCAGTCAGTCACAGTATTATTGTTTTGTGAACTCCCAAAATGTTCACAGGATCTTGCTGTAGATTAAACGCACTGACTGACTTTGCTGTTAAAACAATGTATGTGCATACACACAGTACCACCTGTTATACAGTAGATGTATTCTCAGATCATTATAGCCAACCCTTGTTTTCCATAGCTTAGCTAACTAGCCAAAGTTCTGATTGCATGCAGACTCATTTTTGCATGTAGGCTAATCATTTTCATACTTCACCCAATCTGAATAGTCCTATACTGCTTATTTTTCCTCCTATTCTACACTCTTAAAATTGTTGGGTCAAAAACAACCCAAGTTGGTTATTTATGTAACCCAACACGTAACACTGTTTTGGACCAGCCCAACATGGGTTATTGCAGACCAACAGGGTTGGGTTAAGGCTGTGACCCAGCATGTTGGGTTGGGATTGTACAACCAAGTAATAGGTTAAAAGTGACTTTGCTGTTGGGTTAATGTGATACTGCTGATGGGTTGGAATCTAACACCCAAAAATGGCTTAAAAGTGACCTTGTTGTTAGGATTGTACGCTCATTCACATTAAATCTATTCATTTTTTTTACAACATTTTCTTCAATGACATTTTTCATGCTTAATCTACTCAAGGAAGAATGCATGCGGAGTAAATTATGCATTTAGTCGTGGCAATATATCACAACTTTGAACACAACAGATTATGTGGTGCTTCACATTAAAAGAACAGCAAACCTGTTTGTATGTGTCAGTCTGGACCATCTTAGTCATGGTTTCTGTTTCTGTAAGCAACTATGTTTTTTTATATATTTTTTAATTAGGGATTATGACTGGGCTACATCCACTGCGATCATCTACAATACAATGTTGTTTTCTCTATCTAAAACCATAAAATAATAGAAAACACTGGGTGAAAAGAGAGATTATCTGACATATACTGGTTGAGTATATGACAGTTTATTTACAGGTATACTGGGCATATACCCACATTATTGGGTATATACTTTTTGAGGGGTATTCCGGCATATTCCTTTGTATTCAGTGATAATCAGTGATATACTGCCCCCAGCTAGACAAAGGCACACCAGGGGGTCTGGTTCATTCCTTTGACCTACAAATTGACTATTTGTTTAAAGAAAGGGGAGGAGGGCAAACAGCCCCCCTCCCAAAAAGACACATTTTAGTTTGCCTTGTATAAAGGGCTTAATTTGCCTTAACTCACATTTTCAAGTAATTACAATGTTGTAAAAAGTAGAAACTTGCAATCTCATGTACTATAATGACATTCAATGATGACTAATTAGAAACAGTTGTATGATACAATACGTCTTTATTTTTGAACATCATAAGAGATACAGTATAGTATTGTACAGTATTGTATAGTACAGGAATGGAATGCAAATTGACTGGAACCTCATTTGGTCTAAGTCAGGGGTCTTCAACGTTCTTCGCTCCTGTTGCGTTATTTAACCACTTGAACTGTCAATACTTAATACATTTGACCTTATACTCTTTACTTGTAGATCTGCTAGGTTTGGATAAAGTTATCAGAATATGGACACTATGGGTCAAATGGTTAATGTAAAGAAGGAGAAAACGTTCTATCCCACAAAGATTTGGAGGACCCCCTGTAGTGACTCTGGGGGCCCCTCAGGGAACCCCTGTTGAAGACCCTTGGTCTAAATCTCAACCAATGTGCATAGTGGTATAACTATTGATACTTTCTCTTTTGTCTGGCTTAATTGCACAGTTGCTGCACTGTAAACACATCTGTTTGCGATTCTTTCAATGGGTAGAAATGATGGTGCACTGTCTGTCTGTGTGCCCTGCAAATCCCATACCTCTACAGGCTTCCCAAAGAAATGTCTGTCTGGATGAGGATGTAGCCACTTCACCTTTGCAACAACATGCTGACGAGTAGAATCCTGAGACTTAACGTTAACTATCAAAAACTTTTTCACAATCGCAGGACGCAACTCAGCAGTTGAGTCTAAAAGTGGTACCTCGAAGCTTGAGTTGCTAGAACACCACTTGGCAGAAATACATGAAGATATGTCAGTCCTGCTATTAACAGAAAAGGTTACTCCAAGGCTTCTAACTCTGGTGCAAATCTGTACCATACTGCCTACCTGTGAGACAAAACTGTCAGGATAGATTTGATTGTACATGGATAACAGCAGCTGCCTATCAGATTCCGTCAGTACACCATCTTTGAATGGGGGTAGAGGTTCAGTCAAGTTAATATCAGTTATATCAAGTGTTGCAGATGATACCTGGTTATTGTGCTTTATATACATCATGTCAGTGGTTCCATGGAGTGACAAGGAACCAACCTCTGCTCTTGCTAGGATATTCATAAGTTCAGCAGTAAAGTCACAGGACAGTGGCATATGAAGTTGCTGGCCTTGTTGAAATTGCCTCATGATTTGTACCTCAATGTCTTTGTTGTTGTTATGGTATTGTCCTAACATTCCATTGAATCGTTCGAAAGAGAAACACCAAAATGCATAAACAGGTCCATAATCTAACATGCAGTCTTTCAAATGTAGATGCAGGTGCATATTGGGTGTGCAGCGAAGTGGCCCAAAGACATCAACAAACTTAGACAGAAAAGTTTGTAGGTAGCCATCAGCTATTTCTATTCTGTCATGTGAAATAACCCGAGAACACAGAATAATGCAAGCTTGGACAAAGTCAAACCACATATCATAGTTTCTGTCATCAATCAAGCCCTTCAAACAAAATAGTGAATAGATGGTTGTCCAATTTTTCCATTGATCAGCAGTAAATCCACCAAACCCAGATGCTATTTTGCCTGGTATCCTGCCTACATCATGAGGAACCTTTAAAGTGTCTACTCGTCTCTGGAGTTCGTCAAGTTTTTGACTGGTTAAAACACCAAGCTCAATCCAAATCTTGAAAACATGTTTTGCTGTTCCAAGCAATAAGTTGTGCATGGGATCTATTACCACAAATCGGATGGCATCATAGTATTTCAAGTGAAACAGTTCAGACCACCTGGCACCATAACGTTTTGATAGTTCTGTACGCTCTGCCTTCGTCTTTGCTCTATTAGACATTTTTGCATACTGTATGTGTTCTTTTGAGGTGCGTGGGATCCAAGATGAGCGATCAAATCCAGAAAAATCAGTTTTCCCTCCATCTGCTGTTTTCTCAAAAGTCTTCAGGCACTTATTACATCCTAGGGGGAAAAACAAACACAAAAAGAGAATATGAGTTATTTATACAAGAATGTTTATATCTCTAACAAATAAAGTAACTAGGATTAATGTATAAAGTAACTAGGATTAATGTAATACATTTATTAAGGGGAAAGTGTATATACCTCTTAACTCTCCCCACGCTTCGAACGATAACGCTCGCCCCATTTTTTACAAAACCTCGATGCCAATACGGCGCTCGTTCGGTTCGTTCGTCTGATGACTGTAAGCTGATGAGGTGTCGCGCGGCCGTTTACTGTAAACACATTTTCCGCTGTGATGGTGTAAAAAATCCATTATGCGTTAGATCAACGGAGAACAATTCACTTCCTTGTTGATTTCCTATGGCCCGGAGGCTCTGTAGCCAGTGACTGCTCTGAATGTACGGCAACACATAGCAGGACAATTCACATTCATTCTCGCATGACGCCGCCCTCTGCTGCCTGGCAGACCAAAGTGCACTATTGCACAACCAAAAAAAATAAAAATAAATAAATAAATGTCTGTCTGTCTATCTACTATAACGTCGCAAAGGTAAGCCGCTTTTTGATGGCGCCAGACCCAATAAATAAATAAATGATCTGGCAGTAGGAGAGTTAATGCTCCATGGCCCATGAAACCACCACACTTGCGAGATGCTGGGATATCTGATGCCAGGCATAGAAGAGCAGCTCTGTAAACCTGGCAACCCAGGGTTGATGCATCATCCAGAACAACTCCTTTCCACAGCTCTTGCAGTTCACTAACCAATGGTTCAAGGTAGGCATTCATGTGAAGCTTGGGTTCTTTAGGTCCTGGTATGAGTCCCACCAAAATCATGTTTTCGTCCTTGAACCGCTCTGCTCTGGGAAGATTCAAAACAACAAGATAGATGACACCAATTGAATATGTGGTATGTTTAAATGGTTGACACCAATCCACATTCATCATGAAAGCAAAGTTGTTTGGTTTTGCTAGAAAGGGCACACCGTCAACATACTGAAATTCCTGCCAAATCTTTCCATCATACAAATCACCCATCACAGTGTCGGGAACTTGACGAGACCTCCACTCTTCACACTTTTCCAAAAATCCTGGTCTTTTTGTAAGACTCTGAAGAGACTCAGTTAATTTCCGATAACAATAGCATTTTTTGGGGTGGACAATTACTTTCCCTGCTTTGGATCTTTTGACCTTTCGAACTAATGAAGAGCCACATTTTTTTCTAAATGAAGCATGTGGATGATTAGGGAATGGAACATAGCGACATGTTTCGGGAACTACTGAACCGTCCCTGGCGGTGGTATAAGCTTCCTCAAGTAGGCACGTTGACATACACTTGGGACACACAACATACTGACAGAAGTTCTCTCTGTTGATGCGAGTCCATCTCCTAAGTGAATACAACGTCTTGGGAATCATACGTGCAAACTTTGAAATATCAGCAAAACAAAACACTTGTCCCATGAGTTTCATGAAATAGTGTATACAAGCCAGCAGTGCAGTGATGGCTCTGTCAGATATCTTGAATGCAGCTTTCCAGGCCAAAAGCATAAGTGCAAGGGACGTCATCAATATTCCACAGCTGTCGTTTCTGCCACGATCCTCTACTACTTCCTCCTCTCCAGAAGTGGTCGATTCATCGTCACTGTCGTCATCTGAGGACTCTGTTTCACTGGCTTCTAGATCAAGGTGGATCTCCTCTTCATCACCTTTGGTTTGGAAAAAAGAAAACAACAAATTAGCTTGAGAGGATTACAATATGAATTTTGTAAATGGCATATATTCTTATCTTGTAGATCTGCCATTTTCACACACAAACCCACCTTCGCTCATTGACACATTCAGTATTCCGCTGGCTTCCAGTTCAAGGTGGATCTCATCTTCTTCATCACCGTCATAGTCATCTGCCATGCCATGTCATCAAGTTCCATGATTTCACTGGCTTCCAGTTCAAGGTCTTCAATACCATCTTCATCACCATCATAGTCATCTGCAGTTACTATACCAAAAGACAAAACAAAAAAAACAATTAGTTATAGTGATGTAAATCTAATGGAGTGTTTTCACCAACAATTGAATGGTGCATTACATCAGATTGCACATTTCTACTTGATCAAAAGAAATGATTAATATGACTAATGACTAATGAATAGATTAACATTTAGAAATGTCTTCTTTCATCAATGCAGCCCTTTCAGGGTGATGGCCCGACAATGACACATTAGGCTTGAATAGAATGCTTCACCTTTAGCTGTAAATGCAAATGCAGAAGTTAACCCTAGTCAAATAAAATATGTGATAGATGTTCTTGTAAAGGGAGATTTTCTCTCTCTACCAAGGACCACCAACGTAAATAATAAAAGGCTTATTTGGGGTGTTCCAACACATTTCTTTTGTATTGACTACAGGCCTACTCGTGCTGTTCATTTTTGTCTAATAACACACACACACACACACACACACACACACCTTCATTGATTGACACACTGAGGATGTCATCAAGTTCCACGTTGATTTCACTGGCTTCCAGTTCAAGGTGGATATCATCTTCACCGTCATAGTCATCTGCAGCTATACAAAACATTAACAGATTAGATTATCATTTAGAAATGTACTGTCTCCTGTAGTCAACTGAAATATATGAGAAGTGTTCCATCATGACATAACGCTATAATGTTTTATATGTGATACTCAAATTAAGTCCTACTTTCTATCAAAAACAGCAAACCTAAAACAACAACAAACAATAAACAAGCATGATCCACACAAAACAGATATTCATGTTAATCAAATTAAATTTGAACCAGAACTTACCTTCATTGTTGGATTTTTCTGTAGCAACTTTGTTCCAACTTTTGTGGATTCCCAGGTGACAAAAGGAATAGTATGAAGTATGTGAAAGCATCTTATTACAGTGTGCACAGAAATGAGACCTTCGCTTTCTAGCAGTCTGTTCTTCCATGCTGATTGAGGAAATAGAAAATACTGACAGTGCTGATCAATTAAGTTCACACACCAGTGATTTCCAAATTGTGACATGATGAGCAGTTCTATTTATTCATATGGTGTGTTCGAAACTCCGCCCCTGGGGGCGGAGTTTCAATGGGGATTTACAGTTTTTTTTTCTAATATATATATATTTTTTAAAAGCATCACAATACATTGAGAGCTTGTAGGCAAACATTTTGTAGGCTACTTTAGTATCTTTTGATGCTAATAATGTTGTACTTATTAATATCCTTGATTCCCTAGGCGATAGGGCAGAGCATGAAACACAAACTATGGATATAGATGGCACCGTCTTTTCCAAATAAAGTGACTGCCAATGATTATACAGGCTATTTAAAATAGCCGATCTACAGGTCATAAAGCATCACAATACATTATAGGCTAAATCTGCTATAACAGGCCCTATTCCAACATTTTGTAGTACTTTAGTATCTTTTGATACTTTTACTTGTAACAGAGTACAGCTACTTACTACAACAACAACAACAACAACATCACTACTACCGTTTAGGAGTGAGATACTGAGTGCGGAAATATTTTTTGCTGCGTTTTTGTTGTTGTATAGTCATGGCGACAAAACGGACACTGTCCTTTTATCCCAATCCTCAAGGCAACGGCGGAGAAGGAGAGGTTACTCCGGTCAGAGCGACGGGCGAGCGGCGGCAGTCAACTCCGCGAGAAAGTCCAGTTTCGGCTGTAGGCCTAAATACTATTATTATGGCTTTGAATGCATTATCGCGACAAATCGTGAAACTTGAAGAAAAGGTGGATGCGACTCATGCGAGATTTCTACAACAGGAGGAGAAGATCGACCAGTTGCATGCAATGGTTGAAAAGATTGCTGCTCCTGCTGCTGTTGCTGAGAGTGAGAATTCCATGGAGCCTGCAAACCCAGCGAAAAGGACTAAAAGAGCAAAGAATTCACGGCTCGCAGTAAGTGAAATTATAATTATAGCCTATGTCTGCATATGGCTGTATGTATGTGGCTACCAAATGCGAGAAGGCATTTATGCTTAACTAACTTTGTGAATCATTCTCTTTGTTTATAGGAGGCTGTAAGACGTTTTCACAACTCGGAAAACAACGAACACAAACTATCCCCGCAAGAAAGGTAACTATTTGTTCTTTGTTGTTCTTTGCTGTATCACTGTTTAATTAAACCAATTAAATAATATCACATATTGTAGGCTAGTAAAAAGACACGCTATTAAAGTGCATTGGCTATTTGAATTGGGGGGAAGGGAAAGTGCATTGCATTGGCTATTTGAATTGGCGGGAAGGGAAGAAACGGTAAACTGTGGGGGAGGTGTGAGTTGTTTTCGGGGGTGATTTCTTCACAGGAAATGCCTTTTCTGGAATAAAAACGAATGTGTTGCTTCTCTCAACAGTCTCAACTCACCACACAATCTTGGTGTCATGACACACGTGCTGGAGCAGGTCAGCATTGCTTTTCCTGACATAGACGGTGACTTAATAAAAGGTAAGAAAATATATAATTTCCCCATTAATGTCCTGTGTGTTGTGTTTTTTTACTCATTTAGCTTTGAAGTAGTCACGCATGGCATGCTGGACCAGTTCCTGTTTTGACTGAGCCTGTGATGTGATGGGAACGTGTCACTGTTACTGCATGTCATCTTTTCGACACCCGACTAACCCTCACCCTAACCTTAACCTCTGTGGATGCATGTGAGTTGTCCCTGCCGATCTTAGTAGCCATGATACTTTCCTCATTTTCGTGATAACACCTTTGAACTGGTTTAAATAGATTGTGTTTGTACATAAACAACGAAATAAATCCTAATTGCATTTTCCTTGTATTTTAAGCTGCCTGCAAGACCCATTTTGAGTCTTTGAAAAGGAGCCATCGACTGGACCAGCCAGAAAATGCTCTCCGCAAAAAGAAATTGACTGTGTCAATGAAGCACCGACAGAGAAAGACCAGGGTAAGTTTGGAACTGTTTGTTTTTTTGCTGTTGTTATTATGTTCTACATGTTGTATAAATGTAATAATGGTAATTAAATACATACAATTAATTGCTATTCTATGTTTTACAGTTGCTGACCACCAGGAGTGCATATCTGGAGACAGGTGAAGAAAGAGCGGTGTGGTCGCATGCATGCTGGGAGCTGATGTCCGAAGAGGAGGATGCTGAAGTTGATGGGCGCAAGGTGTGGATCGTCTCACCTCCTCCGGACAGAGATGCTCAACTCTCCGCTCTCTGCAACGTGCTCCAGGAGAGGAAAAAGAGAGACCCGCGGTGGCTTAATCAACACCACCGCATGCACCGAGACGCACTGGGAGAGCACCGCCCATTCATGGCTCTCTTGAACAGTACCATTACTTAAATGGTTATGTTGTCCAGTTTGGACGGAGAGGAAATGGGGACACTGTTCAGCCAGCGATACACTGCACAGAACTGCTCATTTTTGTAATTATTGTCCCCTTTGTGGGAGCAGAACTGTTGTCAGTCGCTGTTACATTTTCATTTCGAACATTCGAACATTTTTTATGCCACCATTTTACAATTTTTTCCCTTTTAAAAAAAAAAATGTGTTGTTTCTTCTACAAATGTTTTCTGAATGCTGCATACTGTGAAGTTGAATATTAATCTGTTGCACATAGAACACACTGTGAAGATGTTTACAAAAGTTAAGTTCAGTAGCCTACAGTACAGTAGCAACTACTGGAAAACATATGCTGTTGGCGTATAGAATATGTCAAACTTTTTGCACATGGATGCTCTTTTCTTTTCCTGTTGCTCTTTTGCCTTTTGCACTCCTTTATTTTTTACGTCTTACTACTATTTACTATTTACACCTTTTTAGATTATTATTATTTTTAGATGTGGTTTGCTGTTATTATTTTGTTTTTTGATATACATGCGTTTTCATGTCAAGGATCCCCACAATTGTAATTGAAAACTGACACCATGTATGCACCATTTAAATATTTTGTAACGTTATGCTTTTCTGTTGTGTTTCTCTCAATAAAAACAATTTACCTGACTGATGCCTATTCGTTCATAAATTAATTCTATGTGACACAGTGCAACACATTTTGAGCTTGTAGATCTGCTATTTTGCTATTTATTTTTAATTGGAATACTGAATAATGATTAACTAGAATATCACTTTGAGCTTGTAGATCTGCTATTTTGCTATTTTTTTAAAATTGGAATACTGAATAAGGATTAACTAGAATATAAATATACAATAATATACAATATATATAATATATAATGGACCCAATGTGGAAGGGGGGTCCACGAATACCCCCCCCCCCCCCCCCATTAACCCCCCCCCCCCCCCCCCCATGTGGAAGGGGGGGTCCACGAATACCCCCCCCCCCATTAACCCCCCCCCACATGTGGAAGGGGGGTCCACGAATACCCCCCCCCCCCCCCAATAAACCCACCCCAGTGTGGAGAGGTCACAGATCACAGCCAATCACAGCTGGCTCAGTGCACATGCTCAGTGAAAATGCAGGTACAGGGAGGGGGAAAAAATCCCTCCCACCAGTGAGAAATCCTGGGACTAGAGAGGTGTGATTTCTGACAGCAGCCACAGCAGGGGTTCACGCATACTTAAGTAGTGGTACAAAACGGCTATATACCGAACTGAATACTCCTGATTATCTGGCTGAATATCTCATGTTTATGCCGGTTTATTTACTGAATATACCTGTCATAGAATGTAGTATACCGGTCCGATAATCTATCTTTTCACCCAGTGAAAGTTTGTAAAAAATATCTGTATGGGAGCACAGTTGCATGCTGGGTAACTGCCCACCCCACTTAGTTTAACCCAATAGTGGTGCAATTCACAAACCAATGTGTTGATAGACAGAGAGGGCGGGTCTATTTTAACCCAAGTTGGTGCAATGCAGTGAACCATGTGTTGGGTAAACTCGAATTCAAAAGCCTATACCAACACTTGGGTTATGAACTCAATGCATTTTATCTGCATGTGGGCGGGCCATCCATAGCCCAACAGATGGTTTACTAATTTTAAGTATTTTTAATCCAATGTTTGGTCAAACTGACCCAACCTTTGACCCAACAGTGTCAACCCAGCAAAAGGAACATTTGACCCAACATTTTTAAGAGTGTATTTCCTATGTATAGCCTATATGCTTCACTCCTCATGTGCATTTGCTTGAGCACTGCTGCTATTGATTAGTGATTGTATATTCTGCACAACACCTGCACATATTTAAGCTGCTACTAAAAATACAATGTAGTGTTTTATTGTTATACTGTTTTATATTGGCTTGCATGGGAGGCTGGGCTCAAGTCAGAGTTCTGGTGTCTCATTCACTTGCTGGTGATGATGGTGGTCTGCACTTTTTATTTCATGGGTGGATTATACTGCATTAATAATACAGTAGCTGTATCTGAGTGTGCATGTAATGGATGATTATGTGTAGTGATCATGGTTAGATCAAGCTAGAATTCCTGGACTTTGTTTCAAGAGCTAGCATTGTCAAATTGTTACACCAGACACCACATGTTTGTTTATAGCCTGCTTAGGCTACAATAGTAAAACTAAAAGAGTGAGAAAAAATGGTAAATGGTGTTACAATTTGACAAATAAGGTGAACATGATTGCTGAGGCGATCACGGCTACCGTATCATTGTGAGATATGTCATTCAAACAGTAACAAAGTGTTCCCGGTTGGCCGGTTCTCCGCTTGCATGGGGGGGCCCATACAGATTTCTGGCCTAGAGGCCCAGAATTGCTAGTGACGCCCCTGCCCCCAGTGTTCAGGTCCAAGAAAAAGCCGCAAATATGATCGATTATACTGTACACACTGAGTAGTTCTCATTTCAAGGCGTATTACTGCCCTCTAGAGGCACAGTCCCACCAGTGCAGTGCAGTCGGCAGCTCAGCTCAGCTGTTCTGAATGAGTTTAATTAATGCGACGCGATAGTGACAAGCAGGCAGGCAGTGGCCTGCCTGCCTTGAAATCTGCGTAAAACAACTGTGTAATTCAGCTCAAGTGGAGGGGATATGTCCCCCCCTCCTCGGGGCAAAAGTGGGGGGGATATCACCAAAAGTGGGGGGGATACCCCAAAATTTTTCGCGCGCGCTATGCGCGCGCACATACCTCCCAGATATGTCCCCTTCACTTTTAAAATGCCTCCTGCGCCCCTGCTATGAGCTTGTATATCTGCTATTTTTCAATAGCTAAAGCATAAAATCCATACATTCAAACAGAAAAGTCCTTTGTTATGATGAGCTACTTTCTGTCAATACATTTTGTGCAGGTGATTATTTTTTCAAAGTGTTGAGTTTAGAAGTGCTTGTTGTCAATAACGCAACCTCTGGGCTCTATACTAGTAAAGAGCTTGTTTTGAGCATGTAGATCTGCTATTTTCTGTAAGCTTTTCCCCAGGGTTGTTAAGTAACGGATTACATGTAACGGGATTACGTAATCAGATTACAAAAAAATGGTAACTTGTAAAGTCTCAGGTTACATTTTAAAATGTGTAATCTGGATTACAGTAACGGATCTGAATGATGGGGGTTACATGCTGGATTACATTCTCCCCTTGCCCTCATCAATTTTAAAAATAAGTTATAACGCCAAACAATAAAATAATCAAGTCAAATCTGCGTAAAGTATTGCCACTTCGCTTAAGTACAATTCTGTTGTCCTTTTCCTAATTTCATAGGTTCAATATTCATAGGTTCAATATTCAATATTCGTCTAGTTATCAATGGTAAAACTTGTTTTATTTAATTAAAGAGTTTTGCTAAAAAGTAATCCAAAAGTAACTGAAAGTAACTAGTAGTTACTTTTTAAATTGTGATAATCAGATTACGTTACTGACTACATTTTCTTTGAAGGTAACTTGTAACTGTAGGGGATTCCTTTTTAAAAGTAACCCTTACAACCCTGCTTTTCCCAGACAAGAGGACAGTGTACTATGACACTGTGTCCTGGTACGACCCCTCCATAGCCTTCCTAAAACACACACACACACACACACACACACACACACACACACACACACACACACACACACACACACACACACACACACACACACACACACACACACACAGCCTCTAGCCCTACATGTTGCGTCACAACCAAACATTACATCATCAGTTGCCATGAAAACAACACAATGAATACAGGTTCAGGGTCCAGCAACTTGACCAGCTCAACTGTCTCCCCATAGTTGCGACCGTCAGGTCGCAGTTACTATCAAAACCTCCACCGGCTGTCTGTCAGTCTGTCTGTCTGTCTGTCTGTCAGTCAATCAGTCAGTCACGTCACGTCACGTCACGTCACGTCACGTCACGTCACCTCATACTTTTATTCCCTCCTGATTGGCTACCATTGCCTTCTAAAGTTTGTGTATGCGACCTGATGGTCGTTTATCTCCCAATTAGGGAGTCTTACTGGTGATAGGCACTAAACCAGTGGTTCTCAACATTTTCAGGCCGCCATCCCCACGGGGTCCCCCCACCCTGACGAGCACTAAGAGTTGAGGCATTACATTTTGTATAACACGGTTCTGTTGCGAAAATAGCAGAGCTAGCGTTGCGAGGCGTTGTGAGCATGTAGATTTGCTATTTTCACAATTTCGGTCTCTAATATTTGACAATTTGGATAATAATATTTAATTTGTCATTTCAGAGGTATTAAAAAGTCCTCAAATTGTCACTTTAGAAATGTGCACATACTCTCTATACCAGGGGTTCACAAACTTTTTTGGCTCTGGGCACCCCTATAAATATTTTTTTCATCCGAGGCACCCCTACATTATTATATTCCTAATTTTCACTCCCAGCACCTTATATTTATAGCATATTTTAGCAATTATGTTGTGAAGAAAGCGAGATAATAGCCATTTTAGTTAGAACTGACTGAAAATAACTTTGTACTTCAAGTTTAAAATGATACTAAACATATTTTTAAATGTCCAAATACATTTCAAATATTATCAAATTATCTCACGGCACCCTGGACTGCCGTCACTGACCAATGGGACAGACCTGAGCCCGGAAGAACGGCGCCATGTTGACTCTTCCATCAGCGTTAATGTGTCAAAGTTCACAGGAAGGACAGGAAATGCTGCTCTGGGCAGCGTGATTCCACTCTTAACCCTGCAAGGCCCAGCGATGCTTTTTGGCAACATCTTTTTAAATATATATTTAAAAAAAAGTCATAATTAGTTTACCGACGTCTCTGGTTGACATTGGCACATTTCACTCAGGTTTTTTCATCTCACTCATGTCACTTTGTCCGCTGACCTCACTCAGCAACAAAATAAAAATAAAATAAACAAAAAATTAAATAAAACAATTCACAGGAGGCAAGCAGTGATCACCCCATGATGAGCACTGCAATGTAGTTTCAAATGCAGTACATTGCAGATGCTTTTTTGAGAGTAAAAAACAAGAAGAGAAGACATGCATGATCTGGGCAGATTGCCCCAGGAAATGTGTCAATGTGAACCAGAGACATCGGGTACCTGTTCTTTTTTCACATTAACATCACCATTGAATCATATTGTTTAGTATTACAATGCCATTGGCCACAATATTTGCATATGAATACCCCCCACAGAGGCTGACATTCACACAACTTCAAGATCTCTGGAGTCTAGACGAACAAACATCTCACTTTTTCACTGAAGCTATTCCTCACAAAAACATAAGTAAAATGCCAGTAATATTTTTGTTGGTGATCATTAGAATGTCTAGAGCATGTACATATGTTATTATTGTGAAAAATATCTTAATTTAGTCTCCTGGAATGTTTTAGTTTTAGTCTAATTTTAGTCGACTAAATCTCATGAGCTGTATTTTGGCAGGCCTCGATGGCATCGTAATGACTGATTTTACACTTGGTTGCGCGCTGAAAATAGCAGATCTACAAGCTCACAACGCGTCGCAGAACACCTGAGAGCAACCAAACATAAAATGACTCTCTTCAGCACTAGTCCCTCTCCAACGTTTTAGTCTAGTTTTTATTGTGTTGACGTAATTGTCAATATATTTAGTCTTAGTTTTAGTCACCATAGCTTCGTTTTTATTTTGTTTTTATTTCGTTTTCGTCAGAGAAAAAAACATAGTCGACAAAAGGTTTTCGTCATAGTTTTAGTCAACGAAATCAACACTGCTTTGGGGGCCTAACCCAGGGACGTGCAGAGAATGTTAGAGAGGCAAGGGCTGACATGTCTAAAAGGGCCTTTTGGTGGAAATATCGAAAATAGCAGACCTCCAAGCTCACAACGCGCCGTGAGCTAGTTTTCGGACAGATCCACGTCCACCACCTGACGGTAGAGATACTGTGTACCGATTTACATGATTTTTGTACAAAATCTGTAGATCTTGCTAGATCAGGCCCATGTGAAAAATGTGGGACAGAGGTTCTGAATTGGCATCCGGGGAGTGTTTGTGTGCACTGTTTAGTTTACCTTTGCTGGCAGAGACAATAATAATTGCTCCTGCAGCGAGTCTATTGTAGACGTTGATAGGCTACTATAAAATCGTCTCTGTCGTTTGGAAACCTCATTATGTCCAAAACTGTTGGAAAAAAAAAAGATTCTATTTAAAAAATATCAAAAGTAACAGATCTACAAGTTCAAAAACATGTCAATTCACTCCACGTTTGAGCTTGTAGATCTGCTACTTTTTATGCTTTTGAGTAATGCTGTACAATGATCAAGTAAATTACATGAAAAACACAAACAGTTAACATATGGAGATAAGAGGTTTCTGCCAGACAGCATGGATATCCTTTAAATCACTTCTGAAAACGTCTATGTTCAGAAAAAGCTTCTTTTAAATCACCTGTCCATGTTAGGCCTACAAAACCTCCCATTCTCTGATATAGACTAATCTCCCTTCATGGTGAATTCTGTGCCAAATTCTATTTTTGCTCTTCTAATGTCTTTATGTAATATTTCTATCAGCATGTTTTTGTGTGATTTGATCAAAGTGTTATTTGATTTTCTTATTCAAAGTCAATCATTAATATTGATCTGCTGCTGTAACCATGTGTGCCTGCCTGCCTGCATGTGCGTGTGTTCAGGAAGGCTATGGAGGGGTCGTTTCAGGACACAGTGTCCTCTTGTCTGGGCCTAACGTTAGAAAATAGCAGATCTACAAGCTCACAACAAGCTCTATATTAGTATAGAGCCCTGAGGGACCCCTTTTCAACTAACATGGTGTAGGTTTAAGTCAGAGGTCTTCAAGATCTTTCAGGACAATGACCCTTGATGTACAAGTACTGTACTGTACCCCCCTGGACATGATGCTAGTATGTCACAGGGACCCCCCAATCCAACCCTTGATGCTGAGTGCCAAGCAAAATCTTTGGTATGACCCGTCGGGGATCGAACCCCGACCTCCCAGTCTCACGGCAGAATTTAGATGTAGTTTTTACTTTACTTGAGTATTTCCAGTTTTCAGCGCTAGTGAATCGGGCCCCGGCCCCCCTCCCCTCTTTCACGCCCGGCGGCTCGCGCAAATTGTAGGTGCGCAACCTGACCCCCCCCCCCCCCCCCCCCCCCAGGCAACCGAGGGGGGAGGGGGTCGTGCCACACAGCGGTGTACAACCGCGTGCGGCTCCACAACACACCTCCCCGCTCTGCTGCTCAGCCTCAGGTTGGTGGGAGGAACCAGTCACCCTCTGCATCTAGCTGTATCTCCCAGGGGGAGCTACACTAGAACGCCGTGGGGAAACCACTAGTGGCATTTGGGAAGTATACGGCACATGTTCCTCTCCAGGCGGCCGGGCCACACAGCGGTGCAGCTCCACGGCCCACCTCCCTCCAACTGTCACCAGACAACCTGTTCCCCGGAGCAGTCGTCCAGCTCACCAGCGAGACCAAGAGAGCCCAACAGGAAGTGGCCTTCACGGTCTTTTCGCAGTCTTTAGACCGATATCCGCTTGTTTTCACGGCGACACTATGCCGTGATGGTCGGCCCCGGTTAGGATTTTAGTTTTCGCGACCGTTTGTAAACAAACTCATCTCCTTCCTGGATCGTCAGTGTACACCCACGTTCACACGCACGGAGCTTCCGGGGCTCTTCAAAATAATGCGTAAGTGAATGGTGGCAGCCGTTGTGTTAAGAGACTGTCGGTGCTGCTGGTGGCTCCAGGATGAGGAACATGGAGGTCGGTGATAGCTCCTCTCCTCTACGACGAGCCCTGGCGCCTGCCTCCGCCCGGGGACCGACTACAGCAGGTGGGCGGCGAAATCTTCCACCCCCGGCCACGGGACTTAGACCTGTGGGTCTGGCCTGTGAGAGGGTTAATCTGCGCACTAGTGGCCTTCTCCCTGAAGTTGTGGCCACAATTCAGTGAGCAACGGCACCTTCCACAAGGTCCTTAAATGACATGGAAAGGAAGGTGTTCGAGAAATGGTGCCTGGAACAATCGCCACTGGTGGTGTTGTTTTAGGCCTCCGTTGGAGACATCCTCTGCTTTTTGCAAAGCAGATTGGACCTGGGTTGGTCTCTAGACCACTGTTCCCAGCCTGGGATCTGACTGTGGTGTTGGACGCCCTTTGTAAGCAGCCCTTGGAAGCGTTGGAAGCGGTGGATTTGAAAATCCTCTGCTTCAAAATGTTGCTGCTGATGGCTCTGACCAGGGCTAATAGGGTCAGTGACATTCAGGCTCTCTCTGTGAGCCTGGAGTGCATGAAGCCTAGCAAATCATCTCTGTCAGGAGGAAACCTCATATGTCCATAACTGTTACTTTTGAGGATCAAAAACATGTCGATTCACTCCACGATTTGAGCTTGTAGATCTGCTACTTTTGATGCTGTTGTGTGACACAAACAGTTAACATATGGAGATAAGAGGTTTCTGCCAGACAGCAAGGATATCCTTTAAATCACTTCTGAAAACGTCTATGTTCAGAAAAGGCTTCTTTTAAATCACCTGTCCATGTTAGGCCTACAAACCCTCCCTTTCTCTAGACTAATCTCTGTGCTTTCATGGTGAATTCTGTGCCAACGTTTTATGTTGATGTTTTATTGTTGATCTTTATGTCTTTATCTTTGTCTCTAGGTGACGTTTGGACAGAGTCAGTAGGAGTCTGTAGTAAGACATGTGTTTAAAAACATTACCTGCAGTCTAAACAGTCTAATATTAAAACATGTATAATCTGTACATTGAAACGATACAAACTATAGGATGTCAGGTCAACTAAAAGGATCACATCAACCTGACATCACTATTTAGATATTCATAATGTCTATGTAATATTTATATCAGCATGTTTGTGTGTGATTTGATCAAAGTAAGATTATTTTTTTCTTATTCAAAGTCAACCATTAACTATTGATCCGTTGCTGTGTGTGTGTGTGTGTGTGTGTGTGTGTGTGTGTGTGTGTGTGTGTGTGTGTGTGTGTGTGTGTGTGTGTGTGTGTGTGTGTGTGTGTGTGTGTGTGTGTGTGTGTGTGTGTGTGTGGAGTCAATGACCCCTTAGCTGAGAGAGAGATGATGAAGCAGGGACCCCCACTACATATTGTATAGATGAGAGAGAGATGAAGCAGGGACCCCCACTACATATTGTATAGATGAGAGATGAAACAGGGACCCCCACTACATATTGTATAAATGAGAGATGAAGGAGGGAAGCCCACAACATGTTGTATAGATGAGAAAGAGATGAAGCAGGGACCCCCACTACATATTGTATAAATGAGAGATGAAGGAGGGAAGCCCACACCATGTTGTATAGATGAGAAAGAGATGAAGCAGGGACCCCCACTACATATTGTATAGATGAGAGATGAAGCAGGGACCCCCACTACATATTGTATAGATGAGAGATGAAGCAGGGACCCCCACTACATATTGTATAGATGAGAGATGAAGCAGGGACCCCCAAATACATAATGTATAGATGAGAGATGAAGCAGGGACCCCCACTACAAACTGTTATTTTTTAAGATTCGTTTTCAAAAATCACACCCAGAGTGAAGTGAGCAGTGTCTTTTATGAGTTCATTTCATTAAACGTCCAGTGAAACCTGGCCAATGCCTGGCTTTGTGGGACGGACATACGGACGGATGGACTTACATACACACAAAGCCAGATGTAGGAGTAACAGATCTACGAGTACAAAAACACATCAAGTCGCTCCACGCTTTGAGCTTGTAGATCTGCTACTTTTGATGCTGTTGTGTGACTCTGTACAATGATCAAGTAAATGACATTAATATGAAAAACACAAACAGTTAACATATGGAGATAAGAGGTTTCTGCCAGACAGCATGGTTATCCTTTAAATCACTTCTGAAAACGTCTATGTTCAGAAAAAGCTTCTTTTAAATCACCTGTCCATGTTAAGCCTACAAAACCTCCCTTTCTCTGATATAGACTAATCTCCCTGCTTTCATGGTGAATTCTGTGCCAACGTTTTATGTTGATATTTTTGCTCTTCTAATGTATTTATGTAATATTTCTATCAGCATGTTTTTGAATGATTTGATCAAAGTGTTTTTGTTTTTTCTTATTCAAAGTCAATCATTAATTATTGATCTGCTGCTGTAACCATGTGTGCGTGCCTGCCTGCGTGCGTTTAGGAAGGCTATGGAGGGGTCATATCAGGACACAGTGTCCTCTTGTCTGGGCCTAACCTTTAGAAAATAGCAAATCTACAAGCTCACAACAAGCTCTATACTAGTAGCCTAGAGACCTGAGGGACCCCTTTTCAACTAACTATGGTTTAAGTCAGAGGTCTTCAAGATCTTTCAGGTCAATGACCCTTGATGTACAAGTACTGTACTGTACTGTACTGTACTGTACTGTACCCCCCCCCCCCCCCCCCCCCCCCCCCTCCGGACATGATGCTAATATGTCACAGGGACCCCCCCAATCCAACCCTTGATGCTGAGTACCAAGCAGACTGGCTCCCATTTTTCATAATCTTTGGCAGTGGTTCTCAACCTGTGGGTTGTGACACCCAGGGGGGTCCCCAAATGATTCTGGGGGGTCCCCAGATTATTAACTTAATGTGCAACATTGTTTTCTCACTCAACAGTAAACAAACCAACATAAAGTTTAAGTGTATAGAGGGTATCTGCACATTTCAAAAGTGACAATGTAAGGATTTTTTGATACCACTAAAATGACAAATCAAACATTGGCCAAATGTATTGGCCAATGTAATATTGCATGAAATTGTGAAAATAGCAAATCTACAAGCTCACAAAGCATCGCGTTGCGAGGCATTGTGTACAACCCGGCCGGGGATCGAACCCTGACCTCCCAGTCTCGGGGCAAACTTTAGACGTAGTTTTTACTTTACTTGAGTATTTCCAGTTTCCAGCGCTAGCGTAGCGGGCCCTGGCCCCCCTCCCCTCTTTCACGCCAGGCGGCTCGCCCCCCACCGGGGCCACCGAGGGGGGAGGGGTGGTCGTGCCACACAGCGGTGTACGACAGCGTTCGGCTCCACGATACACCTCCCAGTTCTGCTGCTCAGTCTCAGGTTGGTGGGAGGAACCAGTCACCCTCTGCATCTAGCTGTATCTCCCAGGGGGAGCTACCAGTGGCGGACCGTGGGTTCAATACCCGGGCCTTCGCCATGGCTGCTGCGCATATGCACGCGCGTGCACATGCCCGTGCACGTGCACACGCCTGCTCACAACAACATGCGAAACAGGAAGCAATTCACTTTTCTGATTGGACTAACAATATGTCCTCCCAGGGCTGGGATGTGAATATCAGCAATTCTCTTCTCTGATTGGACAATGTTTTTTCCCAGAGATGGGAACACTCTAGAAGGTATCCCTATCTGAAAAAATGCACCCAGGAGGGCTGTGATTGGGTAAAGAACCAGCCAATAACAATACATTGCCCAACAACCATTCACTTCAAAGGCAGCAGGCACTCTAACTGAGGTTCAGAGGCGAGGAGCTCATTCGGCTTGAGTTTCTTGCAGGTGGGATTTATGGCTCTTTGAAGTGAGCCGAGCCGGATCTCTGCGATCCGTTCCTTTTCAAAGAGCCGTTCAAAATACTACATGTAAAAAGTACAAACATTCTTTACTACAATGTACAAAATACACAAGTAGAAGTGTAATTAAAATGTACTTGAGTAAAAGCACTAAAGTATTGGTATCAAAATGCACGGAGTAGTTCACCCCCCAAAATGACTTTTTTTCTATTGATTACTCGTGCCATGGAGACTTGAGTTCAATAATGTGTTGTAGACTATTTGTAGCATTCCTAAGACAAACTATTGATTACTCGTGCCATGGAGACTTGAGTTCAATAATGTGTTGTAGACTATTTGTAGCATTCCTAAGACAAAAATATGATTATAGTACATTTAGCCCCATATTGAATAGAAAGTACTCAATATGCAGAACGTCACATTTCACAGGTTTTCCAATTAATAACATTTGGAAAAATCATTTGAAAATAGCAGATCTACAAGCTCACAATGTGTCGCAACATGACACATTGTGAGCTTGAAGATCGGCTAATATTTTCAAATGGCGGAAATGTATATGGCCAAAATGCAGGCCTATAGGGTTGAAGTGATTTGTAATTATAATCAAAATCTAGAAAGTAACAAAATAACTAAAAGTAACTAAAATGAGACAGTATTTTGAACGGCTCTTTGAAAAGGAACGGATCGCAGAGATCCGGCTCGGCTCACTTCAAAGAGCCATAAATCCCACCTGCAAGAAAATCAAGCCGAATGAGCTCCTCGCGGTTCAGAGGGGTCCTATCTTACCTGGAGACAACACAAGAAAACACCTGATTGGTTAAAAAAACGAATTGCTTTTTTAGACGTGCGCCCCTAGTGGAAGCAGTGTGTCCAGCCTGACTGAGTGAGAGAGAGAGAATGAAAGCAGAAAAATAAATGAATGAAAAATAAATATATATTATTAAATATAAATTTCTTCATCAGGCAAGTGCTGGACCCTCAGAGAATACTTTGCTAGCCCTCACGGACCTCCACTGGGAGCTACGCTAGAACACCGCAGGTGAAACCACTAGTGGCATTTGGGAAGTATACGGCAACACATGCTCCTCTCCATGTGGCCACACAGCGGTGCAGCACCGTGTGCAGCTCCTCTCTGTGGTGCAGCACCGTGTGCAGCTCCTCTCCATGTGGCCACACAGTGGTGTAGCACCGTGTGCAGCTCCTCTCCATGTGGCCGGGCCACACAGTGGTGCAGCAGCGACCGAGTATTTCCCGCAACTGTTTTCGCCAGGTTCTAAGGTCTTATTTTAGTTGTTTCTCATAAGCTCGCAAACCTCCTTGCCCATCGGCCCCCACCTTTGCACTTAGGTTCACCGGGAAATACTTGGTCGCGGCGGGTGCAGCACCGTGTGCAGCTCCACGGCCCTCCTCCCTCCAACTGTCTCCAGACAGCCTGTTCCCCGGAGCAGTCGTCCGGCTCACCAGCGAGACCAAGAGACCACGACAGGAAGTGGCCTTCACGGTCTTTCGCCTCAGAGGAGAACTGGAAGTGTCCGGCAGTTCTTCTCGATTAAAGGGGAAGGCTCCGTGGGGTCTGGACGCCTTTGCACATGACTGGCAGGGGGAACTTGCCTGGCTCCAGCCAATAGACCGCCCACTCTCTGAGTGGACTGCTTCTCTTGGTCTGGAGTTGGCATGTGACGCGCCTCTTTCTGTCGGTGTCTTGGCGCACCGACCAATGAAATCAATGCAAGACGGAGGAGGGGTGGGTCTAACTTTTGAAAATCAACAGAAACAGTGGAGGGAGGGGTGGCTGCGTGGCTCACCAGAGTTCTTAATTGCTCCCTTTGAACTTCAAAAGGGTTCTGAACTGCAGTCATTGATTGAGCCATACAAGTGTCAATAGCTCATTAGTGATTCTCTCTAATCAATGAAACATCAAAGACAATGACCTGTTTGGTGCCTGTCATAGAGGGGAGGGGGAGGGGGGAATTTTTTTGTGTACACAAGTCAAACACAACTCAACCCCTCCCACCAGATCTCTTGTGATTTGGGAATTTCAAATTTTAAATCCCCTCCCCTTTGAAATCTCTTGCAATGGGACAATGTCAGACTCAAGCTCCAGCGCAGTCTGAAATCAGGATAAGGGGGAGCTGCTTCATGCGTTTCCCCCGTTGAAGTTGATCCTCTTGATGTTGAAGAGGATCAGGCTTAAGAGACCGTCGGTGCTGCTGGTGGCTCCAGGATGAGGAACGTGGAGGTCGGTGATAGCTCCTCTCCTCTACGACGAGCCCTGGCGCCTGCCTCCGCTCGGGGACCTACTACAGCAGGTGGGAGGCCAAATCTTCCACCCCCGGCCACGGAACTTACTGTGGGTCTGGCCTGTGAGGTTTAATCTGCACACTAGTGGCCTTCCCCCTGAAGTTGTGGCCACTATTCAGAGCGCAAGGGCACATTCCAACAGGTCCTTATATGACCTGAAAAGGAATGTGTTTGAGAAATGATGCCTGGAACGGTTGCTACTGGTGGTGTCGTTTCAGGCCTCTGTTGGAGACATCCTCTGCTTTCTGCGAAGCAGATTGGACCTGGGTTGGTCTCTAGACCACTGTTCCATCCTGGGATCTGGGTTGGTCTCTAGACCACTGTTCCATCCTGGGACCTGGGTTGGTCTCTAGACCACTGTTCCATCCAGGGACCTGGGTTGGTCTCTAGACCACTGTTCCCAGCCTGGGATCCGGGTTGGTCTCTAGACCACTGTTCCATCCTGGGACCTGGGTTGGTCTCTAGACCACTGTTCCCAGCCTGGGATCTGGGTTGGTCTCTAGACCACTGTTCCATCCTGGGACCTGGGTTGGTCTCTAGACCACTGTTCCAGCCTGGGACCTGGGTTGGTCTCTAGACCACTGTTCCATCCTGGGATCTGGGTTGGTCTCTAGACCACTGTTCCATCCTGGGACCTGGGTTGGTCTCTAGACCACTGTTCCAGCCTGGGACCTGGGTTGGTCTCTAGACCACTGTTCCCAGCCTGGGACCTGGGTTGGTCTCTAGACCACTGTTCCATCCTGGGACCTGGGTTGGTCTCTAGACCACTGTTCCCAGCCTGGGATCTGGGTTGGTCTCTAGTCCACTGTTCCATCCTGGGATCTGGGTTGGTCTCTAGACCACTGTTCCAGCCTGGGACCTGGGTTGGTCTCTAGACCACTGTTCCCAGCCAAGGACCTGGGTTGGTCTCTAGTCCACTGTTCCATCCTGGGACCTGGGTTGGTCTCTAGACCACTGTTCCCAGCCTGGGATCTGGGTTGGTCTCTAGACCACTGTTCCATCCTGGGACCTGGGTTGGTCTCTAGACCACTGTTCCATCCTGGGATCTGGGTTGGTCTCTAGACCACTGTTCCATCCTGGGACCTGGGTTGGTCTCTAGACCACTGTTCCATCCTGGGACCTGGGTTGGTCTCTAGACCACTGTTCCAGCCTGGGACCTGGGTTGGTCTCTAGACCACTGTTCCATCCTGGGACCTGGGTTGGTCTCTAGACCACTGTTCCAGCCTGGGATCCGGGTTGGTCTCTAGACCACTGTTCCATCCTGGGACCTGGGTTGGTCTCTAGACCACTGTTCCCAGCCTGGGATCCGGGTTGGTCTCTAGACCACTGTTCCATCCTGGGACCTGGGTTGGTCTCTAGACCACTGTTCCCAGCCTGGGATCCGGGTTGGTCTCTAGACCACTGTTCCATCCTGGGATCTGGGTTGGTCTCTAGACCACTGTTCCCAGCCTGGGATCCGGGTTGGTCTCTAGACCACTGTTTCATCCTGGGACCTGGGTTGGTCTCTAGACCACTGTTCCCAGCCTGGGATCTGGGTTGGTCTTTAGACCACTGTTCCCAGCCTGGGATCCGGGTTGGTCTCTAGCCCACTGTTCCATCCTGGGACCTGGGTTGGTCTCTAGACCACTGTTCCCAGCCTGGGATCTGGGTTGGTCTCTAGCCCACTGTTCCAGCCTGGGACCTGGGTTGGTCTCTAGACCACTGTTCCATCCTGGGATCTGGGTTGGTCTCTAGACCACTGTTCCATCCTGGGACCTGGGTTGGTCTCTAGACCACTGTTCCAGCCTGGGACCTGGGTTGGTCTCTAGACCACTGTTCCATCCTGGGATCTGGGTTGGTCTCTAGACCACTATTCCAGCCTGGGACCTGGGTTGGTCTCTAGCCACTGTTCCAGCCTGGGACCTGGGTTGGTCTCTAGACCACTGTTCCAGCCTGGGACCTGGGTTGGTCTCTAGACCACTGTTCCCAGCCTGGGATCTGGGTTGGTCTCTAGACCACTGTTCCATCCTGGGATCTGGGTTGGTCTCTAGACCACTGTTCCATCCTGGGACCTGGGTTGGTCTCTAGACCACTGTTCCATCCTGGGATCTGGGTTGGTCTCTAGACCACTGTTCCCAGCCTGGGATCTGGGTTGGTCTCTAGACCACTGTTCCCAGCCTGGGATCTGACTGTGGTGTTGTACGCCCTTTGTAAGCAGCCCTTGGAAGCGTTGGAATCAGTGGATTTGAAAATCCTCTGCTTCAGAAGGTTTCTGCTGATGGCTCTGACCAGGGCTAACAGGGTCAGTGACATTCAGGCTCTCTCTGTGAGGCCAGAGTGCATAAAGCCTAGCAAATCATCTGTCAGGAGGAAACCTCATATGTCCACAACTGTTACTTTTCAGGATCAAAAACACATTGATTACTCCATGCTCTGAGCTTGTAGATCTGCTACTTTTGATGCTGTTGTGTGACTCTGTACAATGATCAAGTAAATGACATTAATATGAAAAATACAAACAGTTAACATGTGGAGATAAGAGGTTTCTGCCAGACAGCATGGATATCCTTTAAATCACTTCCGAAAACGTCTATGTTCAGAAAAAGCTTCTTCTAAAGCAGGGGTTTTCAAAGTGGGTGACTGGGCACCCTGGCGTGCCGCGAGATAATTTGATAATACCGTATTTGGAATTTATTTGGACACTTAAAGAAAAAAAAATGGCTGTTATCTCAATGTCTTCCTCGCAACATAATCGCTAAAATATGCTATAAATATAAGGTGCTAGGAGTGAAAATGGTCAATATCGTCAGTCAGGCAAAAACCTTGTATCTCCAAGTTTCAAATGTTTTTTGGTAAAATAAAAGCCCTACTTCATCGTACAAAAGTGTCACAAGTAGTGAAATTAGCAGGTCTACAAGCACACAACGCCTCGCATCGTGAGGCGTTGTGTGCTTGTACAGTAGATCGGCTATTTTCACTATTTTAAATTGTTTTTAGAATAATAACACAAAAAGAGAAGGTTTTGGACATACAAGGTTTCCACCCGACAACAACGATTTAATGTAGGGGTGCCTCGGATGAAAAAAAATATTCATGTGGTGCCCTGAGACAAAACAGTTTGGGAACCCCTGTTCTAAATCACCTGTCCATGTTAGGCCTACAAAACCTCCCTTTCTCTTATGACATCACTATTTAGATATTTCATGTCTTCATGTAATATTTATATCAGCATGTTTTTGTGTGATTTGATCAAAGTCAACCATTAACTATTGATCCGTTGCTGTGTGTGTGTGTGTGTGTGTGTGTGTGTGTGTGTGTGTGTGTGTGTGTGTGTGTGTGTGTGTGTGTGTGTGTGTGTGAAGGCTATGGAGGGGTCGTATCAGGACACAGTGTCCTCTTGTCTGGGTCTAACGTTAAGATCGTTCAGGTCAATGACCCCTTAGCTGAGAGAGAGATGAAGCAGGGACCCCCACTACATATTGTATAGATGAGAGATGAAGCAGGGACCCCCACTACATATTGTATAGATGAGAGATGTAGCAGGGACCCCCACTACATATTGTATAGATGAGAGATGGAGCAGGGACCCCCACTACATATTGTATAGATGAGAGATGAAGCAGGGACCCACACTACATATTGTATAGATGAGAGATGAAGCAGGGACCCCCACTACATATTGTATAGATGAGAGATGAAGCAGGGACCCCCACTACATATTGTATAGATGAGAGATGTAGCAGGGACCCCCACTACATATTGTATAGATGAGAGATGTAGCAGGGACCCCCACTACATATTGTATAGATGAGAGATGAAGCAGGGACCCACACTACATATTGTATAGATGAGAGATGAAGCAGGGACCCCCACTACATATTGTATAGATGAGAGATGAAGCAGGGACCCCCACTACATATTGTATAGATGAAAGATGAAGCAGGGACCCCCGCTACATATTGTATAGAAGATGAGAGATGAAGCAGGGACCCCCACTACATATTGTATAGATGAGAGATGAAGCAGGGACCCCCGCTACATATTGTATAGATGAGAGATGAAGCAGGGACCCCCACTACATATTGTATAGATGAGAGATGAAGCAGGGACCCCCACTACATATTGTATAGATGAGAGATGAAGCAGGGACCCCCACTACAAACTGTTCGTTTTCAAGATTCTTTTTCAAAAATCACACCCAGAGTGAAGTGAGCAGTGTCTTTTATGAGTTCATTTCCTTAAACGTCCAGTGAAACCTGGCCAATGCCCTGCTTTGTGGGACGGACATACGGACGGATGGATTTACATACACACAAAGCCAGATGTAGGAGTGCTTAGCACCGCTCAACAATATCTAAAGTAACAGATCTACAAGTTCAATAACACTTTGAGTCGCTCCACGCTTTGAGCTTGTAGATCTGCTACTTTTGATGCTGTTGTGTGACTCTGTACAATGATCAAGTAAATGACATTAATATGAAAAACACAAACAGTTAACATATGGAGATAAGAGGTTTCTGCCAGACAGCAAGGATATCCTTTAAATCACTTCTGAAAACGTCTATGTTCAGAAAAGGCTTCTTTTAAATCACCTGTCCATGTTAGGCCTACAAACCCTCCCTTTCTCTAGACTAATCTCTGTGCTTTCATGGTGAATTCTGTGCCAACGTTTTATGTTGATGTTTTATTGTTGATCTTTATGTCTTTATCTTTGTCTCTAGGTGACGTTTGGACAGAGTCAGTAGGAGTCTGTAGTAAGACATGTGTTTAAAAACATTACCTGCAGTCTAAACAGTCTAATATTAAAACATGTATAATCTGTACATTGAAACGATACAAACTATAGGATGTCAGGTCAACTAAAAGGATCACATCAACCTGACATCACTATTTAGATATTCATAATGTCTATGTAATATTTATATCAGCATGTTTGTGTGTGATTTGATCAAAGTAAGATTATTTTTTTCTTATTCAAAGTCAACCATTAACTATTGATCCGTTGCTGTGTGTGTGTGTGTGTGTGTGTGTGTGTGTGTGTGTGTGTGTGTGTGTGTGTGTGTGTGTGTGTGTGTGTGTGTGTGTGTGTGTGTGTGTGTGTGTGGAGTCAATGACCCCTTAGCTGAGAGAGAGATGATGAAGCAGGGACCCCCACTACATATTGTATAGATGAGAGAGAGATGAAGCAGGGACCCCCACTACATATTGTATAGATGAGAGATGAAACAGGGACCCCCACTACATATTGTATAAATGAGAGATGAAGGAGGGAAGCCCACAACATGTTGTATAGATGAGAAAGAGATGAAGCAGGGACCCCCACTACATATTGTATAAATGAGAGATGAAGGAGGGAAGCCCACACCATGTTGTATAGATGAGAAAGAGATGAAGCAGGGACCCCCACTACATATTGTATAGATGAGAGATGAAGCAGGGACCCCCACTACATATTGTATAGATGAAGCAGGGACCCCCAAATACATAATGTATAGATGAGAGATGAAGCAGGGACCCCCACTACAAACTGTTATTTTTTAAGATTCGTTTTCAAAAATCACACCCAGAGTGAAGTGAGCAGTGTCTTTTATGAGTTCATTTCATTAAACGTCCAGTGAAACCTGGCCAATGCCTGGCTTTGTGGGACGGACATACGGACGGATGGACTTACATACACACAAAGCCAGATGTAGGAGTAACAGATCTACGAGTACAAAAACACATCAAGTCGCTCCACGCTTTGAGCTTGTAGATCTGCTACTTTTGATGCTGTTGTGTGACTCTGTACAATGATCAAGTAAATGACATTAATATGAAAAACACAAACAGTTAACATATGGAGATAAGAGGTTTCTGCCAGACAGCATGGTTATCCTTTAAATCACTTCTGAAAACGTCTATGTTCAGAAAAAGCTTCTTTTAAATCACCTGTCCATGTTAAGCCTACAAAACCTCCCTTTCTCTGATATAGACTAATCTCCCTGCTTTCATGGTGAATTCTGTGCCAACGTTTTATGTTGATATTTTTGCTCTTCTAATGTATTTATGTAATATTTCTATCAGCATGTTTTTGAATGATTTGATCAAAGTGTTTTTGTTTTTTCTTATTCAAAGTCAATCATTAATTATTGATCTGCTGCTGTAACCATGTGTGCGTGCCTGCCTGCGTGCGTTTAGGAAGGCTATGGAGGGGTCATATCCGGACAGTGTCCTCTTGTCTGGGCCTAACCTTTAGAAAATAGCAAATCTACAAGCTCACAACAAGCTCTATACTAGTAGCCTAGAGACCTGAGGGACCCCTTTTCAACTAACTATGGTTTAAGTCAGAGGTCTTCAAGATCTTTCAGGTCAATGACCCTTGATGTACAAGTACTGTACTGTACTGTACTGTACTGTACTGTACTGTACTGTACCCCCCCCCCCCCCTCCGGACATGATGCTAATATGTCACAGGGACCCCCCCAATCCAACCCTTGATGCTGAGTACCAAGCAGACTGGCTCCCATTTTTCATAATCTTTGGCAGTGGTTCTCAACCTGTGGGTTGTGACACCCAGGGGGGTCCCCAAATGATTCTGGGGGGTCCCCAGATTATTAACTTAATGTGCAACATTGTTTTCTCACTCAACAGTAAACAAACCAACATAAAGTTTAAGTGTATAGAGGGTATCTGCACATTTCAAAAGTGACAATGTAAGGATTTTTTGATACCACTAAAATGACAAATCAAACATTGGCCAAATGTATTGGCCAATGTAATATTGCATGAAATTGTGAAAATAGCAAATCTACAAGCTCACAAAGCATCGCGTTGCGAGGCATTGTGTACAACCCGGCCGGGGATCGAACCCTGACCTCCCAGTCTCGGGGCAAACTTTAGACGTAGTTTTTACTTTACTTGAGTATTTCCAGTTTCCAGCGCTAGCGTAGCGGGCCCTGGCCCCCCTCCCCTCTTTCACGCCAGGCGGCTCGCCCCCCACCGGGGCCACCGAGGGGGGAGGGGTGGTCGTGCCACACAGCGGTGTACGACAGCGTTCGGCTCCACGATACACCTCCCAGTTCTGCTGCTCAGTCTCAGGTTGGTGGGAGGAACCAGTCACCCTCTGCATCTAGCTGTATCTCCCAGGGGGAGCTACCAGTGGCGGACCGTGGGTTCAATACCCGGGCCTTCGCCATGGCTGCTGCGCATATGCACGCGCGTGCACATGCCCGTGCACGTGCACACGCCTGCTCACAACAACATGCGAAACAGGAAGCAATTCACTTTTCTGATTGGACTAACAATATGTCCTCCCAGGGCTGGGATGTGAATATCAGCAATTCTCTTCTCTGATTGGACAATGTTTTTTCCCAGAGATGGGAACACTCTAGAAGGTATCCCTATCTGAAAAAATGCACCCAGGAGGGCTGTGATTGGGTAAAGAACCAGCCAATAACAATACATTGCCCAACAACCATTCACTTCAAAGGCAGCAGGCACTCTAACTGAGGTTCAGAGGCGAGGAGCTCATTCGGCTTGAGTTTCTTGCAGGTGGGATTTATGGCTCTTTGAAGTGAGCCGAGCCGGATCTCTGCGATCCGTTCCTTTTCAAAGAGCCGTTCAAAATACTACATGTAAAAAGTACAAACATTCTTTACTACAATGTACAAAATACACAAGTAGAAGTGTAATTAAAATGTACTTGAGTAAAAGCACTAAAGTATTGGTATCAAAATGCACGGAGTAGTTCACCCCCCAAAATGACTTTTTTTCTATTGATTACTCGTGCCATGGAGACTTGAGTTCAATAATGTGTTGTAGACTATTTGTAGCATTCCTAAGACAAACTATTGATTACTCGTGCCATGGAGACTTGAGTTCAATAATGTGTTGTAGACTATTTGTAGCATTCCTAAGACAAAAATATGATTATAGTACATTTAGCCCCATATTGAATAGAAAGTACTCAATATGCAGAACGTCACATTTCACAGGTTTTCCAATTAATAACATTTGGAAAAATCATTTGAAAATAGCAGATCTACAAGCTCACAATGTGTCGCAACATGACACATTGTGAGCTTGAAGATCGGCTAATATTTTCAAATGGCGGAAATGTATATGGCCAAAATGCAGGCCTATAGGGTTGAAGTGATTTGTAATTATAATCAAAATCTAGAAAGTAACAAAATAACTAAAAGTAACTAAAATGAGACAGTATTTTGAACGGCTCTTTGAAAAGGAACGGATCGCAGAGATCCGGCTCGGCTCACTTCAAAGAGCCATAAATCCCACCTGCAAGAAAATCAAGCCGAATGAGCTCCTCGCGGTTCAGAGGGGTCCTATCTTACCTGGAGACAACACAAGAAAACACCTGATTGGTTAAAAAAACGAATTGCTTTTTTAGACGTGCGCCCCTAGTGGAAGCAGTGTGTCCAGCCTGACTGAGTGAGAGAGAGAGAATGAAAGCAGAAAAATAAATGAATGAAAAATAAATATATATTATTAAATATAAATTTCTTCATCAGGCAAGTGCTGGACCCTCAGAGAATACTTTGCTAGCCCTCACGGACCTCCACTGGGAGCTACGCTAGAACACCGCAGGTGAAACCACTAGTGGCATTTGGGAAGTATACGGCAACACATGCTCCTCTCCATGTGGCCACACAGCGGTGCAGCACCGTGTGCAGCTCCTCTCTGTGGTGCAGCACCGTGTGCAGCTCCTCTCCATGTGGCCACACAGTGGTGTAGCACCGTGTGCAGCTCCTCTCCATGTGGCCGGGCCACACAGTGGTGCAGCAGCGACCGAGTATTTCCCGCAACTGTTTTCGCCAGGTTCTAAGGTCTTATTTTAGTTGTTTCTCATAAGCTCGCAAACCTCCTTGCCCATCGGCCCCCACCTTTGCACTTAGGTTCACCGGGAAATACTTGGTCGCGGCGGGTGCAGCACCGTGTGCAGCTCCACGGCCCTCCTCCCTCCAACTGTCTCCAGACAGCCTGTTCCCCGGAGCAGTCGTCCGGCTCACCAGCGAGACCAAGAGACCACGACAGGAAGTGGCCTTCACGGTCTTTCGCCTCAGAGGAGAACTGGAAGTGTCCGGCAGTTCTTCTCGATTAAAGGGGAAGGCTCCGTGGGGTCTGGACGCCTTTGCACATGACTGGCAGGGGGAACTTGCCTGGCTCCAGCCAATAGACCGCCCACTCTCTGAGTGGACTGCTTCTCTTGGTCTGGAGTTGGCATGTGACGCGCCTCTTTCTGTCGGTGTCTTGGCGCACCGACCAATGAAATCAATGCAAGACGGAGGAGGGGTGGGTCTAACTTTTGAAAATCAACAGAAACAGTGGAGGGAGGGGTGGCTGCGTGGCTCACCAGAGTTCTTAATTGCTCCCTTTGAACTTCAAAAGGGTTCTGAACTGCAGTCATTGATTGAGCCATACAAGTGTCAATAGCTCATTAGTGATTCTCTCTAATCAATGAAACATCAAAGACAATGACCTGTTTGGTGCCTGTCATAGAGGGGAGGGGGAGGGGGGAATTTTTTTGTGTACACAAGTCAAACACAACTCAACCCCTCCCACCAGATCTCTTGTGATTTGGGAATTTCAAATTTTAAATCCCCTCCCCTTTGAAATCTCTTGCAATGGGACAATGTCAGACTCAAGCTCCAGCGCAGTCTGAAATCAGGATAAGGGGGAGCTGCTTCATGCGTTTCCCCCGTTGAAGTTGATCCTCTTGATGTTGAAGAGGATCAGGCTTAAGAGACCGTCGGTGCTGCTGGTGGCTCCAGGATGAGGAACGTGGAGGTCGGTGATAGCTCCTCTCCTCTACGACGAGCCCTGGCGCCTGCCTCCGCTCGGGGACCTACTACAGCAGGTGGGAGGCCAAATCTTCCACCCCCGGCCACGGAACTTACTGTGGGTCTGGCCTGTGAGGTTTAATCTGCACACTAGTGGCCTTCCCCCTGAAGTTGTGGCCACTATTCAGAGCGCAAGGGCACATTCCAACAGGTCCTTATATGACCTGAAAAGGAATGTGTTTGAGAAATGATGCCTGGAACGGTTGCTACTGGTGGTGTCGTTTCAGGCCTCTGTTGGAGACATCCTCTGCTTTCTGCGAAGCAGATTGGACCTGGGTTGGTCTCTAGACCACTGTTCCATCCTGGGATCTGGGTTGGTCTCTAGACCACTGTTCCATCCTGGGACCTGGGTTGGTCTCTAGACCACTGTTCCATCCAGGGACCTGGGTTGGTCTCTAGACCACTGTTCCCAGCCTGGGATCCGGGTTGGTCTCTAGACCACTGTTCCATCCTGGGACCTGGGTTGGTCTCTAGACCACTGTTCCCAGCCTGGGATCTGGGTTGGTCTCTAGACCACTGTTCCATCCTGGGACCTGGGTTGGTCTCTAGACCACTGTTCCAGCCTGGGACTTGGGTTGGTCTCTAGACCACTGTTCCATCCTGGGATCTGGGTTGGTCTCTAGACCACTGTTCCATCCTGGGACCTGGGTTGGTCTCTAGACCACTGTTCCAGCCTGGGACCTGGGTTGGTCTCTAGACCACTGTTCCCAGCCTGGGACCTGGGTTGGTCTCTAGACCACTGTTCCATCCTGGGACCTGGGTTGGTCTCTAGACCACTGTTCCCAGCCTGGGATCTGGGTTGGTCTCTAGTCCACTGTTCCATCCTGGGATCTGGGTTGGTCTCTAGACCACTGTTCCAGCCTGGGACCTGGGTTGGTCTCTAGACCACTGTTCCCAGCCAAGGACCTGGGTTGGTCTCTAGTCCACTGTTCCATCCTGGGACCTGGGTTGGTCTCTAGACCACTGTTCCCAGCCTGGGATCTGGGTTGGTCTCTAGACCACTGTTCCATCCTGGGACCTGGGTTGGTCTCTAGACCACTGTTCCATCCTGGGATCTGGGTTGGTCTCTAGACCACTGTTCCATCCTGGGACCTGGGTTGGTCTCTAGACCACTGTTCCATCCTGGGACCTGGGTTGGTCTCTAGACCACTGTTCCAGCCTGGGACCTGGGTTGGTCTCTAGACCACTGTTCCATCCTGGGACCTGGGTTGGTCTCTAGACCACTGTTCCAGCCTGGGATCCGGGTTGGTCTCTAGACCACTGTTCCATCCTGGGACCTGGGTTGGTCTCTAGACCACTGTTCCCAGCCTGGGATCCGGGTTGGTCTCTAGACCACTGTTCCATCCTGGGACCTGGGTTGGTCTCTAGACCACTGTTCCCAGCCTGGGATCCGGGTTGGTCTCTAGACCACTGTTCCATCCTGGGATCTGGGTTGGTCTCTAGACCACTGTTCCCAGCCTGGGATCCGGGTTGGTCTCTAGACCACTGTTCCATCCTGGGACCTGGGTTGGTCTCTAGACCACTGTTCCATCCTGGGATCTGGGTTGGTCTCTAGACCACTGTTCCCAGCCTGGGATCCGGGTTGGTCTCTAGACCACTGTTCCATCCTGGGATCTGGGTTGGTCTCTAGACCACTGTTCCCAGCCTGGGATCTGGGTTGGTCTTTAGACCACTGTTCCCAGCCTGGGATCCGGGTTGGTCTCTAGCCCACTGTTCCATCCTGGGACCTGGGTTGGTCTCTAGACCACTGTTCCCAGCCTGGGATCTGGGTTGGTCTCTAGCCCACTGTTCCAGCCTGGGACCTGGGTTGGTCTCTAGACCACTGTTCCATCCTGGGATCTGGGTTGGTCTCTAGACCACTGTTCCATCCTGGGACCTGGGTTGGTCTCTAGACCACTGTTCCAGCCTGGGACCTGGGTTGGTCTCTAGACCACTGTTCCATCCTGGGATCTGGGTTGGTCTCTAGACCACTATTCCAGCCTGGGACCTGGGTTGGTCTCTAGCCACTGTTCCAGCCTGGGACCTGGGTTGGTCTCTAGACCACTGTTCCAGCCTGGGACCTGGGTTGGTCTCTAGACCACTGTTCCCAGCCTGGGATCTGGGTTGGTCTCTAGACCACTGTTCCATCCTGGGATCTGGGTTGGTCTCTAGACCACTGTTCCATCCTGGGACCTGGGTTGGTCTCTAGACCACTGTTCCATCCTGGGATCTGGGTTGGTCTCTAGACCACTGTTCCCAGCCTGGGATCTGGGTTGGTCTCTAGACCACTGTTCCCAGCCTGGGATCTGACTGTGGTGTTGTACGCCCTTTGTAAGCAGCCCTTGGAAGCGTTGGAATCAGTGGATTTGAAAATCCTCTGCTTCAGAAGGTTTCTGCTGATGGCTCTGACCAGGGCTAACAGGGTCAGTGACATTCAGGCTCTCTCTGTGAGGCCAGAGTGCATAAAGCCTAGCAAATCATCTGTCAGGAGGAAACCTCATATGTCCACAACTGTTACTTTTCAGGATCAAAAACACATTGATTACTCCATGCTCTGAGCTTGTAGATCTGCTACTTTTGATGCTGTTGTGTGACTCTGTACAATGATCAAGTAAATGACATTAATATGAAAAATACAAACAGTTAACATGTGGAGATAAGAGGTTTCTGCCAGACAGCATGGATATCCTTTAAATCACTTCCGAAAACGTCTATGTTCAGAAAAAGCTTCTTCTAAAGCAGGGGTTTTCAAAGTGGGTGACTGGGCACCCTGGCGTGCCGCGAGATAATTTGATAATACCGTATTTGGAATTTATTTGGACACTTAAAGAAAAAAAAATGGCTGTTATCTCAATGTCTTCCTCGCAACATAATCGCTAAAATATGCTATAAATATAAGGTGCTAGGAGTGAAAATGGTCAATATCGTCAGTCAGGCAAAAACCTTGTATCTCCAAGTTTCAAATGTTTTTTGGTAAAATAAAAGCCCTACTTCATCGTACAAAAGTGTCACAAGTAGTGAAATTAGCAGGTCTACAAGCACACAACGCCTCGCATCGTGAGGCGTTGTGTGCTTGTACAGTAGATCGGCTATTTTCACTATTTTAAATTGTTTTTAGAATAATAACACAAAAAGAGAAGGTTTTGGACATACAAGGTTTCCACCCGACAACAACGATTTAATGTAGGGGTGCCTCGGATGAAAAAAAATATTCATGTGGTGCCCTGAGACAAAACAGTTTGGGAACCCCTGTTCTAAATCACCTGTCCATGTTAGGCCTACAAAACCTCCCTTTCTCTTATGACATCACTATTTAGATATTTCATGTCTTCATGTAATATTTATATCAGCATGTTTTTGTGTGATTTGATCAAAGTCAACCATTAACTATTGATCCGTTGCTGTGTGTGTGTGTGTGTGTGTGTGTGTGTGTGTGTGTGTGTGTGTGTGTGTGTGTGTGTGTGTGTGTGTGTGTGTGTGTGTGTGTGTGAAGGCTATGGAGGGGTCGTATCAGGACACAGTGTCCTCTTGTCTGGGTCTAACGTTAAGATCGTTCAGGTCAATGACCCCTTAGCTGAGAGAGAGATGAAGCAGGGACCCCCACTACATATTGTATAGATGAGAGATGAAGCAGGGACCCCCACTACATATTGTATAGATGAGAGATGTAGCAGGGACCCCCACTACATATTGTATAGATGAGAGATGTAGCAGGGACCCCCACTACATATTGTATAGATGAGAGATGAAGCAGGGACCCACACTACATATTGTATAGATGAGAGATGAAGCAGGGACCCCCACTACATATTGTATAGATGAGAGATGAAGCAGGGACCCCCACTACATATTGTATAGATGAGAGATGTAGCAGGGACCCCCACTACATATTGTATAGATGAGAGATGTAGCAGGGACCCCCACTACATATTGTATAGATGAGAGATGAAGCAGGGACCCACACTACATATTGTATAGATGAGAGATGAAGCAGGGACCCCCACTACATATTGTATAGATGAGAGATGAAGCAGGGACCCCCACTACATATTGTATAGATGAAAGATGAAGCAGGGACCCCCGCTACATATTGTATAGAAGATGAGAGATGAAGCAGGGACCCCCACTACATATTGTATAGATGAGAGATGAAGCAGGGACCCCCGCTACATATTGTATAGATGAGAGATGAAGCAGGGACCCCCACTACATATTGTATAGATGAGAGATGAAGCAGGGACCCCCACTACATATTGTATAGATGAGAGATGAAGCAGGGACCCCCACTACAAACTGTTCGTTTTCAAGATTCTTTTTCAAAAATCACACCCAGAGTGAAGTGAGCAGTGTCTTTTATGAGTTCATTTCCTTAAACGTCCAGTGAAACCTGGCCAATGCCCTGCTTTGTGGGACGGACATACGGACGGATGGATTTACATACACACAAAGCCAGATGTAGGAGTGCTTAGCACCGCTCAACAATATCTAAAGTAACAGATCTACAAGTTCAATAACACTTTGAGTCGCTCCACGCTTTGAGCTTGTAGATCTGCTACTTTTGATGCTGTTGTGTGACTCTGTACAATGATCAAGTAAATGACATTAATATGAAAAACACAAACAGTTAACATATGGAGATAAGAGGTTTCTGCCAGACAGCATGGATATCCTTTAAATCACTTCTGAAAACGTCTATGTTCAGAAAAAGCTTCTTTTAAATCACCTGTCCATGTTAGGCCTACAAAACCTCCCTTTCTCTTGTATAGACTAATCTCCCTGCTTTCATGGTGAACGTTTTATGTTGATGTTTTATTTAATTTTTGTCTTGTCATGTTGTATCAGCATGTTTTTTGTGTGATTTGATCAAAGTGTTATTTGGTGTTCTTGTTCAAAGTTAACCATTAGTTATTGATCCGTTGTTTGGGAAGGCTATGGAGGGGGCGTATCAGGACACAGTGTCATGAAGGTGTATATATATCTGTGTATCTTCACACAGGGCAGACAGTGGAGCTATCTTCACACAGAGCAGACAGTGAAGCTATCTCCACACAGAGCAGACAGTAAAGGTATCTTCACAGCAGGATGAAGAATATTCTGTGGATGATTCTGTCCTCTTCGCTCCTTCATGGTGAGTAGATCTAGGTTCAAGGTTCAAGGTTGTACTTTATTGTTACGTCTTTTGTACAGGTACATAAGAGTAAAATTTGTTTTTGTTTGGCATCCTTCAGTCAATGCAGTCGTATATCAAAAAAACAATATAATAACAGCAAACCACATCTAAAAATAATAATAATAAAGAGTGCAAAAGGCAAAAAGAGCAACAGTAAAAGAAAAGAGCATCCTCAGATGTACATGTGCAAAAAGTTTGGCATATTCTATACGCCAACAGCATATTTTTCCAGTAGTTGCTACTGTACTGTACTTAACTTTTGTAAACATCTTCACAGAGTGTTCTATGTGCAACAGATTAATATATTCAACTTCACAGTATGCATTTATGTACAGTAGGTGCAATTCAACTTCACAAGGAGGGAACGTAAGGGGTATGTACAGTAGGTGCAATTCAACTTCACAAGGAGGGAACGTAAGGGGTTGGGGGCTGGGGCGCTAGCGATTCCTTTTCCCCTGGATCTTTCTCATTTTTGACAGTTCGTTCATGTGCCTGACTGTTCGTGGAAAGAAGCTCTTTTGCAGTCTGTTGCTGGTAGCTTTGAGACTGCGTAGACGTTTTCCATGAGGCAGCATCTTGAACAGACTGTGGTTGGGATGGTGAGAATCTTTCATGATTCCACAGGCTTTGTTGACACAGCGCTCGTCGTACAATGCTTGGATTGGGGGGAGATCGCATCCACTGATGCGTTCGGCTGTCCGCACAACCCTCTGCAGGGCCTTGCGATTGAGGTCAGTGCAGCTGCCATACCAGGCAGTGAAGCAGCCAGTCAAGATGCTCTCCGTGGTGCCCCTGTAGAAAGCCCGTAGGACTTTGGGACCCATCCCAGCTTTCTTCAGTTTCCTGAGGAAGTAGAGGCGCTGTTGGGCTTTCTTGACCACCTTTTCTGTCTGCACTGCCCAGGTCAGATCCTCAGTGATGTGTACCCCCAGGAATTTGAACTCTTTGACTCTCTCCACTGCAGCACCCCCGATCTGGAGCGGTGAGTGGACTTTAGGAGGCCTCCTGTAGTCAAAGATAATCTCTTTTGTTTTGTCCACATTGAGAGATAGGTTGTTCTCTTGACACCATGCTTCCAGATTCTCCACTTCTCTCCTGTAGGCTGTTTCATCATCATTGGTGATCAGGCCTATGACTGTGGTGTCGTCCGCGAACTTGATCACTTGGTTGGAGCTGAACAGGGCCACGCAGTCGTGGGTGTACAGGGAGTAGAGGAGGGGGCTCAAAACGCATCCCTGGGGGGCACCTGTGCTGAGAGTCAGAGGGGCCGAGGTAATTTTTCCCATCTTCACCACTTGACGTCTTTGTGTCAGAAAGTTTAGGATCCAGCCGCAAAGGCTTGAATTTAGACCCTGACTCTTCAACTTGGTGTCTAATTTGTGGGGAATTATGGTATTGAATGCTGAGCTGTAGTCAATAAACAGCATTCTCACGTAAGATTTTTTCTCCTCAAGGTGTGAGAGGGTCGTGTGTAGAGATGTGGCAATGGCATCGTCTGTGGATCTGTTTTGACGATAGGCAAATTGCAGTGGGTCTAGTGTGGGTGGCAATTTGTCATAGATCATCTTCCTGACATGTTTCTCAAAGCATTTGCTCACTATTGGCGTGAGTGCAACCGGCCTCCAGTCATTCAGCCCAGTCACCTTGCCTTTCTTGGGAATCGGCACTATTATTGCCGATTTAAAGCAGGATGGGACTTTTCTCTCATGAAGGGACTGATTGAAGATGTCCGTGAACACACCAGCCAGTTGCGACGCACATGCTTTCAGGACACGGCCAGGGATCTCATCTGGGCCAGCAGCTTTGCGGGGGTTAACACGGCGGAAGGAGAGACAAACATCCTCTTCTGCTAGGGACATTGTGGTGATGCTCTCCCCAGTGTCACATTCTAACGCAGAGGTGTGAAGGGCCTCTCCATTGTTGGGGCTCTGGAGAGTGGGGGGGTGGGGGAGATAGCTGCTTGTTTCTGTGCCTCAAAGCGGAAGTAGAATCTATTCAGCTCCTCAGGGAGTGAGGAGGAACTGTCCACTTGGGGGGAGGGGGGTTTGAAGTCAGTGAGAATTTTCAGTCCTTGCCACAAGTCTCTGCTATTGTTTGATTCAGTGAAGTTCGACTCCACCTCTTTGGCATAATGCCTTTTAGCAGATCTCAGTGTTTTGCGAAGAGAATAATGTGTACGCTTAATTTCTCCTTCATCCCCAGATCTGAAAGCCACGTCTCTCTCTTTAATGGCCAAGTGCACTGTACCATATACCCAAGGCTTTTCGTTTGGGTAGACTTTAGTGGTTTTTGTTGGGACTACATCATCAATGCATTTCTTAATCACAGATAGCACAGTGTCAGCATATTCATCAATGTTGCCTCCTGCAGCCTCCTTAAAGATTGGCCAGTCCATCGATTCAAAACAGTCCTGTAACATAAAGTCAGACTCCTCTGACCAGAGCTGGACTGTTTTAATCACGGGAGGCGTCTGTTTGATCTTTTGTTTGTAGGCCGGCATGAGAAACACAGATGAATGGTCTGATTTACCAAAAGCTGGGCGCACCAGTGATTTGTATGCATTTTTTATCGATGTGTAGCAGTGGTCCAGTTTTGTCAAGCCGAGTATTCACTGTAACATGCTGGTACATTTTTGGCATAACTTTCCTCAAAGATGCCTGATTAAAATCACCCAAAACCACCAGTGACGCATGAGGATGACGATTTTCAGCATTGCATATAGCTGTGTATAGCTCTTTACACGCAAGCTCTGTGTTAGCTTTAGGGTGAATGTACACAGCAAATAGTATTACAGCTGAAAACTCTCTTGGCAAAAAGTATGGCCTACATAGCAGAGCAAGGAATTCAAGATCTGGGGAGCAAAACGACTGTAACTCGTGCACATCTAATCCTTCTCCTGATACCATGTGACCCTGGATGATGTCATCACCATGATACCATGTGACACTGGGTGATGTCATCACTATGATACCATGTGACACTAGATGATGACATCACCATGATACCATGTGACACTGGATGATGTCATCACCATGATACCATGTGACACTGGATGATGTCATCACCATGATACCATGTGACACAGGATGATGTTGTGCAGAGCAGTGGATCGCTCCTATATATTTTATTCGGGGAGTCTCAGAATACGTTGATAATCTAGATTGTCTATTTTTGGTGATTGCCTAAGCCGACGTCAGCAAGGGGGGGAAGACGACAGCCAGCCCCATGGCCTCCCCTAAGTAACAAGAAATCTTGTGAAATACAATGTTGTCAACCAATCATCAATCAATCATCAATCATCACACGAAAGAAGAAGAAGATTGTTCCCCCCAGAATGGGGATGCTGGGTTAAACGACAAGTATAACAGTAATTTGTCCTTATGGAAACTGATATTCTCTGAAGTTCTCCTCATGACTCAAACTGTATCTTAGGGGGAAAGATTTACATAATTGTCACGGATGAAGAGCTGAAGAACCCGGAAGCAGAGCCACAACAAGCAGAGTAGACTTTTAAAGTATTTAATGACGGAACATATCAAACCTTACAGGCAAGTAGTAAACCATGGCATTACAACAGGAGCAAGCAAGGATAGCAGGAACATCATGACAGCAAGGTTATGAACTGACAATGAGTCCAGTTTTATAGGAGGCAGGTTGATTGGAGAAGTGTTCACAGGTGTGTAATTGGCATGGCAATGCAGGGCTGCTGGCCATTGGGAAAAGCGGGACAACTCCCAAACGGCCGGTTCATTCCCGGTGGCCGGTCCAGGCCGGCCATTAGGAAAAAAATGGAAAATAAAATGTCGGCCTTCGTTCTCGGCCAACAAAGTCACTGTCGGGCAGAAACCTTGTATCCCCAAGTTTCAAATTTTTTCGCAAAGCAAAGCCCTGCTTCATCATACAAGGCCTTTGCACAAAGTCATGAAAACAGCAGATCTACAAGCACACAACACCTCGCGGTGCAAGGCGTTGTGTGCTTGTAGATCGGCTTAAATCATTTTTAAAATGATAAATACAAAACAAACGGTTTTGGACATACAAGGTTTCCACGACGAAATATATTCACTTGTCATGATCTGAAATGGCAAATCTTTGAGTAGCAGCAGCGCTATAGAGAGAGATAGCAATGAGGGCCTCTACAACTCTTTTTCCCGGGCTGAATCATAGGCCCAGCACTGGGAGTGGGAACAGGTGAGTAGTGGGGACATGGTCTGTGGAGAGGCAGACCGTGACATATATTCGTGTACCATTAATATGACATTAGGGGGGAAATCTTGCTATTCCTCCGTCTCATCATTTCGACAAAGGGAGTCGACAGGTTAGCTAATCACCCGCGTCACGGTTACTGAGGTTAGGGTTAGGTATAGGTTTAGGTTTAGGCATAGAGGATAACATTCACCCACGTCGACAGCTTAGCATTTCACCAGGTTAAAATTCAAAGGATGAACCGTCAAACAGATGCTATGTCGCCAAAAGACATGCTCTGATGCATTTATGTGACTGTACAATGATCAAGTAAATAACAATAATATGAAAATTCAAACCTCGGTTCGAAGTGAAGCGGTGAACTTGTATTCTATGTGTTCTAGAGCTATGAACTCTGTGATCTATACATTCTTCCAATTCTGAATGAATGAATGAATGATTTTATCTGGAGGGCCGAATTGTCATGTGAAGCTTGACCAATCCTCAAAGTATGGTCTCATTGGACATTTTTAATCATCCAATCATCAGACCGGGACGGACGTTACACACATATTGTGGACGTACGGGACAGATAAAACCTTTCACACCCGGCAGCTCGCATAACCGACCCCTGTGTGGCACGACCGGGGGTCGGTTGTGCCACACAGCGGTGTACAACCGTGTGCGCCTCCACGACACACCTCCCCGCTCTGCTGCTCAGCCTCAGGTTGGTGGGAGGAACCAGTCACCCTCTGCATCTAGCTGTATCTCCCAGTGGGAGCTACACTAGAACGCTGCTCTTAATCCTTCTCACCGGGCAGAAGTGCACCCATCGACCGCGACACAGCAAAGGGCATGGGGCTGTCTGATATGCCCCCCATGGACCCAGTGCTAGTGGTGGGCATGGGGCAGTCTGCTAAATAGCTCTATATTGTGACAGTAATCATTGCTATAGAGTGTTTGTTCAGTAACAGTGTTAAATAGCTCTATATTGTGACAGTAATCATTGCTATAGAGTGTTTGTTCAGTAACAGTGTTAAATAGCTCTATAGTGTGACAGTAATCATTGCTATAGAGTGTTTGTTCAATAACAGTGTTAAATAGCTCTATAGTGTGACAGTAATCATTGCTATAGAGTGTGTGTCCTCTGGAGTGAGTGTGGAAATATAGTGGTCCTCTTAATATTATGGACACATTGTGATTCTAAGTTTTGACATAATCATGTAGCTCTACTAAATGACAGCAATATTACCTAAAAATGTTTAAAAAAGTGTATATAAAATAAATAAATAATCTGTATTTGGTTTCGGACAAGAATTTATATTGAACCATTTTGGAACTGAAATAGGGAACCGGAACCGTCGACCGATAAGCAGAACCTGAACCAGACTCTTAAAAATCCAAACAATACCCATCCTTTGTGTGTGTGTGTGTGTGTGTGTGTGTGTGTGTGTGTGTGTGTGTGTGTGTGTGTGCGTGCGTGCGTGCGTGCGTGCGTGCGTGCGTGCGTGCGTGTGTATGTGTGTGTGTGTGCACGCGTGCATTTTTATTGTCTACCTCAAGCAAACACCAAAACACATTCTAATCAGTATTTATTTAAATGGTAATGGATGGTTTAATGTTGAACGTTAAATAAATACACTGTGTGGAAAATGACCATACTGTACATGTACTGTATAGAGTAGTGTTGGGGATATAATAACCAACCCATCCCAAATATTGTATATTTTGAAACATAGAATGTTGTTGTTCAAAGGCCCATTGTATGGTTCCATGTCTGTGCTCTCTCTACAGCTGCTGTGCGTTTAAGTGATGCACAAACGATTCGTGTGACCGGATACAGAGGGGGAGACGTTACAATCTTCTGTCCCTACCAATGGGGCTCTTGGTCTGACTACCAGATATACCTGTGCAGAGGAAGCTGTGGCAATGCTGATGTTCTTATTGAGAGCAGAGTTGGTGTGTCTGATGTGATTACGGTGGGCAGATACTCTATTCGTGATGATGCTGCAATCGGAGTATTTCCAGTCACCATCTTTGACCTTCAGCTCAGCGATGCAGGACGATACTGGTGTGGAGTAAGGAGGACAGGGGCAGACCTCTGCACTAAAGTACAGCTGGAAGTAACAGGTGAGAGTCATACCGTTTTACCATGATTGTTGTTGCCTTCAATAAAGACATTAAATATACGGCCTTGAGTTCCTCCAAGAACAACCCCCCAAAGGCTAAAACTTAAAGGCAGCATTATGTTTTGAGGAAAATGCATTTAACTGACTCCAATAAATTATTAGTACTTAGTACATACCATTTAAGTACATACCTGCATTTTAACCCATTTAGACCTAAGTCCGCCTGGAAAAAAGCCTTAAAAACCTATGGCCGATTGGAAAAATACCCCTAAAACCTGAGATTTTATGGAAAACTTCACAGAGGTGTCAACGTCTACTAAAACATTTATTTCTCAGCCTCTGTAGCAGCTAGAAACAACATTTCAAAACTGTTTGATAGCTTACACCTTTGGCTTTCATGGGAAATTACTTGTCATGGTCCAGACCTTTATCATTTAAAAAAAAAATCTGCAAACTCAAAAATGTTAATAAATCTTATAAAACGTCTAACCCTAACCCTAACCCAAAAATACATTTCTCAGCCTATGTAGCACATAGAAACATAATTAGCAAATATTTGAGACCTTACACCATAGGTCTTACACCATAGGCCACCACTTTGACAAGAAACAACAATCCACCAGCCTTTATGTTGAATATTTCAATTCTTGTTGTTCCACCACAACTATGCAACATTACTTCTCTTCGCTTTCTTAATATTGCTGTGTTCACGCCCCACTCATTATGGATAGACTGTTCAAAGTCCCTGACTTTTCACCACACCATTCCACCAGATTTTATATTGACTGTGTCAATTCTTGTTTTTAGCTCCATATAACGGTAAATCTGGCGAGCGACATTTGTCATTATTATTATTATATGTGCGTGCGCGCGTGTGTGTGCGCCTGTGTATGTGAATGAATGAACCATATCATCATAATCATTTTATAAGTGTTATTACCTCCAGATAGCTGCAAATCTGTTGTTCTGGAGTTTGGGGTTGACTCTGTGCTAGCAAAGAGTAGGTCTCTGAAACTAGCCGTGTCAAAGTGCCTCCGTGAAAAGTTATCCAGTCCTCATAAAATCCATGAAACACTTCTTCATCATCGTCGTTGTTTCCAAACATATCACGTAACAATAACAATGCCAATTCCAGCGGGCCTGGTTTGCCTTCGCTCAACGCGTCTTCCATTTCGCCGCTATGAGAAGCTGCACTGGGATTCTCTGACAAAAAATAAATAAAAAACAACAACAAAAAAGAAAAAAACCCAGAATGCTTTGCGGTAGTCAGGGAAGCATACGTCATCGCCTCCTGATGCATTTCATTGGCCACGAGACCAGAAGAGGGTAAAAACTACAGGAAACGCATTTTGCGTTCCCGGTCTGAAAGGATAAACAGCATTTTGCGTTCCCGGCCTGAAAGGTAGAAACGCATTTTGCGTTCCCGGTCTAAATGGGTTAAAGTAGTTGTCTACTATATGAATGCAGTTTAACATAATTCAGCTCTATGTGTTTCAAGTTTCAATCCAACAGTCCAATGTGTGGTCTTTCACTCACTTTATGTAGGTGTTTACATAATGCGAAAGACCTTACCAAACAGGCACGTGCACACATAGACATCAAAGGGTGCTTGAGCCCCTGCCCTTTTGGCCGTCAAAGAAAAAGTGCCCTTTTACTACTTTTACTACGGTGAAGAAAAATAAATGCAAAATGCTCCTCTCCAATCTCCATGCCCTACTAGAAGACAACATGCAAGAGAACTGCCCCTTTCTTACTCTCCTGTACTGTACTGGAATGTATCGTTTTATTTTGAAATAATTGCCCGGGCCCCTGCAGTGCCGCAAGTGCCGTGCAGTGCTGTGCTGTGCAGTGCTGTGCTGTGCTGTGCAGTGCGCGCACAGAATTATAGCCGATCTACAAGCTCACAACGCGGCGCAACGCAGCGCCTTGTGAACCTGTAGATTGGCTATTTTCGCTGGCTAGACATCAATACAGCCTGCCGCCCGCGCACCTGCAGGCTGTAGAAGAAAGAAGATCTTGCTTAATTGCGTGCAGTGCTGTGCAGTGCGAGCACAGAATTATAGCTGATCTACAAGCTCACAACATGTTGCGCTGTGACGCGACGCGTTGTGAGCTTGTAGATCGGCTATTTTCGGTGCGCGATACCGCGCACAGTGAAGTATATGCACAATTGAAACCTTGCCGGCACATGTCCACTCACATTCAATCAATGAATGCAATAAGTAACCCAAATGGATTAAACGCAAGATTTAGCCAACACCATGCATCTGTGACTTGAAAACAACATGCACACTTTGGAAGTACCCTACGTTAAACTTTTGGAATATCCGACCGCACCATGATGTGAGTTCATTGAATCTGTCTGTCACTTTCATGCTGGCTAGAGGATTGCTGTAAATCCAAAAAACGCTTACAGTTCAATTATCAGGTACACAACGAGATCGGCCTTGCATCTTTTCTTTATTCTCTTTACTATTCATTTATTGTGTCTTGCCACGAAAACATGGCTGTGTTGTGGATAGTGGATATTAGCCTATAGTGCAGTGTATCTTCTTTGATGCAGTAGCGTTGGTCTCAACAGTCTGCGGTCTACAGTCAACACTGCAGTCATAGTTCTTTGTCTATTCATCCCACTGAGCACAAAACCTGATTTAGATGTCTAGTCTATATCAAGACCTAATTTCACCGGTCTATTTTTGGTCTTTCTTTAGACCAATTCTAGCTGATCGAATTATATGCATTATTCCATACTTGTTGCTTGTAAAAAACAGCTTTAATTCGCACTCTTGATTGTCAAATATTGGACTAAATGCTTTTTAAGAGGTATTGGTATTAAAATAGTTTGTTTCGTTTTAGCAGCCATTTGGCGTTTTCACTTGAACCATACTGTATATCAACGTTTTAATGAAAACCATTTTTAGACCATAACATATGTTTTACATTTTTATCAAGTTGTTCATTATCGGATGCTAACAGTATAGCTTGAAATGATTAGACCTCCGGGTTCTACCTTAATAGTTGTAGTGTGCATCCACTGAGCAGTTTTCTGGCCATTACACATCATTTAGCCGTCTAAAAATCTGGGCAATAAGTCCTTTGAAAAATTCTAAAATTGTAATAAATAACGGCATAATGCCATGGTGCTGCTCATGACAGCATACTGTTACTTCTCTGAGTTACATAATTCATTCTGACAGCAACAGACACAAACACACAAGACTGCATGTCTCCCCGGCCACATCCCCACCCCACCATATTCAATGATAATGATTAAATAAAATCGTTTTATAGCTATGCATCAATATAGTTAGTTTGCGTTGTCAAACAAAATGCGCCGACGCGATATGTCAAATACTAATAGTGCTGGAACACATCACAGATTCAAGTGGTTGTCGTGGTCCAGCAGTAGCGCACATGTTTCATTACCAGAAGTTCCCGAGTTTGAACCCTGTCGACTCCCTGTCAAATAATAACAGTGCAATAATGCATTACAAATTCGATCAGTTGCGGTGGTCCAGGTAGGGTACGGCTCTCAGAACCACATTTTTTTTGATTTTAAACCCTGCTGGCTCTACTTTTGCTGGCCGCTCACGTTGTTTAAATCACGTTGAAACAACGACTTGTTTAAATCTGGGTTATGTCTAGACGGTGAAAAAACTCCCAGGAGACCTCATATAAACCAAGCGTTAGGTTACGGCTAAGACGTCAAATGAATGTGATTTAACCCTCAAATTGCTGAAAGGGATTAATGCACCAAAATATGGCTATTTATGTGCCAAAAATGTGACAAAAAAGTTTCGCTGGCAGAAGGTGCCCCTCTCAGACTTGAGCCCCTGCCCCTCCAATTCTCTCTGCACGTGCCTGCTGTACAGTGTTCAGTAACAGTGTTAAATAGCTCTATATTGTGACAGTAATCATTGCTATAGAGTGTTTGTTCAGTAACAGTGTTAAATAGCTTTATATTGTGACAGTAATCATTGCTATAGAGTGTTTGTTCAGTAACAGTGTTAAATAGCTCTATATTGTGATAGTAATCATTGCATTTAACCACTTAAACCTCAATACTTAGTAAACTTGACCTTTCACCCATGTACTTGGTCTGCTCTCTTTTCCCTCTACACCAAACCTTCTTGCCGAAAAAAATGATCTATATGCTCGTAGCGAGAGTTGTGAGCTTTTAGGTTGTTGCTTTAAATCGAAGGTTGCTTCGTAAGCTTATAGATCTGTTATTTTCATTATTTTTAACGATTGAAATGCATGGGACATTCTGCATTATGAGTACCTGTGCTTGGTTTACTTTTACTCAAGTACATTTTGAATTTCAGACTTTTACTTGTAACAGAGTATTTCTATATTACATTATTGATACTTTTACTTAAGTAAGAAACGTGGGTACTTTTTCCACCACTAATTGACACTAAGGTCTCAGAGGTACTTGCCCGTTGGGAGAGTACAGGTCATGTTCTACTTGCCCAAAGGTCATGCCCACTTTAGCCTGATTTCAAGACTCTACGCTGGAGCTTAAGAGTCTGAGCCTGTCTGCATACTATTTGATTGAAAAGGGGAGGGGATTTCAAATTTGAAATTCCCAATCACAAGCGATCTGGTGGGAGGGGTTGTGTTTGACTTTTGCACACAAAACAATCCCTCCTCCCCCTCCCCTCAATGACATGCACCCAACAGGTCACTGTCTTTGATGTTTCACTGATTAGAGAGAATCACTAACGAGCTATTCGACACTTGTATGGCTCAATCAATGACTGCCCTTTTGAAGTTCAAAGGGAGCAATTAAGAACTCTGGTGAGCCACGCAGCCACCCCTCCCTCCAATGTTTCTGTTGATTTTCACCCCACCCCCCCTCTCTCTTGCTTTGAATTCATTGGTCGGTTTCGCTCGGTTTGAGAGGTTTTCGTTAGCAAGAGCCACGTCATATGACACATCCAGACCAAGAGATGCAGTTCACTCAGAGAGTGGGCGGGTCTATTGGCTGGAGCCAGGCTATGCCCACTTGCCACAAAGGTTAATCATCTATCATAAAATGATAACAAAGGTAACGTTTGTGTTTGTAGAATGTTAAATCCAATAGATAAGTGCAGAGAGGCCACAGTCACACAGTTCTGTGACAAAACCTGAATGAGTGAAACCGCTAGCAGCGCCACCCATTGGGAGAGGCGAAACCGACGTTTGCCTGGGGCACCAAGTCTCCAAGGGCGCTGTGCCGCTATGTCACCCCTATGAAATGTAATACCGGTAATGGCCGCCAGACTGGAGTTAATCAGACTCATTCATACTGATGTTCTCCTGTGAAATGGTGCCCCCCTAAGGTAGCATTTTTCTATGAGACACACCATCGCATGTGACAGCCCGTGTACAAAGCATGCAACCTAACTGACTGCCAGCCAGTGCCAGTGGAGAAACACACAGTTCCATGTTGCTTGGGAAGTCCACTTCCATGACAAATGATTGTATTAAGTCCCTGTAAATATTTAAATGTAGGCTATTTTAAAATAGCCGATGTACAAGCTCACATCTGTGCTCACCCACATTTTACCAGGCCTTGTCAGTTGGTACATCCTGGCTAGGATCATTGTTCTTCATGAATGACCAATAATATTTAATGAAGACAGAATGCACTGCCTGTCAGGACAACCTGGAAGCAAACTGCACTCCACAAATGGACCAAGCGTTCTTAATAAAGTTTGATTGATCGATAGAAACGGTTTTGTGAACCGTTGCTGCTAATTAACACTTTGACCGCCACGGAGGTCATATGACGTCACGCTTTTACCCCCCCCCCCGCGCTGCCACCGGCGTCAGTTGACGCCGGAATGTCTTTTTTTTAATTAACACAAGATTAGGAGCATATGTATCACTGACGCTTGGATTCAGCCGTCCTGGGCCCTGGAATGACTAAAATCACCATGGTTACCATTGTGTGGCCAATCAGCTTGTGTTACCTTGTGTTACCATGGTGATTTGGTACATGACCGTCCTCCCCAGGCCTGGGATTGCTGGATGGACGGCATTCACGGAAGGAGCAGCAGCCATGTGTTTGGGGGGGGTTTAGTTTAGTGCTTTACTATACTACTGAGGACTACTTCTACAGCCGTTACATGTGATCTGAAAAGTTTTACTGGATCGTCATGGTTCATCGACCAGGCCACCAGGGACCACCGAGCCGCGGCGTCGCAGCGAAAAGAACTGCTATATAAAGTAAGTGGTTGTTGCTAGATTGATTGATTGATATACAGTGGTGTATTGGCGTGTTTGGGGGGGTCGCCGACGTCGCTCCGAGAGCAAGCATGAGATGAGAGATGATTATGCTCATCTCGGATCACAACAGGTGGTCCGCGCGCGGACCACCGATCGAGCAGGGCGTTTAGCTCAGCGGCGTCAGTTCAGAAAAAGCTAAGTTATGGCAACATGACTGGTGTCTTTCACGCGCGCGAGGCTCGCGTGCAAGACACCAGTCATGTTACCATAACTTTACAACAGGCACGATTACAGTACATTTTATTATATTCCCCCTGTAGCCAAGGTATGGCAGCTGCCATAGCTTGCCATACCCAATTGACGCCTCTTTAGCTTAGCTTGGTGAGAAAGGAGGACAGATGCTCCATTTAGTGCAAAACAAACACATCCCAGCAAAACAACCACTATAAGTCACTCGCAAACGTCGCAGTCTGACCAATCCAGCGAGATGGAGATCGAAAAAGAATCCCAGTGGTAATCCTCATTGTATGTTTATAGTTTTATCGTGTTTTATTCTAAAGGTAACCCATCGAAGCGGTGCCAACGTTGTTTGCTAAGCCTGCTCAGATTTCCTCTCTCTCTTCCTCTCTCTCTCTCTCTCTCTCTCTCTCTCCCTCTCTCTCTCCCTCTCTCTCTCTCTCTCTCTCTCTCTCTCTCTTTTTTTCGCTAGAGAACCAACTGCGTTAGAATAAACCTTACAGCCATGATACAAGAGAGAAAGTTGGGGAGAGAGAGATTGATTGATTGATTGATTGATTGATTGATTGATTGATTGATTGATTGAAGACTTTATTAGAAGTTTGCATAGGAAAAGGTACAGTTTCATGACGGTACAGTTCACTGGTACAAGGTCTACTAAAAGGAGATCATGAGATCCATGAAAAGACTATGCTTATTTCCATAGTAAACCATTGCAGTATCTCATATAACATTGAATGACAGACGGATAGAACACAGTACTATGCAGTAGATATAGTCAGGAAAAAAGAGGGAAATAAAAAACAGTATAAAAACATACAGTAGGTAAATACAAAGAAGGGATTGATTGATTGATTGATTGAAGACTTTATTAGAAGTTTGCATAGGAAAAGGTACAGTTTCATGACGGTACAGTTCACTGGTACAAGGTCTACTAAAAGGAGAGCCATGAAAATACTAAGCTCATAGTGCCTTGCTGGGCTATGAGCTTGTAGATCGGCTATTAGGCATCATATGTAAATGGCAGATCTACAAGCTCATAGCGCGGTGCCGGGCTATGAGCTTGTAGATCTGCTATTTTGGAAATATATGTACCTGTGTATATAAAATGTATAGCAAATAATTATATATACCTTATGGTAATTATGTTTTTTTTTTTCATAATTACTCTTACTTGCAGTTGCCTGGTCTGGATTCTAACATGGTGAAGTTTGTCGCAGTTGGCTTGAATTTGTCAATACAAACATTTCCATATGAATGTACATACATTTTTATTTAATTTTATGTATTATGACTTTGAATTGCTCAGGGTAGTTTGACCGTTTTAGTTTGAAGTGACTAAAATGATGATTGCAATGGAACACATCTACAACTATACTGAAGTGAAACAGCAATGTAAAGTTTTTTTTTAATCTTTATCAGAGTTTTTATCTTTATTTTTGAGATGTCTGATGTCTAACTGAAGGCTTGAATAAAAAATCCCAGGTCAAAACACAGTGGATTCTACTCTGTCTCTCCTTCATCCTGGGAAGATGAAAAAAGAGCCTCTGTCAGTCTCCTGGCTTCTTCCACTTTCCTGCCTTATAACTAGACCACGGTACAACTTTTTTTAACTTTTTTTTTTCAGCATTATGGCCGGCACCCTGTTCTTCATTTAGAGGTACTGTGTGTTCTTGTACCATTTACCAATTTGTTTCTAGGGCTTCTGAAAGTTTTTTTCCTTTGACCTCAATTATCTCAGAAAGTAAATTTCTGATGCTCCTTTTTCATCTGTACAGCTTTCGCTCTCCCTCAGGTTTCTCCACAGCAGAACACCACAGCAGGACGAAATTTTTATGGTGAAAGCTAAGGTTCCGACTCTATATTCTCTGAAATTTTTGTCAATTTTCGTACATCCTACCATTTTCAATTTATTCCGTCAAAAATGAATGGGCCTCTATGGTGGCAAGGGTTTTACCCTTAAAACCCTTAACATTGTGGCAGTCAAAGTGTTAACACTTCTGCTGCCTTTGACAGTCCTCACCGTCATTTAAAGGGTTAATATCATGGTGCCGTTGACAACGCTCACCGTCACTGTTACTGTAAATACATTAAAAGTATTATTACTTACTGTACGTCGCACCGGTCCAGCCCACAACGGAAATGTCCGCGATTTGTTTACAACGCACGTTGGGCGTGCACGCAAAGTGAAGCTCCTCCATAGTAAATCCATTGAGAGGCTGCGGTATCCTATCAAACCACATTTCACATATTTTGTACTTATTGTACTCTCATTTCTACTCCAAACTCAAGGGTGTCAGATAGGAGTGGGACAGGGGCAAAGGTCTGCTCCCAGGACTGTATTAACATACTAAAGATCTTGCATATTGGTGTTTCTCCATTCTCTATTTTGGGGTGGGTGTCAGGCCCTTGTCTTTGTGTAAAATGTTACCTGCTGTGAGTAGCTATTGATAGGTGTTTACCGTCAACAGGGCCTTCTGCCACAAGGCAGTCAGCGTATTGAGGAGATACCAATCTAATAAACATCTCTGGAGGTCTGGACCAATAGAAAGACAGAATGTGTCTTAGAAATGTATAAAACCTGGGCAAAATAATGTATTGGGTGGCTCTGAACTCTGAGGCTGTCTATAAAAAGACTCAGAGTAGGCTCTTCTTCCTGAGGAGGCTCCGGTCCTTTGATGTGTGCAGTAGAATGCTGCACATGTTCTACCAGTCAGCTGTGGCAAGTGTCATGTTCTACGCTGCAGTCTGCTGGGGAGGCAGCCTGATGGACAAGGACGCTAAGCGGCTGAACAAGCTGGTGAAGAAGGCTGGCTCCGTTCTGGGGGAGAGGCCGGACTCACTGGAATTGGTTGTGGAGAGGTGCACAAATAACAAGAGCAGGGCCATAATGAGCAATGCTAGCCATCCTCTCCACAACATCCTAAAAGGCCAGAAAAGCAGTCGTAAGGACATGTTCCGTTCATGGCCCTGCAACAATAATCGTTTTAAGAACACTTGTATTCCCTCCGCCATTAGACTTTTTAATTCGATGGCCGCTAGACCTGGACTACTAATTAGTTTTTTAGGCCTATGCAATGGACTATTTATTATTATCCCCATGGTTACCTTTTTAAATGCGTTTTAATGTTTTTATGTGTATTCACTCTCTGTTTTTAACCTGTGTCCAATTCCTCTTTTTGTGTTGTGTTTTTAACTAATATGCCTGTATGTAGCTATGGGATATCTGAATTTCCCCTCGGGGATCAATAAAGTATCTGTCTGTCTGTCTGTCTGTCTGTCTGTCTGTCTGTCTGTCTGTCTGTCTGTCTGTCTGTCTGTCTGTCTGTCTATCTATTCATTCATTCATTCTTGGCCAGATGCCGGAGGGCTGCTGTGCCTCTGTGCTGTGGCTCCCTATATCTATACAATAAACCTGGAATCAAACCATCTTTGCCTGTCTGCGTTCCTGCCTGCCTGGCTGTCTCTCTTCTTAATATCTTCTCTCCAAGCAACGAAGTTGAGTAAATAGTCGAACTCATAGACTTTAAGATACTTCAAGGCCCATAAAGAGACTTCATTTACTAAAAAAAAAAAAAAAATCATCCCAAGGCTGGCATGTTTACAGTACAAACAGCACTCGGCTGGGCGCACACTGTCATGTGACTAGATGACGTAAACGTTGAAGTCAAGTGATAATCCATCTGCGCAAAAACAACCCCACCCGGCCCTTCAAAATAATAGCAGCAGCCTACAGAGGAAACAACAAGGCACCAAGGCACCAGATGGGGCAGATGTACAAGCTCACAGTGCAGCACAAAGTGGCACACTGTGAGCTTGTACATCTGCTATTTTCAAACAGCCAAAGCTAGAAGCTAAAATGACACTGATGCTTTCCTGGTTTTAAGGGGTTAATAAATGCCATACTTATTCATACAAGAGAGTCTCACACAAGTGATTAAAATAGCTGATCTACAAGCTCACAATGTGTTGTATCGTGACGTGTTTTGAGCTTGTAGATTGGCTATTTTTACTTTTTTAAATATTTTGTTTGTTTTTTCTTTTTTTAATAATAAAAACTCTTAAAGTAGGATTTTACATTTTCTGTTCTTATGTTGTTATGATTTATAATATTATAATTTATATCTGTAAAGTAATTAGTAACTTACGTTTCAAAATAAATTGAGTAAAAGTACAATATTTGCATCTGAAGTGTAGTGGAGTAGAAGTTAAAGTATTGGAAATAGGGAATACTCAAGTAAAGTACAAATACCTAACAATTGTACTTAAGTACAGTACTTAAGTAAATGTACTTAGTTACTTTACACCACTGCTTGAAACAGAGTATTTCTATATTGTGGTATTGATAGTTTTACTTGTAACAGAGTATTTATTGATACTTTTACTTGTAACAGAGTATTTATTGATACTTTTACTTGTAACAGAGTATGTATTGATACTTTTACTCCAGTACTTCTTCCCCCACTGGTTTCACTCAGACTCATTAATGTGATCATGTTTCTCTTCAGCTCTCCAGGCTCTCCACACAACAGGTAAACAAACATCAATAAACACATCAATATTATACATTTTAACCTAGAAGTAATATAAAAGTAATATTACTTTATTTAACTGTTTATTCTATTGTCTGTGTACAGAGTCTGATGATGTCAGGTTGGTGGGAGGAGCCAGACGCTGTACTGGTAGACTGGAGGTGAAACACCAGAGAGAATGGAGAACAGTGCTTCCTTATGGCTGGAACCGTCAGCATTCATCTGTAGTGTGTAGACAGCTGGGCTGTGGCTCTGTTGTTTCTACAGAGAGGAGACGTGGTTCTACATGGCAACCTACATGGAGGATTACATCTAAATGTGTTGGATCTGAATCTTCACTGAGGGAGTGTGGAGGTATAAGACAGTCTGATAGAGACTTCTCCAGTCTGGAGCTGATCTGTTCAGGTAACATGACTTCAACAATGACACTAATCTATACTGTCTGTCTGTCTGTCTGTCTGTCTGTCTGTCTGTCTGTCTGTCTGTGTGTGTGTGTGTGTGTGTGTGTGTGTGTGTGTGTGTGTGTGTGTGTGTGTGTGTGTGTGTGTGTGTGTGTGTGTGTGTGTGTGTGTGTGTGTGTGTGTGTGTGTGTGTGTGTGTCCGTGTCCAGAGGAAGTGGATAATGTTGCTCAGGAGAGGGAACCAAATTCAGAGTGAACATTTTTATCTAATAGCTTTGCTTCTGGGGGTCCCTGGAACAACATGTATTGAGATGGGGGTCCCTGGAACAACATGTATTGAGATGGGGGTCCCTGGAACAACATATATTGAGATGGGGGTCCCTGGAACAACATATATTGAGATGGGGGTCCGCAGCCAAATGCATATCATTTTGGGGGTCCTTGAAATGACAAACTATGAGAACCACTTATAAAGCAACATGAGTTTATTTGTAGAATCAGCCTATCAGTGGTTAAGGACCCCCAAAATGATATGCATTTGGCCGTGGACCCCCAACTCAAATATTAGCGTTAAAAATGTCCACTCTGAATTTGGGTCTTGTCCTAAAATAATGCTGGTCCAGGGGCCCTGGCGGGGGTTAATCCGTCCCTGACACCAAGGTCACAGTAATCCTGCTCTTCTCCTTCCCCACACATCACAACTTCTCCTCTGTTGTTTGTTCACTTGGACCACTTTGAACCTCTGCTGGAGAGGGTCACGTTTATGGTGTAGAATAAAGACACCCCACCCCAAATAAATGAAAATAAAATAAAATAAAATTTGGTTTCAGTTTGCCTTTGCCTTGGTTCCATCAATAAACGTTGTGAAAATAGACGATCTACAAGCTCAAAACGCCTCGCAACGCGAGGAGCTTGTAGATTGTGTATTTTCACAACGTCTCATTATAATTTTTTCTGACAATTTGGCCAATATCTGTTTCCAATATATATTTTTTTTCTTTTCAACAATTTCAGGGACCCCCTGCTCTATCCCATTGAATTGAATACCCCTGGTGTAGAATAAATCCCCCCCCCCCCCCCCCCCCCCCCCCCCGCGCAACATGAGGCGTTGTCAGCTTGTAGATCGAGTATTTTCACAATGTTTGCCTCGTTATAATTGTTTCTTACAATTCGGCCAATACGTTTATTCATTTGTTTTGATGCATTAATTGTCTTTAAAATAATTAGTTGTTTTTAATTTAATATAAAGGTCTAAAAGTCATTAAATTGTCACTTTCTCTGTCAATTTCTCTGTCTGTCTGTCTGTCTGTCTGTCTGTCTGTCTGTCTGTCTGTCTGTGTCTCTCTCTCTCTCTCTCTCTCTCTCTCTCTCTCTCTCTCTCTCTCTCTCTCTCTCTCTCTCTCTCTCTCCAGAGTCAGTGAGGTTGGTGAATGGTCCTGGTTGGTGTTCAGGCAGAGTGGAGGTGAAGTCTGATCAGTCCTGGCTGTCAGTGTGTGAAGGTGACTTTGACCAGCAGGATGCAGAGGTGGTCTGTAGGGAGCTTGGCTGTGGGGCTCCTTCAGTCCTCCAGGGGGCGCTCTATGGAGAAGGGAAGGCTCCCATGTGGACCAAAGAGTTCCAGTGTGAAGGCAGTGAGTCTGTTCTCCTGGACTGCAGAACCTCAGACTCAACTAGAAACACCTGCTCACCTGACAAGACTGTTGGACTCACCTGCTCAGGTAAAAGACAAACTACACTTTATTGATTATTAGTTTACAGTCAAAGTAATATTACTTTTTGAACCACTTCAAACCTATATTTAGTTCACTGTATTCCCAAGGCTGTATACCAGGCCCACTCCCGTTTTCACTCTAAAATAGCAGATCTACAAGCGGTGTTGTACCCGAACGCGTTCAATGAACAATCGTTCACGAATGCATTCATATTTTGGCTGAACGTGAACTGAACGTTCTTTGTTTCTGCTTGATGAACGCTATTGTCGAACGCGTTCATTCTGACATCCATGAACGGCACTCGTCGGCTCGTTCGTGCGGCGGTCCGCGGTCGTCTGTCCTCGCATCTTTCTTTTCATTCACATGCTCCAATAGCACCCAGCTGCAGACTTGCAGACCTCGCGGACGTTGACATGTGAGCGGTGCTGTTGTCTGCCTGGGTGCTTCTCTTCAAGTTCACATGAAGCGCTGTGTGAGTCTCCGCCTCGTTACGTCTCGCAAGTAAAGCCTGACTATACTTCGCCGTATGATGTGAGTTGCACGCCGAAAATAGCAGATCTGCAAGCTCACAACGTGTCGTCGCATCCACGAGACAACGTGAGCTTGTAGATCAGCTATTTTAACCAACGCTTAAACATGCAGATGTGTGCGACGTTTAGAAACCTCTGCCTTCACAAGGGTGCAGGAAGACTGGGCACTAGTGGGCACCTAAATATTGTGGGCACTTCAATGTTAAGTTGGATGAAATTATTGCTGTGTGTGGTTCTATATGGGCTGTGACAATAATTTTGACAAATAATAGCTTGCAGTGACATAAACAAAAGAAGAAAAAATTGAATAGACAAAAGTATAAAAATATTCTGTTTAAAAAAAGAACTAAAAAAGAACTAAGTTAGTTCATTTTGGGGAACCATGAACTTTAGTTCAAAATGTAGAATTATGAACTATGAAATGAACTAGTTTATTTTAGAAGGGGGGGAAAGTTATATGGCCCAAGGTGGAGGGGCCCTTAATTATTTTATACTTTAGCTATTGAAAAATAGCTAATCTACCATATCAAACCGAGTGTTGTGCGTCAAGCTTGTATATCTGCTATTTTTTTTTTTTTTTTTAAGTTGTGGAAATGGGTGCAAATCTTTGAATATATGTATTTCTTTGTTACTCAAATGTTACTCCTGGGGGGTCCCTGGAACTAAATATTTTGAGATGGGGGTCCATGGCCAAATACATATCATGTTGGGGGTCCTTCACATGAAAAGGTTTGGGCACCACTGACATAGAAACATAGGTTTAAAAAAAAAAAAAAAAAAAAACCCTTAGAAGGATTTGAAATATTCAAAGACTTTCACAAATGTTCACGATTTGTCAGAAATAGTAGATCTACAAGCTCACAGCGTGGCACTCGGTGCCGCGCTGTGAGCTTGTATATCTGCAATGTTTCAATAGTTAAAGCTCAAAATAATGTGTAATCATGCGTTCCCAGTTTAACAGTTTGACTGCCACGGGAGGGATATACCGCCCGCCACTTCCTGCGCAATCTTGCCAATTAAAAAGTAGGGAGGGATATACCGCCCGACCCTTTTTTTTCATATTACAGTAGTACAGTGTTGGATCTATGCGGTAACCAAGATACAGCCCTTTTGGACGATGGGACGGTCGTCATGCATGACAATTCAGTGGCGTCAGTTCAGAACAAGCTAAGGTATGGCAACATGACTGGTGTCTGGTGAAGACACCAGTCATGTTGCCATACCTTAGCAACAGGCACGATGAAAAGTACATTTTTATTATTTCCCCCTGTCAAGGTATGGCAGCTGCATACCCCTGCCATACCCAATTGACGCCCCTGCATGACATCACACGCTCATTTGACCAAATTCAAGCATGCTGGTTGGCCGGTTCCCCCCAGAAACAAGGGTCTCAAAGAGTTCAGTGACTTAATCAGAGGGAGAGAGAGATATATTGAGAGAATGAGCTAGAATTAGTTATAAAATCACTAGATGTCGTATTATTTAGAGAGATAGAGATAGAGAGAGAGATCGGAAGGTAGAGGTTTTACCTAGGAGGAGTGGGGGAAGGGAAGGGCTAGTTTCTTTGTAGGTTGGGGGCGTCCATTTTGTAAAAAAGTTACCGGACCGTTGCTCCGCTGATCAGAGAGCAAGTCATGGCCGCACATGGAGACCAAGCAGGCAGCCGAACCATGCCCCGTGGCCGTGGACACTCAGCCCCCAGCCTCCGCCGATGGCGCGGCATGCATGCTGCCCGTGGCAGACCACCGATCGCGGCGGTTTCTCCCCGCGCCATGCCCCGTGGACAGTCTAACTCTGGACAACAAGCCCGCAGTCTCCGGCGGTGACATGCATGCTGCCCGAGGCAGACCATCGATCGGTGCGTTCTCTCCCCGCGCCCTGTAGGAAGCACTGCTGAGCTGTGATCAGCGAACCCGGTAAGCGTTACAACGTTTATGTTCTCTACGATTCACTTTGTTCTTTACGTCTGTCTTTCAATGTTATATGAGATCAGTGGTGTGTTCTACCTATAACGCACGTATACGGCGTCTGCTGTCGGAAAATAAAAGGCAGGGGCAGGTAGGATTAGCCCAGGGGGTCGCTGGAACCTCCATAGCACCGGGGAGTCGGGGACTACCCTCCACACCTCGCCCGACTTGGGACACCCTCGCAGGCACGGCGCCGCCAGGCGCCGGCCTCTATACCTCCGTGATGGAGGAACAATAAAATATGAACGGCGTCTGCCCTCGTGAACCTTTCAAAGTAGCGTATTTGATAGGGATTATGTACTATAGCGTCTGCCCTGGCCAAACGAATAGTAGCTGATCGTATGCCCTCAAAAAAAGTCTAGAACACACCACTGTATGATATGCATAAAGTGTGTTCCTGTGGAAATGAGCCATGAATCTGTAGGTCTACTCTAATGCAAGCTTGTAATACATTCTTCAATCAATCAATAACCGATGTCAATAAGCCTGACCTGCTATTGTTTTTTTTCCACGTAGGGTGCATTTGGTAATATACAATTCAATTCAAAGGAGCGTTATTGGCATGAGAAAACATAAGTTTACATTGCCAAAGCAAGTATCACAAATACAATAAAAAAAACAGTTGAAAATATACAGTTGGAGGGGGTACAGCATTGTTCAAACAGAGCTATGTCGCATTGTCATTTTATATATATACAGGGTACAAATAGCAGCATTATTTTCCTCATAGTACATAAAGGTATCAGCTCTGTTTCATACTGTATGTGCAGTAGGTCTAGATGTCAATCCATGGTTTGTAGTAGGTGTATGAAGTTCCTCCAACTTCTTCCAGTAAGAATACATTTCTTTATAGTTTAGTTTTTTATTGTGTGTGTATACCTAGATAGATAGTTTAGTAATACAATCTGTGTGTGTGTGTGTGTGTGTGTGTGTGTGTGTGTGTGTGTGTGTGTGTGTGTGTGTGTGTGTGTGTGTGTGTGTGTGTGTGTGTGTGTGTGTGTGTGTGTGTGTGTGTGTGTGTGTGTGTGAGTGACATAATAATCTATCAAATCGATCTCAAATCTGTATCAAATTTGTATCAAAGCAGAGCCTATAGAATTCAGTGGCCACGTATATATACATATATACAGTGCTTAATTTGTCAATGAAAAGGTGGGGGATCCTGGGTTTTGTGTGCACACGCGCACATGCACGCACATGCACGCGTGCACGTACACCTGCACGCACATGCACGCGTGCATGCACACCATTTTCCGAATACACCAAGTATAACATTATTGCGGAATCAACAGTAATATCTATAATAGGCCTATATTAAGTTATATTACTTTTTTTTAACCGGCAAAAGAAAATAGATGTGATCTGTTTAGCCAGCTCCTTTTAAAACAGAATCCAATTTATTGGAAAAATAAGTCTCCAATCAGTCATACAAACTTTATTTGACAGCTGTGATCAGTGCATTTACCAGACATTTAAACTGTCAGTAATTTTACCCCATGCTCTGTATGGTCTGCTCTTTCCCCTACACCCTACCCCTCAGAATAAAGGGATAGGGGTTTAAGTCAGTAGTGATTTACTGTGTTACCTTGTGTGATTTAAGTTAATAAATCACACAAGGATAGACCCCCTGTAGTAACTCTTGAGGACTCTGAGCAACCCCCTGTTGAAGACCCCTGCCTATATTATCCTGGCTTAAATAATAAATATTTTCTTTTCTGGATTCTGGCTAAAAAGTGTATTTTAGACATGAGGTGGGGGGCTCTAGCTGGGTGTTCCCACTATATTGGGCATTCAGCTGCTCCCTAAAACAGTCTGTTTCGTTGAGTACACGTCAAAGTGTAGTTTTATTTATTAACAGGGGAGAGGCTGAGCAGTGAGCACATAACGTTAACGACCAGAGCTCCAGTTTGTTTGGCTAACGTGAAGGCTAGGCTACGCTAACTGGCTAACGGCAACAGTCAGTGCTTGAGATTTGAATGTGCTGCGGGTGATATGCAAATGCTTTATCATAACGTGCACAAAACCGTGCTTTTATTGTCCACGCTCCGCTCCAGATTTAAAGCAATCGATTGCTTTTTAAATGTAAACGTCGCATGATCCACACATGTAAGCGTGCCGGGCTGGTAACAGGTCTGTCCCCCTCTCGGCTCCCGGCCGTTAGACAGCCTTCAGCACAGCCACAGCGCAGCGCAGCTGAATCTGATCCAGTCAACGGCCGCGTCATAACTGTGCGCAAGTTGCTGCGCTGACAGACCTACAAGCCATATTGCATCTCTGGTTGATATGGGTGGATAGCTTGTAGATCTGTTCTTTTTGTGCAGGGAAGGTCCCGGATCCTTGATTCCAAATCGAATAGGTGGCGGATCCAATCAAATAGGTCCCGGTCCGTAAAAGCAAGGTAGCGGAACAAGATCCGGCTTGTTCCGGCACAAATTAAGCACTGCATATATACATTTGAAATTATTTAGACTAGTGAAAACAGCCGATCTACAAGCACACAACGCCTCGCTTGTAGATCTGCTGTTTTCACTACTTTTGTGCGACAGCCTTTGCTAAAGAACATACAAATTATACAGAAGCACGTTCATTTAGTATTTTGTATTTATTTCTATCATATACAGGGCCCGTGGAGTCTGACTGGATGGAGGAAGGATGGGAGCCCGATCTGCAACCAGACCAATGACAACGCAGAGGACAGTATGATGGCGGAGATAGCGAGAGCGGAGGAGTCAGGCATAGGTCATACACACTGTAGGTTCGCTGCCTGGACCAATGTCACTCTAGGGGAGCTGAAGAACTTTCTGGGACTTCTCTTCCTCACAGCTATCGTTCACAAGCCGGAGATTGCCATGCAGTGGTCAAAAAAACATTGCCATGCCGTACTTTCCCAGAACAATGGCAAGGAACAGGTACCAGGCCATTTTGAGGCACCTGAGGTACACACGCACGCACGCACGCGCACACACACACACACACACACACACACACACACACACACACACACACACACACACACACACACACACACACACACACACACGGTGAACAGTACCATCTTTGACCTTGATTTGTGGTGCCTTTGACTCCTGAATGTTGGCTTGTTGAATGCCTTTTTTTGACTTTTATATTATTTTATTTATTCTTTACTTGCTGCACATTTATTTTATTTTACTTTTATCCAGTTATATTTTATTTTTGTGAAGTCATATTTGTGATTTTTTTTTGGAAATATTTGTAAATATTGTTGAACATAAATATGTTCATGCTGGATGTGTGAGGTACTCACCAGGGTTAGGGTTCGATGTTGCCATAAAATAAAAGGTTGACATCGCTTTTCTGACTTTTTGTCTTCCTGACCTTCTAGACCAGGTAAAAACACAGTGAATTCACAGTGCATAGTTCTATCAAAATGTAAGGCAATTTCCACCTTCTGAGTCATTTCATACTTTTTCACTTTGCCCCCTTGAAACTAGACGATGGTACAATATTTTTTTCACTTTTTTTGCAGAAAATGAAAGTAGGCATGCTATTGTTTCTGTCAAGGGTACTTGTGTTCCGTTACCATTTACCAATTTGTCGCTATGGCTTCCTAAAGTTTTTTTTCTTTGAACTCAAATATCTCAGAATCTAGATTTCTGAGGTTATTGACTGGTTTGCGCAGTGCGCACTCTCGAGCACCTATCTCCAAAACCGCTCACCGAAATCACTCCAAAATTATTTTGGTAAAAAAAAAAATCCTCTTTTACCAAACCTCCCATTTTTGTTCCGATGTGAATATCGGATCATTTTCAATATATTCCCTGGAATCGGGGCAGAATGAATGGGACCTAATGGTGGCATTGGTCAGGGTGGGGGGCCGGGGGGGTCTGGCAGTCAAAGTGTTAAACAGGTTATCCTCTCCCCCTATGAAGAACATTCATGGGGGGCCTGCAGTGAATCCTTGTACCCAGGGCCCAGAATTTGGTGTGACACCCCTTTGTGTGTGTGTGTGTGTGTGTGTGTGTGTGTGTGTGTGTGTGTGTGTGTGTGTGTGTGTGTGTGTGTGTGTGTGTGTGTGTGTGTGTGTGTGTGTGTGTGTGTGTGTGTGTGTGTTTGTGTGTGCTGCACTGCCTGCTAAATAAGTCATTGTCAGGCCGTTTTTAACAAAAATAAAACTATAATCCCCCCCCCCCCCCCCCCCCCCCTTGCGTTCAGCCCACCCTTGGATTTAGTACTTCCAGCGCACCAGATCTACAAGCTTGTATTGTGAGGAGTTGTGAGCTTACAGATGGTCTATTTTAGCAGACAGTTAACCCTAGAATAGAGACAGGAGAGTTCTTAATGTTTATTCTATTGTCTGTGTACAGAGCCTGATGATGTCAGGTTGGTGGGAGGAGCCAGCAACTGTACTGGTAGACTGGAGGTGAAACACCAGAGAGAATGGAGAACAGTGGATCCTTATAACTGGTACCAGAAGCATTCATCTGTAGTGTGTAGACAGCTGGGCTGTGGCTCTGTTGTTTCTACAGAGAGGAGAGATGGTTCTACATGGCAACCTACATGGTGGATTATATCTGAATGTGTTGGATCTGAATCTTCACTGAGGGAGTGTGGAATAATGGAGTCTAGTAGTTCCTCCTCCAGTCTGGATCTGATCTGTTCAGGTAACAAACAATGACTTCAACAATGACAGTAATCTATACTGTCTGTCTGTCTGTCTGTCTGTCTGTCTGTCTGTCTGTCTGTCTGTCTGTCTGTCTGTCTGTGTGTGTGTGTGTGTGTGTGTGTGTGTGTGTGTGTGTGTGTGTGTGTGTGTGTGTGTGTGTGTGTGTGTGTGTGTGTGTGTGTGTGTGTGTGTGTGTGTGTGTGTGTGTCCAGAGGAAGTGGATAATGTTGCTCAGGAGAGGGAACCAAATTCAGAGTGAATATTTTTACTAAAATATTTGCTTCTGGGGGTCCCTGGAACAATATATATTGAGATGGGGGTCCCTGGAACAACATATATTGAGATGGGGGTCCCTGGAACAACATATATTGAGATGGGGGTCCCTGGAACAATATATATTGAGATGGGGGTCACTGGAACAACATATATTGAGATAGGGGTCCCTGGAACAATATATATTGAGATGGGGGTCCCTGGAACAATATATATTGAGATGGGGGTCCCTGGAACAACATATATTGAGATGGGGGTCCCTGGAACAATATATATTGAGATGGGGGTCCCTGGAACAATATATATTGAGATGGGGGTCCCTGGAACAACATATATTGAGATGGGGGTCCCTGGAACAACATATATTGAGATGGGGGTCTGTGGCCAAAAACATGTAATTTTGGGGGTCCTCCAGTTTGTCATGACAAACTGTGAGAACCACTTATAAAGCAACATAAGTTTATTTGTAGAATCAGCCTGTATCAGTGGTTAAGGACCCCCAAAATCATATGCATTTGGCTGCGGACCCCCATCTCAAAATACGTTGTTCCAGGGACCCCCATCTCAAAACATGTTGTTCCAGGGACCCCCATCTCAATACATGTTGTTCCAGGGACCCCCATCTCAATACATGTTGTTCCAGGGACCCCCATCTCAAAACATGTTGTTCCAGGGACCCCCATCTCAATACATGTTGTTCCAGGGACCCCCATCTCAATACATGTTGTTCCAGGGACCCCCATCTCAATATATGTTGTTCCAAGGACCCCCATCTCAAAACATGTTGTTCCAGGGACCCCCATCTCAATATATGTTGTTCCAGGGACCCCCATCTCAAAACATGTTGTTCCAGGGACCCCCATCTCAAAACATGTTGTTCCAGGGAACCCCATCTCAATATATGTTGTTCCAGGGACCCCCATCTCAAAACATGTTGTTCCAGGGACCCCATCTCACAATATGTTGTTCCAGGGACCCCTATCTCAAAACATGTTGTTCCAGGGACCCCCAGAAGCAAATATTAGCGTTAAAAAAGTTCACTCTGAATTTGGGTTTTGTCCTAAAATAATGCTGGTCCAGGGGCCCTGGCGGGGGTTAATCCGTCCCTGACACCAAGGTCACAGTAATCCTGCTCTTCTCCTTCCCCACACATCACAACTTCTCCTCTGTTGTTTGTTCACTTGGACCACTTTGAACCTCTGCTGGAGAGGGTCACGTTTATGGTGTAGAATAAAGACACCCCACCCCAAAATAAATACAAATAAAATAATAATCTGTAGTTTCAGTTTGTCTTTGCCTTGGTTCCATTGATAAACAATTTGAAAATAGCCGATCTACAAGCCCAAAACCCCTCACAACTTGAGGCCTTGTCAGCTTGTAGATTGTGTATTTTCACAATAGCCATGTTTCCATAAACTTATTCGAATTAGGGAAGCGAATTATCAGAAATACGCATTAAGACCAAGCGAATTTAGCATGTTTCCATTTGCGGGTGTCATTCGAATTAGCGACGGTCGCATGAGTTGATCGGGCTGATTGTTTTTTTTTCAGACCGAACCTGAGCACTGCATGTCTGACTGCTGTGACTCGGTCGCTGTCTAGTAGTGGGAAGAAGGGGTTATCAATCGTCATGGCACCAAATAACTTTTAAATATATTACAATTATTGGCGACGAGTCTCTTACAAAATTGGCAAGAGTTCCTTTCAATACATCAAGCTATATAACCTCTCCATCATCTGCATTAGTGGTGTGTGTTCCCCACACTCCCGCGCCCCCACCTTTGCGCTCAGGTTCACCGGGAAAACCGCGGTTGCGTCGCTGCACAGTGCTCATCCTGCAAGTCTCAGCGTTCTCTGGAAGGTGGCCGATCTGCAAGCTCACAACGCGGCGCGGAGACGCGGATGCAAGCTGCTGTGAGCTTGTATATCGGCCACTTTTGGCAAGCAACACCGTGTGATGAGGAAAAATTAGCCACGGATGGCTCGACTCCGGGAGGTGAAAACGGGAGGAATTTACACACAGTCCATGTCACTCCGTGTGTAACAAACAACCGGTTTGTTTTGTGGGCTATAAACGCTACAGTACAGTACAGAAATTTTCGTCGCCACAGGTGGCTGTAGGTACCTCTGGCCACCCACCCGTCTCTCTGGAGATGGGTGTGTCTAAAAATAGGAGGCCGTCCTTTCAGCTTATCTTCTGCAATACAGTTAAGTGACACTAGATGGCATAGCAGAGCAATTAGTTTAACTATTTTGCTGGGGATTGAAATGAACCACAGAAGAGACTAGATACTAGAGAGTAATTATACTTTAAATGGTGTAAAAATACATTTTGGCATAGGACTTTTTCATTAAATGTTAATTAAATGTCTCATTTGTATTTGTAAGTGTCCATTTAAAAATAAACACTGGGTCATTTTTGTTTCCTAGATTTTGTTTTTCATTATTATTTCAAAACATTTTCAAATCATTACCAATAATTTCATGAAGAAGAAACTAAGAAATCACATAAATTATAAAACAAGTGTTTAAGAAGTTGTGGAAAATAGCTGATCTACAAGCTCACCACACAAAAGCAACATGTTGTGACTTGTGAGGTGCTGTTTTCTCTAACAGGCTCACAACGCCAGCCGTTGTGAGCCTGTAGATCGGCTATTTTCAAATAGTCTGCAGGTATAAAATGTACTATGTTTTATAATATAATAATGTATATCTGCAAAGTAACTAGTAGGCCTAACTAAAGTGTTCATATTGTTGCATAGTCTCTCTCTCTCTCTCTCTCTCTCTCTCTCTCTCTCTCTCTCTCTCTCTCTCTCTCCCCCCCTTCTTTGTATATACTTACTGTTTGTTTAGACTTACTGTTTTCTTTTTTGTTCTTTCATTTTCTTTTCTTTACATATTTACAGCATAGTACTGTGTTCTATTCGTCTGTCATTCAATGTTATATGAGATACTTAAATGGTTTCCAGTGGAAATAAGCTTAGTCTTTTCATGGATCTCCTTTTAGTAGACCTTGTACCAGTGAACTGTACCGTCATGAAACTGTACCTTTTCCTATGCAAACTTCTAATAGTCTTCAATCAATCAATCAAAACTCTCTCTCTCTCACCCTATCCTAACGGCACACTTCACACTGAACCAACACAATAGTGTTTAAAAATAATTTTTGGCATTAAAGCTTTTTCATTTCAAGTAAATGTTGTCTCATTTGTATAGACACACTTTCAAATACACTGTCAGAGTTACAGACTTGGGGTCCATTTAAAAATAAACACTGGTTTTAGATTTTTCATTATTTCAAAACATTTTCAAAGCATTACCAATAATTTCATGAGGAAATCAAAGAAGAAACTAAGAAATCACAAATTGTAAAATACGTTTTTAAGAAGTTGATCTACAAACTCACAACACAGCACACAAGCAACATGTTGTGAGCTTGTAGATCTGCTGTTTTCTCTAGTTTGGGTCCCGGGCAAACTTATAATTTCTACTTTGGCTCTTGAGCTAAAAGGTTTGGGAACCACTGCCTTAAAAGAACTCCTATAGAGTCCCTGGAATCCACTTTGAGAACCACTGTTCTACAGTATAACCCAGTGCTTATTATTATTATTATTACCCCTATCGTTAAATCGGTCCACGAAGCCGAGGTCCTAGGGCTGGTGTACACGACAAATTTCCAAACCCCGCTGTGTGTTCCCTGGGGGCGTGAAAAATAAGGGGGTGGGCTCTACATGTCCTCTGGGACCCCATCTACGTATGGACACCACTTGTTCGCCCATCCGTCTTACGGATGCTTTTTTATTCCATTTTATTTGTTTTAGGGTCCTATCTTGCAGTTCAAGCCTATTTCCACAGGGTGGCAGGCTACTTTCCCAACCTACTGGAGGTGAACATGCAGGGGCGTCAATTGGGTATGGCAAGCTATGGCAGCTGCCATACCTTGGCTACAGGGGGGAAATAATTAAATGTACTTTTCATCGTGCCTGTTGCTAAGGTATGGCAACATGATTGGTGTCTTGCAAGACACCAGTCATGTTGCCATACCTTAGCCTTTCCTGAACTGACGCCGCTGTGAACATGTGTAGTTTGTGTACACAGCCAGCATATTACTCAATGCCAAACTTTGCACACACACTCCTTGCCTGCCAATCCACAACCTCCACCCCTCCAGGGACCCCCAGGGCTTATCTCCCGATTAGGACACTTTCCAGCATAGTGACATGCAGAACAAACTGTCCATATAGTATGGTTTACATAAAAGTCAGTTGTCTTTCACACACACACACACACACACACACACACACACATATACATATACATATACATATATATATATATATATATATATATATATATATATATATATATTTCATTTATTTATTTCATAAATATTTTTCATCACAATTGGGTTTGTGGGGAGCCATCCCTGCTTCAAGCTGTCACAGCACGGCACCAACACTTCAAACTAGTTAAAAAACCCAATACAGCAGATCTACAAGCACCTCACAGATCTACAAGCACCTCGCACATGCCAGTAGGTTGGCCTGCATAAGCCTTGCTGTCAACACACTATACTACACCACTCAGGCCACCAAGCCAGGTGTGGTCAATTAGTGCCTTCTTTTGATCAGTGGCTTCTGCTTGATGAGTGGCACCAGTCTGTCTTTGTTCCCTGGTCAGTCAAGTTCACTGGGAGAGAATGTTTCAGACCAGTGCAAGGGTATGTGTTTTCCATTTGGACTTACTGTGTTTTGTTGGTACAGTATGCGTGCGACTAACTAATATTTCTGATAATTCCAATTTGTTTGTTGTTTAATTAGCCGGATTGTGAATGCCCTGCATTTTTCTTTCATCTTTAGAACCACACGTGTGTAACAAAACAGAGTGGTGATCATTTGGTGTGGGTGAAGAGAAGAAAAACATTTCATTAAAGGAGTAGTTCACCCCCAAAGTGACTTTTTTTCTATTGAACTCAAGTCTCCATGGCGTGAGTAATACATTGAAAAAATAAGTCATTTTGGGGGTGAACTACTCCTTGAATGTCAGTTTTGTGGTGTTTTGACTGGACACCCTGAGGATATTGCCAGATAGATAGACAGACAGACAGACAGACAGACAGACAGACAGAGAATTGTAGGCCTTGCATTTATTTGACTTGGTTCCAACAGATGGCGAAAATAGCTAATCTTCAAGCTCACAATGCCTCACTGTTTGGACAAAGAGTTGAGGCGTTACATTTTGTAAAACACGGCCTTGTGAAAATAGCAGATCTACATGCTCACAACACCTCACAACGCAGTGCGGCGTGAGCATGTAGATCTGATATTTTCACAATTTCTGCCCCTAATATTTAATTTATCATTTTAAAAGTATTAAAAAGTCCTTAAATTGTCTCTTTAGAAATGTGCAGATAGCCTCTGTATACTGTTGAGTGGAAAAACAATGTTTCACATTAAGCTAAACATTTGGGACCACCCAAGATCATTTGGAGACCCCTCTAGGGGTCCCATAGTTGAACCACTGACTTATAAGGGGAGTATGGAGACCCCTCTAGGGGTCCCATAGTTGAACCACTGACTTATAAGGGGAGTATATGAGGCTGGATCCGTCTGGAACACTGCACTAGGCTCTCGCCAGCTCTGTAGCTCTCCACACTTGAACAGTTGTGTCCTTAAATTCAATTATAATAATTAACCCCTGTATATACGGGCATTAGTTTTACATGACTTTGTGTACACAGCCAATAGTTTTACATGAACATGTTCAGGCTTTAGTACTGTACTGTCTCGTGTAGCCCAACAGAGCCCATCACAGCACAACACGGCCCACCAGAGCCCAATACAGCCTACCAGAGCCCAATAGACTCCAGCAAACCTAAGTCCAGCCCAGTCCTGCCCAATAGGAGTATAGCCCAGGGAAGGGGGGTAGTTAGATGACTGCACCAGACTCCACCAGGCTGCTCCATGCTCCAGCCAGCTCTGTAGATCCTGTGTACACGGCACTCCTAACTCGAAAGGTCAAGGAAAAGGGTCGTTTTAGGCGTCAAAACAGGCCCTTTGTCCTTAAAATGAATAAAAAAATCAAAAAAATATGTTTTGTTTCAGGCAGGACACACGTTTCATATTTGAAGCATGCCCGATCTGATGGAATGGGTTTTGTGTCTCTCCGACACTTTGAACCCTTTACGATTGCGAAAAAGACACCGAAACCCGGATTTTTGTCCTTAAAATCAATAAAAAAATCTAAAAAAATCTGTTTGTTTTACGCAGGAAACACTTTTCATATTTGAAGGATGCCTGATCCGATGGAATGGGTTTCGTGTCTCTCCGACAATTTTAACCCTTTATGATTGCGAAAAAGACACGAAATTTGCACGCCACCAACACGATTACACATTCTTTCGGATAAAAGACACTTATTCTGACTTACTTTTTGACGCTGAATCCAACAAACCCGGTCTCGTGTCTCTACAACACTTTGAACCCTTTACGATTGCGAAAAAGACACCGAAACCCGGATTTTTGTCCTTAAAATCAATAAAAAAATCTAAAAAAATCTGTTTGTTTTACGCAGGAAACACTTTTCATATTTGAAGGATGCCTGATCCGATGGAATGGGTTTCGTGTCTCTTTGACAATTTTAACCCTTTATGATTGCGAAAAAGACACGAAATTTGCACGCCACCAACACGATTACACATTCTTTCGGATAAAAGACACTTATTCTGACTTACTTTTTGACGCTGAATCCAACAAACCCGGTCTCGTGTCTCTCCGACACTTTGAACCCTTTACGATTATGAAAAAGACACCGAAACCCGGATTTTTGTCTTAAAATCAATAAAAAAATCTAAAAAAATCTGTTTGTTTTGCGCAGGAAACACTTTTCATATTTGAAGGATGCCTGATCCGATGGAATGGGTTTCGTGTCTCTCCGACAATTTTAACCCTTTATGATTGCGAAAAAGACACGAAATTTGCACGCCACCAACACGATTACACATTCTTTCGGATAAAAGACGAAAGACTTATTCTGACTTACTTTTTGACGCTGAATCCAACGAACCCGGTCTCGTGTCTCTACGACACTCCTAACTCGAAAGGTCAAGGAAAAAGCCACTGTGTACACAGGCAATAGTTTTACATGACTTTGTGTACACGGCCAATAGTTTTACATGAACATGTCTAGGCTTTAGTACTGTACTGCCTCGTGTAGCCCAACAGAGCCCAGCACAGCACAACACAGCCCACCAGAGCCCAATACAGCCTACCAGAGCCCAATAGAGTCCAGCAAACCTAAGTCCAGCCCAGTCCTGCCGAGTAGGAGTATAGACCGGGGAAAGGGGGTAGTTAGATGACTCCACCAGGCCATTACTGTCCAGATCTGGCTTGAATAGGCCAGACCAGGGTAGACAGGACTGCACCAGACTCCACCAGGCTGCTCCATGCTCCAGCCAGCTCTGTAGATCCTTGCACATGTGATTAACCACTGTGTACACGGGCAATAGTTTTAAGTTTTACATGAACCCTCAGAGGGACACTGTGGGCTTATCAAGTGGTCCATGGCCGGTTCTCAAAGTGAGGTCGGGGGGCCCACAGTGTCCCTCTGAGGGGACACGGCACAGACCGTGTACACGAAGGGCAGGAGCAAGTGTTCAAGTCCCATAGAATCTATGGGAAATGTACACAGGCGTGTACAAAGTCACCAGTAGTTTTACATGAACCCTCAGAGGGACACTGTGGGCTTATCAAGTGGTCCATGGTCGGTTCTCAAAGTGAGGTCGGGGGACCCTCAGAGGGACACTGTGGGCTTATCAAGTGGTCCGTGGTGGTTCTCAAAGTGAGGTCGGGGGACCCTCAGAGGGACACTGTGGGCTTATCAAGTGGTCCATGGTCGGTTCTCAAAGTGAGGTCGGGGGACCCTCAGAGGGACACTGTGGGCTTATCAAGTGGTCCATGGTCGGTCCTCAAAGTGAGGTCGGGGGACCCTCAGAGGGACACTGTGGGCTTATCAAGTGGTCCATGGTCGGTTCTCAAAGTGAGGTCGGGGGCCCACAGTGTCCCTCTGAGGGGACACGGCACAGACCGTGTACACGAAGGGCAGGAGCAAGTGTTCAAGTCCCATAGAATCTATGGGAAATGTACACAGGCGTGTACTAAGTCACCAGTAGTTTTACATGAACCCTCAGAGGGACACTGTGGGCTTATCAAGTGGTCCATGGTCGGTTCTCAAAGTGAGGTCGGGGGACCCTCAGAGGGACACTGTGGGCTTATCAAGTGGTCCATGGCCGGTTCTCAAAGTGAGGTCGGGGGGCCCACAATGTCCCTCTGAGGGGACACGGCACAGATTGTGTACACGAAGGGCAGGAGCAAGTGTTCAAGTCCCATAGAATCTATGGGAAATGTACACAGGCGTGTACAAAGTCACCAGTAGTTTTACATGAACCCTCAGAGGGACACTGTGGGCTTATCAAGTGGTCCATGGTCGGTTCTCAAAGTGAGGTCGGGGACCCTCAGAGGGACACTGTGGGCTTATCAAGTGGTCCATGGTCGGTTCTCAAAGTGAGGTCGGGGGACCCTCAGAGGGACACTGTGGGCTTATCAAGTGGTCCATGGTCGGTTCTCAAAGTGAGGTCGGGGGACCCTCAGAGGGACACTGTGGGCTTATCAAGTGGTCCATGGTCGGTTCTCAAAGTGAGGTCGAGGGACCCTCAGAGGGACACCGTGGGCTTATCAAGTGGTCCATGGTCGGTTCTCAAAGTGAGGTCGGGGGACCCTCAGAGGGACACTGTGGGCTTATCAAGTGGTCCATGGTCGGTTCTCAAAGTGAGGTACATCCTCAAAGTCCCTCCTTCCCAAACAAAGACGAACCAACCAAGGGTGCACAAGGCAGCGGTGTGCGATGGACTAGAAATATCCATTTAAAACTATTGGTCATGTACACACAAACTAAGGCTCCTGTACACAGTGTTTGGTCTCAATTGTGTGAGCAGCTAAAGGGCAGACAACGGCCTAGAACAACCTAATGGTGCCTATTAAGACTCTAGTACACCCTTTGGCCTCGACAAGCCTGATCATCCTACTATAGCTAGTATCCCCCTCACCAACTTTGTGCTCCCACTTGATAAGCCCAGTGTCCCTCTGAGGGTCCCCCGACCTCACTTTGAGAACCGACCATGGACCACTTGATAAGCCCACGGTGTCCCTCTGAGGGTCCCTCGACCTCACTTTGAGAACCGACCATGGACCACTTGATAAGCCCACAGTGTCCCTCTGAGGGTCCCTCGACCTCACTTTGAGAACCGACCATGGACCACTTGATAAGCCCACAGTGTCCCTCTGAGGGTCCCCCGACCTCACTTTGAGAACTGACCATGGACCACTTGATAAGCCCACAGTGTCCCTCTGAGGGTCCCCCGACCTCACTTTGAGAACCGACCATGGACCACTTGATAAGCCCACAGTGTCCCTCTGAGGGTCCCCGACCTCACTTTGAGAACCAACCATGGACCACTTGATAAGCCCACAGTGTCCCTCTGAGGGTTCATGTAAAACTACTGGTGACTTTGTACACGCCTGTGTACATTTCCCATAGATTCTATGGGACTTGAACACTTGCTCCTGCCCTTCGTGTACACGGTCTGTGCCGTGTCCCCTCAGAGGGACACTGTGGGCCCCCCGACCTCACTTTGAGAACTGACCATGGACCACTTGATAAGCCCACAGTGTCCCTCTGAGGGTTCATGTAAAACTACTGGTGACTTTATACACACCTGTGTACATTTCCCATAGATTCTATGGGACTTGCTCCTGCCCTTCGTGTACACGGTCTGTGTCGTGTCCCCTCAGAGGGACACTGTGGGCCCCCGACCTCACTTTGAGATAAGCCCACAGTGTCCCTCTGAGGGTCCCCCGAAATCACTTTGAGAACCGACCATGGACCACTTGATAAGCCCACAGTGTCCCTCTGAGGGTTCATGTAAAACTACTGGTGACTTTATACACACCTGTGTACATTTCCCATAGATTCTATGGGACTTGCTCCTGCCCTTCGTGTACACGGTCTGTGCCGTGTCCGCTCAGAGGGACACTGTGGGCCCCCCGACCTCACTTTGAGAACCGACCATGGACCACTTGATAAGCCCACAGTGTCCCTCTGAGGGTCCCCCGACCTCACTTTGAGAACCGACCACGGACCACTTGTTAAGCCCACAGTGTCCCTCTGAGGGTCCCCCGACCTCACTTTGAGAACCGACCACGGACCACTTGATAAGCCCACAGTGTCCCTCTGAGGGTCCCCCGACCTCACTTTGAGAACCGACCACGGACCACTTGATAAGCCCACAGTGTCCCTCTGAGGGTCCCCCGACCTCACTTTGAGAACCACCACGGACCACTTGATAAGCCCACAGTGTCCCTCTGAGGGTCCCCCGACCTCACTTTGAGAACCGACCACGGACCACTTGATAAGCCCACAGTGTCCCTCTGAGGGTCCCCCGACCTCACTTTGAGAACCGACCACGGACCACTTGATAAGCCCACAGTGTCCCTCTGAGGGTCCCCCGACCTCACTTTGAGAACCGACCACGGACCACTTGATAAGCTCACAGTGTCCCTCTGAGGGTCCCCCGACCTCACTTTGAGAACCGACCACGGACCACTTGATAAGCCCACAGTGTCCCTCTGAGGGTCCCCCGACCTCACTTTGAGAACCGACCACGGACCACTTGATAAGCCCACAGTGTCCCTCTGAGGGTCCCCCGACCTCACTTTGAGAACCGACCACGGACCACTTGATAAGCCCACAGTGTCCCTCTGAGGGTCCCCCGACCTCACTTTGAGAACCGACCACGGACCACTTGATAAGCCCACAGTGTCCCTCTGAGGGTCCCCCGACCTCACTTTGAGAACCGACCACGGACCACTTGATAAGCCCACAGTGTCCCTCTGAGGGTCCCCCGACCTCACTTTGAGAACCGACCACGGACCACTTGATAAGCCCACAGTGTCCCTCTGAGGGTCCCCCGACCTCACTTTGAGAACCGACCACGGACCACTTGATAAGCCCACAGTGTCCCTCTGAGGGTCCCCCGACCTCACTTTGAGAACCGACCACGGACCACTTGATAAGCCCACAGTGTCCCTCTGAGGGTCCCCCGACCTCACTTTGAGAACCGACCACGGACCACTTGATAAGCCCACAGTGTCCCTCTGAGGGTCCCCCGACCTCACTTTGAGAACCGACCACGGACCACTTGATAAGCCCACAGTGTCCCTCTGAGGGTCCCCCGACCTCACTTTGAGAACCGACCACGGACCACTTGATAAGCCCACAGTGTCCCTCTGAGGGTCCCCCGACCTCACTTTGAGAACCGACCACGGACCACTTGATAAGCCCACAGTGTCCCTCTGAGGGTCCCCCGACCTCACTTTGAGAACCGACCACGGACCACTTGATAAGCCCACAGTGTCCCTCTGAGGGTCCCCCGACCTCACTTTGAGAACCGACCATGGACCACTTGATAAGCCCACAGTGTCCCTCTGAGGGTCCCCCGACCTCACTTTGAGAACCACCACGGACCACTTGATAAGCCCACAGTGTCCCTCTGAGGGTCCCCCGACCTCACTTTGAGAACCGACCATGGACCACTTGATAAACCCACAGTGTCCCTCTGAGGGTCCCCCGACCTCACTTTGAGAACCACCACGGACCACTTGATAAGCCCACAGTGTCCCTCTGAGGGTCCCCCGACCTCACTTTGAGAACCGACCACGGACCACTTGATAAGCCCACAGTGTCCCTCTGAGGGTCCCCCGACCTCACTTTGAGAACCGACCACGGACCACTTGATAAGCCCACAGTGTCCCTCTGAGGGTCCCCCGACCTCACTTTGAGAACCACCACGGACCACTTGATAAGCCCACAGTGTCCCTCTGAGGGTTCATGTAAAACTACTGGTCGTGGACACCACCTAGGGCCTGTGTACATATGGCTCTCTGCTGCCCCCCATTAAGAAACTATAGACGGCACAGACCGTGTACACGAAGGGCAGGAGCAAGTTAGCCTGGTTCCAGCCAATAGACCCGCCCACTCTCTGAGTGAACTGCATCTCTTGGTCTGGATGTGTCATATGACGTGGCTCTTGCTAACGAAAACCTCTCAAACCGAGCGAAACCGACCAATGAATTCAAAGCAAGAGAGAGGGGGGGTGGGGTGAAAATCAACAGAAACAGTGGAGGGAGGGGTGGCTGCGTGGCTCACCAGAGTTCTTAATTGCTCCCTTTGAACTTCAAAGGGGCAGTCATTGATTGAGCCATACAAGTGTCGAATAGCTCGTTAGTGATTCTCTCTAATCAGTGAAACATCAAAGACAGTGACCTGTTGGGTGCATGTCATTGAGGGGAGGGGGAGGAGGGATTGTTTTGTGTGCAAAAGTCAAACACAACCCCTCCCACCAGATCGCTTGTGATTGGGAATTTCAAATTTGAAATCCCCTCCCCTTTTCAATCAAATAGTATGCAGACAGGCTCAGACTCTTAAGCTCCAGCGTAGAGTCTTGAAATCAGGCTAGGAGCAAGTGGTCAAGTCCCATAGAATCTATGGGAAATGTACGAAGTCGTGTACAAAGTCACCGGTTGGTACACGAGCCATAGTTTTTTCCATTGTAGCTCCCTACAGTGTACACGACTTTGATTATTACCCTTTTAATTTAAATGACATTGTCTCATATTTATTGTTTTTGTTTACTCCTTTACATGGGTTTACAAACACAATACCGGCTATACTTTTACAATATAGAACTCAATTACAATTAAGTCTGGTATTCAGAATTTACTTTGGTCAAAGTATTGGCGTCAACTTAAACTCTGGTGTGTGGAGGAGATTGAGAGGGCCCGTGGGGGGTAATCAGTGTCCTTTTGTTATTTATGCTATTCATCTGACACCTCACCTGGATGTGGTAGCATATACATTCAGTCTCTCTATCGATGGATGCATTGCCCTGCTTCATCTCTCTCTAAGCTAAGGGGTCCCTGCTTTCTCTCTCTCAGCCAGGGGTCCTTGCTTTCTCTCTCTCTCTCAGCTAAGGGGTCCCTGCTACATCTCTCTCTCAGTTAAGGGGTCCCTGCTACATCTCTCTCTCAGCTAAGGGGTCCCTGCTACATCTCTCTCTCAGCTAAGGGGTCCCTGCTACATCTCTCTCTCAGCTAAGGGGTCCCTGCTTCATCTCTCTCTCAGCTAAGGGGTCCCTGCTTCATCTCTCTCTCAGCTAAGGGGTCCCTGCTTCATCTCTCTCAGCTAAGGGGTCCCTGCTTTCTCATTGTCAAGTTGTAGATCTTCTGTTTTCACTAGTTTGGGTCCAGGGAAAACATCTAATTGTTCTTTTGGGTTTCAACCAAAAAGGTTTGGGAACCACTGTGCTAAACATGTACCCTCATAGGAGTCCTGGACCCTCTGTTGAAAACCCCTGGCTTAGGAAGCGAATGACCCCCTACCGGCCCTATATCATCACACTGTACACAGAGAGATAGCTACACTTTTATACTTTGACTAGTAAAAAGAGTCAATTCTGACCACTGCTCTACATCTGTGAGCCAATTGTAGTTTTACTTTAATTAGTTACTACTTTTACTTTTGGTACTTTAAGTATATTTTGAAGCCAATACTTTCATACTTTTGCTCAAGTACATTTTGAATTTGAATTATGTACTTTAACAGAGTATTTCTACATTACAGTATTGATACTTTTACTGAAGTAAAATAAATGTTTTGATTACTTTTTCCACCACTGGGTATGAGGGCAAATCTATTTACTGCAGTGATTCAATTCTGTCCTGGCCTTCTGGGAGGCCGGGACAATCCCTCCCCCGCGCATAAGTGAAACCGGTTTTACCAAGTATTTGCATTTACTGGTGTGACTACAAGCGAGTCTTGACACTTTGTATTTTCACAAGTGGCACATGAAACATCTGGTAGAATATAAATAATTTTAGGAGCACAATGAAAAGTTATCAAATAATGTTTTCTTTAATCAAGTGATAAGAGGAGGCTATACAAAAAATGGATAATAAAGTCGTATTTGCACTGCATTTTTTATTAACTATGTTCTACAGTAGTGCTTCTCAAACTTCCAAATTTCAAGGTCTCTCTCCCCTTAACTCTGACTGTGTACAAATGACAACCCCCCTAAATGAACCCACAGAGTCTCTGGAAATTAGACATTTTCCCAGGAAACAAACTGGTGAAAACAGCTGATCTACAAGCTCACAAAACTGAACCAAAATAGGAGTATAGGCTACGGTTGACCTGAAAGTTCTCTTAAAGTTTATAAAGAAAAGTGTATGTGCTCAGAGACTAAAAGCAAACATGATATCTATGGTGAGACATGAGCCTTTTAAAGTGAAATAGCCATTTAACAGTGTTGTTTGACACAGATAGACAGCGTGTTGTGTTCTGAAGCAAATGAGTCAATGCAAAGAGAGACCCAGCTATGAGGTGTGAAGAGGGGGAAGGGTAGTCTCGGGAGACACCTTAAGCTACTGTGGAATCATGTGGGAAAAAAAGTTCAATAAGAAAAATACACTAATACAGGGGTCTTCAACGTTTTCAGATCAAGGACTCCTTAGTTGAGAGAGAGATGAAGCAGGGACCCCCACAACCTTTTGTACCTCAACCTCTGTGCTTAGTATGCTCTTTTTTCCCCTCCACACCTAAAGTATTTGCCGAAAATAGCCAATCTGCAAGCTCACAACACTTTGGAGTGTGAGGTGTTGTGAGCTTGTAGATCTGCTATTTTTGACCAAAGTTCTCAGAATATGGATGCTAGAATTCAAGTGGTTAATATAAAGTTTTCTATCACACAAAGATTTAGAGGACCCCTTAGAGTAACTCTGAGGACCCCCCAGGGGTCCCAGACCCCCTGTTGAAGACCCCTGCACTAATACAAGTTAACACGGGGAGCAGCTGTCCAAAAAAAGGAGAAAAAACAGGCTATTTCACTTCACTGGCTCACTATCTGATATACAAAGGTGTCCACTGCAATCCCCTCCCCCCAACTCTCTTCTCTCCTTTTCTGTCAAACTAAGCGGACATAGACACATGATAACATAAGTAAAATACAAACAATTCTCTCTCTCTCTCTCTCTCTCTCTCTCTCTCTCTCTCTCTCTCTCTCTCAAACTTGAGACTTTAAGAGACACATGTTTACTTGTACTTTTACTCAAGTACATTTTTAATTCTGGACTTCTACTTGTAACAGAGTGTTTCTGTTTCATTGTGGTATTGATACTTTTATTTAAGTAATACATTTGACTACTTTTTCCACCACTGATTTTAAGAGATGTTTACTTTGAACTAATTTAGCCTCAGTAAAAGTAGAGGTAGAGAGAACAAGTAACCAACAAGTAATAGACTCGAATAGTCGACTCATATTGAAGAATCGCCACCCCGTGGCTGAACAGCCACACTACACGTTGAAATACAATATCACATTTCTAGGGGGCGCGGCTAAGAATTTGGAGGCGTGTTTGACAGAGGTACCTCTAGGTGTCGCGAGGTGTCTACTGGTGTCATTTTAGACTTGGCGACGCTAAATTTTGTCCTCCACTGTATACAATGGACGTTAAGCGGCAGGGGAAAGTGTTAAATTGGAGGACGATATGGACCCAGAACGGCATAATCTATTCGCATTTATTGTCTGACCCGTTTCCATTCACAAATGCGCATTTAGTTTATTCGATAAAGCCTCAAAATCCTCCTCCTCCAAGCGGATAATTTTTTTTGTGGATAATGAAAGTTTATTCGCATTTTGAAGTGTTTCCATAAAAAGATTTTGCGAATAAGCCGTTAATGTGCAAGTGGCTTTATGGAAACGCCACTATTGTCTCATTATAATTTTCTGACAATTTGGCCTATATCTGTGGCCTATACCCCCCCCCCCCCCCCCCCGCCGCGCAACATGAGGCGTTGTCAGCTTGGAGATCGAGTATTTTCACGATGTTTGTCCCGTTATAATTTTGTTCTGACAATTTGGCCAATACGTTTATTTATTAGTTTTGATGCATTAATTGTCTTTAAAATAATTATTTGTAATAAATACATTAAAAATAAAGGTCTAAAAGTCATTAAATTGTCAATTTCTCTGTCTGTCTGTCTGTCTGTCTGTCTGTCTGTCTGTCTGTCTGTCTCCCTCTCGCTCTCTCTCTCTCTCTCTCCCCCCCCCCCCCTCTCTCTCTCTCTCTCTCTCTTCCCTCTCCTCTCTCTCTCTCTCTCTCTCTCTCTCCAGAGGTGAGGGTGAGGTTGGTGAATGGTCCTGGTTGGTGTTCAGGCAGAGTGGAGGTGAAGTCTGATCAGTCGTGGCTCTCAGTGTGTGAAGGTGACTTTGACCAGCAGGATGCAGAGGTGGTCTGTGGGGAGCTTGGCTGTGGGGCTCCTTCAGTCCTCCAGGGGGCGCTCTATGGAGAAGGGAAGGCTCCCATGTGGACCAAAGAGTTCCAGTGTGAAGGCAGTGAGTCTGTTCTCCTGGACTGTAGAACCTCAGACTCAACTAGAAACACCTGCTCACCTGACAAGACTGTTGGACTCACCTGCTCAGGTAAAAGACAAACTACACTTTATTGATTATTAGTTTACAGTCAAAGTAATATTACTTTTTGAACCACTTCAAACCTATATTTAGTTCACTGTATTCCCAAGGTTGTATATCAGGCCCACTCCCGTTTTCACTCTAATATAGCAGATCTACAAGCTTGTGTGTGACGAGTTGTGAGCTTACAGATCGTCTATTTTTGCAGACAGTTAACCCTAGAATAGAGACACGAGAGTTCTTAATGTTTATTCTATTTTCTGTTTACAGAGCCTGATGATGTCAGGTTGGTGGGAGGAACCAGTCACTGTACTGGTAGACTGGAGATGAAACACCAGAGAGAATGGAGAACAGTGGATTCCTCTGGCTGGGACGAGGGGAAATCATCTGTAGCGTGTAGACAGCTGGGATGTGGCTCTTTTGTTTCTTCAACATTGAGACGTGGTTCTACAACACATCATTCTACGTGGCAGTCTAGATCATCCTGTGTTGGAACGGAATCATCAATGAGAAAGTGTGGAAGATCAATGAGGTCTGATACTTCCTCCATCAGTGTGGTGCTGATCTGTTCAGGTAACAAACAATGACTTCAACAATGTTTTATTTACTGTCTGTCTGTCTAAAGACAATACTCAAGTGTTTATTGTTTTATAAATGTTTTGACAAAAGCTTGTGTAATTTAGACAAGTTATTCAGAATTGAATTATTGTTAATTAATCAAATACCATTATTTTAGCATATTCGTCTTTTTTTCTTTTACAGACCCTTTGGTAATTTCCTCAGTATCAATGGATCCACCAGGAGAAGTTGTTGAGGGCAGCAAAGTGACTCTGACCTGCAGCAGTGATGCCAACCCACCAGTAGACATCTACACCTGGTACAGAGACAGCAGATCTATCTCCACTGGTCCTCAGCTGGTGAAGGAGAATGTGTCTTCAGCAGACGCTGGACATTATGTCTGTCAGGGGACAAACAAACATGGATCACAGAGATCGCCACCAATCTCTCTAGATGTTCAGTGTAAGCTAAAACGTTTCTACTTTTTTTACAGACAGCAACACAACAGCATCATTTGAAGCTTTTTCAGTTTTTGTGTCATAAAGAGGGCTTTTAAAATGTTTCTCCAGCAGATGGTCCTAAGAAGGTCCTTTTAGCAGTAAGTCCACCAGGAGATGTTGTCAAAGGAAAATCAGTCACTTTCACCTGCAGCAGCAGTGGATCAAATCCACCAATCCAGAGTTACATCATTTTCAAAGACAACAACATAGTTGCACAGAAGGAGATATTTACCATCTTTAACATCCAACCCACTGACAGTGGAACATACAACTGTCAGGCAAAGAACAACATCACTACAGTCAGTTCACCTGGAGTCACTGTTGATGTTCACTGTGAGTATTTGAATTAAGATCAAATTATATTGGTGCGTGTTCGCTCAAGACCGTCGTGAATATTTTTGGGAAGGGGGTCAAGATCAAAGAGCTGGGCCCCCCTCCACACGTGCCCCCTCTGTTATTCGCCCTCGCATAGCACAGGCCGAAAAAACATTTTTTTCACTGGAAATTATTATTTTTTAAAGAAAAAAAACTGTTGAAAGCGGTTCTACATGGCGGCAGAACCTTTTAGGCATAATATAATAGGGTTTATATTAGAGTTCTCAACGGGCCTGAAAATTAAGGCCCGGCCCTAACTGGGCCCGAGTGGGCCGGCCCGAAGCCCGGCCCGACCCTAACAATTATCATCATTTTTGGCCCGAAAACCCGAAAGCCCGAGAGAGAGAGAGAGAGAAAAAAAGAAACGTCGCCACTCGCCAGTAGGCAGCTGGCAGCACCAGTGTCTCAAATTACAACAGTGAGAGAATGCACATATAATAGTTGGCGAAATGGCAACTTCACGTGTTAAATTGTTCATGAAACATGCAAGGTTCTGCACAAAATGTGCTAACGTTAAATCCCTGTTGTTGTCAACAGTCAATCTCAATCATACAGCTCTCATCCTCTCTCCCTGCCGTCGCTGCCTGCGTGATTTATGTTTCGTCCTTTCAACGGTCACGCATCAAACACAGGCAGCTGGATCGACAGATCTATAAACCCAAAACGTGTTAATCTAGCTTGCATTCTGGGCTTGCAGATCTGTTGTTTAGTGCGCGACACGGTCGACACCACCTGACCACCATGCTTAAACATACCCAACTCAGGCAACAAGCGGCGCGCTGCGGCTGTAAACCCTTTAACCCTTAAGTTCTGTTCAGATTCACTACACCTTCGTTCTGTTCGGGTCATTTTGACCCGGGAGATATTTGGTTTAAAAAAAACAACACTAATATAAATTTTAACTTAACAAATCATCATGATACATTGACTTTGACTCAATACCAAACAATTCATATGATATATATGGTAAATGTTTGCATTTCTGCTTTGCTATATCACATTAAACACTGAACGAGCTAGGCGTTTTTACTGATTTAGCTGGAATTCATGTAAAAAAACTACTTTATTTAATACTGGGCAATATTGCTCATGCTTATAGGAAAAAATAAAAATCAGACAAGGGGGCTTCGGAAGGGGGGTGTTAGAAGGGGGGGGGCTGTGTGTCTGTGTTTTGGCACAATACTGTGTATTTCTGTGCATAATTGTGTGCTTCCGGGTCAAAATGACCCGAACAGCACTTAAGGTTCAAAAAATATGAGAGGGGTGTAGCATGGGTGTAGTGCAAAAATATTTTTTTTACACGTTCATCTCAGAAGAATCTTTAAGGCCAGTGAGTTTCAGGTGGAACAAATGTAAACTTCTACCTTTTTTTATCAAATGAAAATGTAAAACGGGTCAAAATGACCCGAACAGAACTTAAGGGTTAACCCATTTAAAGCCCCTGACTTTAACGGATTATAAAGTCTACGATGCCACCCTCAAGCTCCATTCACTCCCGTTGTCTTATTTTGAAGGCCAGAAGTCCACAGCGTAAACACTTCCGGTCTGACGTCATCGCGTCCTGCGCCGGAACCGATCATGTTTACGTGGTGTCATGGCGGATCGGCTCGGAGCTTTCCACCATGTGTTATATAAGCGAGCATCTGCCTCCATCTTCGCTTCTAAAGTGTAGTTTTGAGATAATGGGAATTTGAGAACTCTAGTTTATATCAGATATTGTGCAAGGGTTTTAAACTGTCGATCACCGTGACGGGCATGGTTAAAATTTACCGGACATGATAAAAATATGGGTCATAGATATTTGTATGCATTACAGTTTACAGTTTACAGTTTAGGCATTTAGCAGACGCTTTTAATCCAAAGCGACTTACAATAAGCAGATAACATCACAATAATAAACAAGATAATATGTCAGAACATCATAAACAATATAACAAATGCAAATGGATATCTATCTAGAAAAAACACAGTATAATCAAAGTTCTAAAAACCTAAAGACAAAAAACTAATGCTAACTAGCTTCATGTATGGTCACTGACTTTCCTGTAGTGCTAAGGGTTTAGGTGGAGTCTGAAAAGGTGAGTCTTCAGTCCACGGCGAAAGCTAGCGAGTGAGTCCGTTGTTCTAAGTGCGACAGGGAGTTTATTCCACAATTAATGACAAGCAGGTCGGGTAAATTCAGCACAGCCCTAAGCATTACATTTTGGATTGCACTGTTTGAACATAATAAGTAAGTACACAAATGTTAGGGCCATCTTGCACAAATACATTAATTAACCATTTTACCATTTGCGCATTGGCGCAGGTAATGGTTGCGCAAAAACCTGAACATTGCATTACTTTGAGAACACGTTTCCTTCATAATAAGAAACAAAGCAAATAGCCTGCTGCACAGAAATATGTATTTCAGATTAATCCTTCAAAATATGTCTCAGCTTTCAGCTGACATAAGGTAATAAAGTACAGTATATAGGCTACTCACAAGCTACTGTAATAGATAAAGTGTCCCCGCGTCTGGTTTAGGACGGCTGTTTGGGACAGTTCAGTTGACAAGCATTTGTGCCTCCTCAGATATATTCCTGCAGCATCAGCAACAGCATCATTTGTTGAAGCGTGTTTAGTTTTTGTGAAGAGGGCTTTTAAAGTGACATAAATGTTTCTCCAACAGATGGTCCTAAGAAGGTCCTTTTGGCAGTAAGTCCACCAGGAGATGTTGTCAATGGAAGCTCAGTCACTTTCACCTGCAGCAGCAGTGGATCAAATCCACCAATCCAGAGTTACATCATTTTCAAAGACAACATTATAGTGGCACGGAGGAAGACAAAGACCATCTCTAACATCCAATCCAGACACAGTGGAACATACAGCTGTCAGGCAAAGAACAACATCGCTACAGTCAGTTCACCTGGAGTCACTGTTGATGTTCACTGTGAGTTCTGTGTGTGTGTGTGTGTGTGTGTGTGTGTGTGTGTGTGTGTGTGTGTGTGTGTGTGTGTGTGTGTGTGTGTGTGTGTGTGTGTGTGTGTGTGTGTGTGTGTGTGTGCGTGCGTGCGTGCGTGCGTGCGTGCGTGCGTGCGTGCGTGCGTGCGTGTGCGTGTTTGTGTGTGTGATACGAGTGTTAAAGTGACATAAAGGTTTCTCCAACAGATGGTCCTAAGAATGTCCTTTTGGCAGTAAGTCCACCAGGAGATGTTGTTAAAGGAAGATCAGTCACTTTCACCTGCAGCAGCAGTGGATCAAATCCACCAATCCAGAGTTTCATCATTTTCAAAGACAACACCATACTGGCACATAAGGAGATATTTACCATCTCTAACATCCAACCCACTGACAGTGGAACATACAACTGTAAGGCAAAGAACAACATCACTACAGTCAGTTCACCTGGAGTCACTGTTGATGTTCACTGTGAGTATTTGAATTAAGATCAAATTATATTGGTGCGTGTGCATGTACGTGTGCACTTGCACAACAGTGTGTGGGTGTGGATTAGGGCTGCACGATATGGACAAAATTGTGCATGGTAGCGCAGCTTGTAATGACCCCCTTGTGAGATCCATTTTTCCTGGAGGTTGAATGGCATCTTCTCCACACTGGGATTTAGGCCTTTAGCGGTGTCAGGTAAGTCAGCCCTGGTAGGTTGTCCATATGTGACGCTGATACCATCTCCTGTAGCAGGTCACCAAGCTCTCACAGCTTCTGGGGATCCTTATTAGTGATCTTCAGAAACCTCTCCACTCTGTCTTAGAAAGCCTTCTCAACCATCTCTGGTGACTCCTTAAGACGAGACCATGCCTTCATCAGGCCTAGAGCTGGATCGTTGACATGGACAGCTGGAATCCTCTTGACGTGTGCTGACGATTGTGGGCATACGTGTTTGTTAGCTGTTGTACAGCTAGACAGGTCCAAACTCATTAATTTGCTCATTTTTCTCTTCAGCTCTCGAGGTTCAACCAACAGTCCCCAAAACAGGTAAACAAACATGAACAAACAACTACACATCGTTGTAAGCTAAAAGGTTTCTCTTCTAATAAGAGTAATGTTACCTTTTTACCACATATTCCATTGTCTCTGTACAGAGTCTGATGTCAGGTTGGTGGGAGGAACCAGTAACTGTACAGGTAGACTGGAAGTGAAACACCAGGGTGATTGGAAACCAGCGGCTGATTTTGTGTCAAACTGGAACCTGAACTCATCATCTGTAGTGTGTAAACAGCTGGGCTGTGGCTCTGCTGTTGACACAAAACGGAGTCATGGTTCTGAATATCAACCTGTATGGTGGATTACATCTTCCTGTGGTGGTTCTGAATCTTTGTTGATGGAGTGTGCAACCATGCAGTCTCTTAGTTCTGGGGACAGACTGGAGGTGATCTGTTCAGGTAACAAACTATCTATCTATCTGCAGACAGATCCTGCTCTCTCTAGCTCTCATGTTAAGTCTCCATCTTGTCCAGACCTGTTCTCCCAGTGTGGCAGACCTGAGCCTCGTGATACGACCAGGATCGTGGGAGGCAGCCCATCTCATCCTGGGGATCATCCATGGCAGGTGTCCCTGCAGCGCAGAACCAAAGGCTCATCTAAGCGCTTCACCCATAAATGTGGAGGCGTCCTCATTAAATCCTGTTGGGTCCTCACTGCTGCTCACTGCATGTAAGCTGCACTGAATTCATATGGTAATGTGCAATGAGAGAATGCCTCTGGGTATGTTTGAATCAAATATTTCCTGAAGCCATAATGAACTTTGAGTGTTATTCATTATTCCATTACTCTTCTCAATCCCGGACGAGCCCCCATTTGTCACGACCTGGCTCTTAGGCCATAACCAAAAAGAAGGCACACGGTTCAGTTATTAAAGAATACATTTATTTACTAAGCATAAATAACTTAAATGTGCAACAATAATGTTTGGGGGGTGTTAATCAGTGGAATCAGTAGTGTAAGTGAGTGGATGTGTGGTACATGTAGTGTGGGGTGTTGGATGGTGCAAACCAAAGATCTAAAGTGCTGCTGCCGTCGTGGAAAGGGAGGCAGAGTGTGGCCACACCCAGCCTTTTAGTGACACGTCCTTTCATTTAACTCATTTACTGCCTATGACTAGTTTGACGAGTTATATAAATGGGTCCACTCTGCCTATGACTAGTATGACGAGTTATCAATTAGCTTTAACTGTTCTGCTGCTGTAGACGATCCTCACCGTCATTCAAATCGGTGACTACATGACGCCGTTGACAGCGCTCACCATCAATCTTACTGTATTTACAGTAAATGTATTAATACTTACATAATGTCGCTCCGGACCCGGCCGCATCGGTAATGTCCGCGATTTGTTTAAAACGCACGTTGGGCGTGCACGCGAAGTGAAGCTCCTCCATGTTAAGTCAATGGAGAGGCCCATAAAGAGACTTCATTTAATCCAAAAGAGACATTTTGAGCCATTTTCCACCAGATCTGATGTAAACAATACACACGGTAGGGCGCAGCCATGTTTCTCTTCTCGGCTCACACTGTCATGTGACTAGATGACGTAATCGTTACCGTCAAGTGATAATCCAAAAAAACAAAAACAACCCCCTTCCAGCCCACCAAGGCAACAAGCAACCTTCAGATTAAGAGGCACGAGTTGTGTTAATAACTATAAAACAAAAAAGTATGATCGCCGATTCACCGTCCATAGCGCTCTATGGAAGGGCCCTATTCACAAAAACCGGATCCAGATCTTCCAAAACGGATATGGGGGGGCGGGACAACGACGCCTGTATCCTGTCTGCCGAAATCCCATCCGGTATAATGTTATGCAACACCCACGCTGGGCTCAATCGGTTTCGCTTTGGGAAATGGCAGGCTGTTGGCTTTTGTAGCTTACCGTGACTGGATCGTATTGTGAATGGAATCGGTGAACCATCGCGCAATGGATTCGCGCGCGCCCACGTTAAAGGTAGGCAAAGTCCTGGCGGTGTGGACCCTCAGAAGGGGTCTTAAAATGGGGGTAAATGAGTTGTTTAATATAATGTGTGTTCAGTGACATGTCATTTTATTTAACATCATTTTTGTTCAATGACAGGTCATTTTATTTAACCCTCTAAGGCCCACGGTTGTAATATTACAACGTTTGTATTTTATCCAAAAAAAGGTTTAAATCATTTTATTTTAGCTCCCCCTACCACCTAAACACCACCATTGGATTCTATTGTTTAGTATTACAATGCCATTGGCCACAATATTTGCATATAAATACCCCCCACAGGGGCTGACATTCACACCCGCCACACCCGCTGAAATTCCAGAGTTTTGACGGACAACATCTCACTTTTTCATGGAAGCTATACCTCACAAAAACATAAGTAAAATGCCTGTACTATTTTTTTTGGTGATCATTAGAATGTCTAGAACATGTACATATGTTATTATTGTGAAAAATATCCCCCATATGTAAATTAGAGCATGATTTATGATTTATGGCTATAAAATCTTACAAAAACATTTTTTTGAAAAAAACATTACATTTTCCTCTTAATAGGACTCCTACAACACCATCTGATTTTTTTCAATTTTTTATTTCAAGTATTTCTTAATGCGGGCCTTAGAGGGTTAACATAATGTGTGTTCAGTGACAGGTCCGTTTATTTAACATAATGTGTGTTCAGTGACAGGTCCTTTTATTTAACATAATGTGTTCAGTGACAGGTCCTTTTATTTAACATAATGTGTGTTCAGTGACAGGACCAAGGAGATGCGGGTGGTATTGGGAGGAGTGTACCTTAAGAGAACAGAAGAGTCTAAACAGGTCATCCCTGTGCTGAGAGCCATCGTTCATGAGGATTACAGGGAAACAATGTCTGATGGTCGTATCATCGCTACTCACAATGACATTGGTGAGGCTATGAATCGACACATGACACAACATGATTAACTGTCATGCCTGTTAGCATTCTGAATTATCTTTATTGATAATTATTCAACATATAGTTACGACAAAGCAATCTGATTCGTTGAAATGACTATACCCGTAGTAGGTACATAAAAGTCACATCCGGTTTTAAAAACCGGATGTGACTTATTATTATTATTATTATTATCTTATTATTAAGATAATGAGACTATTATGAATGGCTACCGCTAGCAATAGGCTACCTCGCTACTTTGTATATAGCCTGCTCCTATCCTGCCTCCTCAACTTTAAACCTCTGGAATAAAACGGGACCCAACTTTGCTCTTTATACTTTGACCGCTTATTCAGTCTACACCAAATCTCTTTTTGCCAATCTATGAGTGCCAAAAAATGTACAAGCCCGCAACGGTACGTGCTCCCGACGATCAATCCGGGCACGGTTATCTATGATCCTAGATTACCAAGGCACCACACTGTCTCCATGCATGTGATGTGTTACCTTGCTTACTGTTATCTGGATTAAGAGTGTCTGCTTAAATGATTGAATTGTAAATTGTTGTCAGATATGCTAATGCACCATTCTGTGGTTCAGCTTTACTTCAGCTAAATGTCACCAACGGTCCTCTCTGTGCCATGGAAACCCACTATGTTAAAACTGCCTGTCTGCCGAAGCAAACCTTCTCTGATGGCAAGGAGTGTTTAGTCTCTGGATGGGGTCTCACTGGTATGTATCTATCTACACATTACCATGTGATATCTACACATTACCATCTGATATCTGCACATTACCATCTGAACCACTGGTATGTATCTATCTACACAACCCTTCTCTGATGGCAAGGAGTGTTTAGTCTCTGGTAAAACACGATCCAAAAACACAGTTAGAGTGACATCATATAATCATCCCCTCCCCTTTTACCATTCACCCAACACTGTGGGTGTGGCTAACTTCAGCTGGGTCCCCACCCACCATGACAACCAGGCATACTTAATGAACTGGTGGGTGTGGCCACATAAAAACATAATTTTAACTCTTTTGCACTGGTATGAAAAAGTGTGACGTGACTGGTGTGGTTACCATACCATCTTCCTTTTCCAATGGATACATACAATGTAATCAATATATTCCTTCACCAATGGATACATAAGATGTAAGTATATTTTTGCAACATGTGTTAAGTTTCTCTCTCTCTCTCTCTCTCTCTCTCTAAACTCAGGGAGTGACAAGCTGTCCAACAGGCTGTTGAGAGGCAGAGCTCCTCTGATCTCCAGGGAGAGGTGTGATGCTGCCTACGGACTACTGGACCGGACCATGATCTGTGCAGGGTTCATGAGGGGAGGAGTTGACGCCTGCAGAGTGAGTGCATGTGTGTGCACGTGTGCATGTGCAGGAGGGTGGGTCTGATGTTATGGGGTTTAGGAGTTCCTCCAAGTGTTCCTAGGCCTATGCCCTATGACTTCCTCACTTGAAGTCAGCAGATTCCCGTCCTTGCTGTACACAGCTTGGATGGTTCCTCGCTTCCCCCTCCTGAGGTGTCCTATGGTCTTCCAAAACAACTTTGGTGCTGCTTGAAAGACCTTCTCCATGGACTCCCCGAACTCCTCCCTCAACTGCTTCTTAGCCTCGAAATGTAACGTCAAATTTCTGACACGTGCGCATGCACCGACACATGCTGACTTGAATATTCAGCTCATTGGATGGGAAGCGAACCCCGGCTGTAGTGATCATAGCCATGCTGCTCTACCGACGGAGCTGGCGAAACCTGGCTAACGAAGCCTATTTTTTTTTTTTGCTTCTTTCTTTGACAACGTGGATTCTAACGACCACCTACTCTAAGCCAAACCCTAACCTTAACCTCAGTAAAACTATGCCTTCACATCAGCTCCGTCTGCTCAATCGCTAGCTCCCCGTCCTCACTCGCCAGCTCCCGCTCACACATCAGCGCTCACACAACAGCTCCGTCCGCGTCTGCTTTGTCGTCCGGGACGAGGACGAGATGAGTGAGCGGCTCTTACTGGGTCCCTTTTTACGGATCTGTTCCGTAACGCAACCGTTGAAATTTGTCCCAAAATCTTTATTATTTATTATTTCCTAGATTCCGATTATGATAAAACACTGACCAAAACCCGTACGGGACAGACAAACCAATCGGATGCCTCTGTGTCCATGACACCATGGACAAATCAGTTCTGGACACGTTCTAATTCAAACAAATGTTTGTGTTAACATGATGTCAACATATAACGGACCAATCAAAGGCCATGAACGGTGCTAATTCTCATGGTTAAACGCGTTCTAAGACAGGCAAACCAAGCCATGGACAAATCAGTGTTTGATTGGTCTGTTCTGTTTGGCTAACTCATGACATCATAGTCAGAACAGCTTTTGATTGGTCCATGTTGTCCCACATCTTGTTTTCGTTAAAACTCTTGCTGCTGCATTTTGAACCAATTGTAATCCGTCAGTAGCTTTCTTTGGCAGGCCAGCGAACAGTGCATTACAGTAGTCGATCCTCTCTCTAGGTCGTCCTCAGACGAGCCTTCCATCGTCGCTTCCAGTCATCCCGGTTCTCCATACATCCGGCCAGCTCGTTGGTGCATTGTGCTCCTACGTCTTTCTTGAGTACATCCACCTATGTTATTGTGGGACGTCCTCGTGACCGGTGCCCATGTGTTGGTTCCCACAGCACCAGTTTGCTGGCAGGAAGCTCCTGATGTATTTGGCAGTGTCCTGCTAGTCTCATTCTTCTTGCAGCATTTTTTTCGCTAACCCTTGGTATTCCCTCATACAGGCTCTTGTTGGTAACATGTGCACTCTTGCTGATGTTAAGTACTGCACGCAACATTCTAGTGTAGCACCCGTCTAGAGACTTCTGCAGGGTTGGCTTCAGGGTCCAGCATTCACTGCCATAGAGGAGAACAGACTCTACCATTGCAAAGAAGAAGCTGAGTTTGATTTGGCGGGGGAGGTTGGAGTTCGATACACTGTTCATGCCGTTAAGGGCCTTCCATACAAGTGCCTTCCTCACTTTAAGATCTTTCTCGGTTGAGTTGACCCATGCGCCCAGGCACTTGAAGTCCTTGACTTCCTTCAACACATCGCCTCCTGTTGTTGTCAGAGGTGGGTGTTCCGGTAAGTTATAGGTGATAACCTCAGTTTTCTTGACATTTAGCCTAAGGCCAACCTTGGCACACGCTAACTCCACTCTGTTCAAGAGTTCCTGTGCTTGTGTCATGTTGTCGGAGAGCAGGCTGAGAGAGCAGGCTGTGTCATGTTGTCGGAGAGCAGTCCGCATAGTCCAGGTCCGTCAGGACTACTGTGGGATGTCGTCTCGACCTCCTTGGTGTTAGTGTGAAGCCAAGATCCTGCTCTCGTCCACCGATGGCTTTCCTGAGCGCGTAATCTAGGACAATGATGAAGAGGAAGGGGGCTAGGGTGTCTCCCTGCATTACACCAGCTCGGATGTCAAACTCCTCACTGTTGCCATCTGGGGTCACCACCTTGGCCCTTGTTCCTGCGTACATGGTCTCAATAGCCCGGAGTATGTTGGGAGGGACATCGTAGGCCTCAAGGATCCTCACCATCTTGCCTCTGTGGATCGAATCAAATGCCTTTTTGAAGTCGATAAAGCACAGTACAGCTGTCAGGTTATCCTTTTTCACCTCCTCGATTAATCTCCTCAATGCCAAGATCTGGGCTACGGTAGTTCTCTCCTCACGAAAACCATTTTGGTTCTCCCTCAGGTGAGGGTCGATGGCATGCCGTATCCCGTTCAGAATCATTCGGTTGAAGACCTTGGCAGTGATACATGTCAGGCTGATGCCTCGGTAGTTGTCTGGCATTGAGAGGTCTCCAGATTTTGGCACCGGGATGATGTTAGATAGAGACCATTTTCAGGCTGCTTGTTGTGCAGTAGAGCAAGGTTGCAAAACTCGAGGATGAGGTCATCGAGATCGCAGTTCTTCAAGACCTCTGGGGGTATGCCATCCGGCCCAGCACTTTTTCCCTCTCTCACGGTGGATTTTGCCCTGGCGAGCTCACTGGCTTTGAAGGGACCATCATCGATATTCAGGCCCTGGAGGAATGCTGGTATATTTTCCTCCTCTTCATCTTCTGCTGATGTGCCCAACAGGCTCTGGAAGTGACTGAACCAGGTCGCCACCCTCTCCTCAGGGCTGTGTCCCTCGACCTGGCCCTCTTTAGCCCTCTTCCGCCCAGTCATCTCATTGATTACCCTCCATGCCTCCCCATATTGTTTTTCACCTTGCGCTGCTTGCACTCTTCGCACACTCTCCATCAGTTCCTCCCCTTTGATGGTGTCATAGGTGCTGAAGAGAAACTGTTTGGCTTCACTCAGTAACCTACGTCTCTCCACGGTTGGTTCACGCTCAAAGTTGAGTCGCGCTTCCTCCACCCTCCCCCGTGCTGCTACAACCTCTGGATATCTAGACCGAAGGGAGGTTCTGGCTCTGTTCAGCACGGGCACGCACAATCTGGTTGCCTCCTCATTCGCAGCAACGAATCTCCCATATTCGCTGCTGGGCTCCTCTTCCTTATCCAGCTGCCGAAAGCGTTTCCTGACCTCCTCTGCACACCTGGTTTGAAGGCCAGGATTGGCTGCGAATGCCTTCCAGTCGTGCCGGATCTTGGGGCTTGGTTTGGGGACCCTGAGGCTCAGTCGCACCCTCATGGAAACCACGCGGTGATCAGAGCCCACAGAGCTGAACGTACTGTATGGCTCAGCGTTCAGGATGGAATTCCTCCACTTTTGCCTCACTAGGATATAGTCCAACTGGCGTTGCATACCCGAGGCTCGGTCCTGGAAGGTCCATCTCTTCCCTGTTCTTTTCCTGAACAGGGTGTTCGCTGCCAGGAGCTGGTGTTCCATGAGAAGGGCAGTGAGGTATGTGCCGTTGCGGTTGGTAGAGTCGTGGTATGGGAAGGGGGCGTCCTCTGGTCCAATCCGTGCATTGAAGTCACCCAGGATTGCCAGGAGGTTGTGCGCTGGGACGCCTCGGACCGCTGTTGAGAGGTCCTCATAGAACTTCTCCACCTCCTCAGGTGCTGCCACGTTAGTGGGCGAGTACACGACCATGACTGTTGTTACTGGGTTGCCCGAGAACTCTGCGATAAGGATCCTATCGGTGTGATGGTAAACCCGTCGGAGAGCCTTACGCGCCCGAGAACCCAGCATTACCCCTTTGCAGCCTGGGCCTCATTTCGCCACGCAGATGCAGTGATGAACGTGCATCTCTCCACTCTGCGGTAAACGATCCGGTCATCTGTGTGCACTCTTCTGTATTCCTGGATTCCCAGGATCTCCACCCCCCGTTCCTCAGCACAGTGTGCTAGTTCCACCAATCTAGCTTCTTCTCTCACTGTATGCGTTGAAGGTTCCCATTACAAATGGTCTCCGACAGCGCATGAGTGCATTGGATGGGGTGCTGTGCTCGGACAGGACCCTCCCTCGTGGGTTTGGGGACCTGTCGTCATGATGTCCTCCAGGAGGAGGACCAGCACCACCATCCGCTGCGATGTTCCTGCGGACTCCCGCCGCTGGAAGTATAGGATTTGGGATAACTTTGTTCTCCATGGTTGGCGTTACAATGCTGGTTAAGGACTGTGGGGCGCAACTACTCACAGTCCTGGTTTTACTTCAGAGTGTCCTTCTCCTAGGTGGGTTGCCTACCATGGCTATGAGCCCCACCCGCCCCCCTGCTATTTACCCATAGCTGGGACAGTGGTTGGCAAGGCGCCAGGGCGTGTCCACACACCGGTGGGCCTGCGCACCTCACCTATGGGGCCCACAGCTGCTCCCCGATCCCCTGCAGTTTGGTTTAGTGCCCGCAAGGACACGTATCCGTGTGTGGCCACGAGGAGACACTGCAGGAGTCTTGGCGGTGGAGAGGCTGTGTACCGGCAGGAGGAGGCTTACGCACTCTGCTCCTCTTTTCACCCCCCGCAAGGAGAGCTAGCCGGTGGCAGTAGCTGAAAGCAGAGAGTAGCAAGCAGGAGCAGCATGCAACATGCACTAACTACAAGCACTTCTACACAGTACTACTGCACTGACGCATCACACACACCCTGTATGCAAGCATACACACACACAAAACACACATCCGAGAGAAAACAAAGGCGTGGATCAAAGTTTTGCGTCGTCCAGAGACAGATAGGCCTCCTTCCTCAGTCAGACGGCTTCCCTGACCGCCGCTGTCCGCCAGGGTGTTGGAGGGTTGCCACCCCTTGAGGCACCTAAGACCTTCTGGACAGAGGTCTCCTCCAAATGTTCCCAGTTCATCCGCACTTCATGCTTGGGTTTGCCAGGTCTGTTAAGAGGCTTCCCCCGCCATCTGAACCAAGTCACCACCAGATAGTGATCGACTGACAGTCCAGCCCATCTCTTCACCAGAGTGTCCCAGTACCCGTGTGTGGCCACAGGGAGGCGCTGTAGGAGTCTTGGAGGTGGAGAGGCTGTGTACCGGCAAGAGCTCAATCTGGCATTAAGAATGTACACACATTTTCTATCGAATATCTTAAAGGAGTGGTGACGCCCCCCGAAATTTAACATTGTGCTGCAGTAGGTCACGTGGTCTTTCTCCAAACAGTCTGAAAAGGAGGCGGGCCGTATCAGTTAGTAGTGAATGTATACTTCGTCCGTCGTGCGGTGCCGCGCAATGTATACTTCGTCCGTCGTGCGGTGCCGCGCACAACGTGATACGTTGTTGTTAGCTTGTAGCCCGGCTAGCGCTGCACCGCAAGTCTATTTGCGAGAGCTATTGTGTGTGTAAGACACACACACACACGCGCGAAAGCACACACACACATGCTACACACACACAGAGTGTATGAGCCACGGACCTCCTCTGCGGAGGTCGGAGGAGGAGATCGCTGGACCCTCGTTCTACGCTTGCTCCGGTGTCCCGGGTGCTCCAGTCAGGTTTAGGGCAAGAGACAGCAGGGTATGGCCGACAAAACCCTCTCATAGACGGGGAGAAGCGGGTTGACCCTCGTAACTAATCTCTGACACCTTTTTTGAATAAGACGTGTACTTTTTTATCGGTCTAACCATTGATTTTATAGCGAATGCTATAGAATCTTTACCGATAGAACTGATAGTTTTAAAGTTGGTTTAGAAAGTCGGAAACACACCTCGGACAGCTTTTGTTGGGTCAGTTTCAAAAGATAATTAAATGGATGCTCGACTCCGCCCCTCCCCCCCATATTAGCCCAATCAAATTAATGTATTGCCGTTACTGTACAGAAAGTACTACTTTCAGTACAGTAACTACAATACATTAATTTTATTGGGTAATTTAACATGGGGTACATGACATCATTAAAAAAAATTGGCTAATTTGAATAATTAGCTGTTTTGGCCATGTCACCAGACCTTCAAGTGCAATGAAATGGAGTTGATGTGTTTTCTTTTTATTCTTTTACTAAAGGTAACTGTTGTATAATCGCAATATTACACTTGAGGGTGCGTTTTACTGTGATTATCGGCACTTACGGAACTCAGCTGATGCCTTGTTCCTGTCGTTCTGATAATTGTGGTAAAGCACAACCTCTCATGAAATATTGCTTAAATAAAGTATTCTATGTATACTGCTTGTATTCAAGTCTTTTTAATTACTCTGTATTACTTGTTTGTCTCTCCAGGGGGATTCAGGTGGTCCTCTGATGTGTGAACATAATGTATTCAACTGGTTGTCTCTCCAGGGGGATTCAGGTGGTCCTCTGATGTGTGAACATAATGTATTCAACTGGTTGTCTCTACAGGGGGATTCAGGGGGTCCTCTGATGTGTGAACATAATGTATTCAACTGGTTGACTCTACAGGGTGATTCAGGTGGTCCTCTGATGTGTGAACATAATGTATTCAACTGGTTGTCTCTACAGGGGGATTCAGGGGGTCCTCTGATGTGTGAACATAATGTATTCAACTGGTTGTCTCTCCAGGGTGATTCAGGTGGTCCTCTGATGTGTGAACATAATGTATTCAACTGGTTGTCTCTACAGGGTGATTCAGGTGGTCCTCTGATGTGTGAACATAATGTATTCAACTGGTTGTCTCTACAGGGGGATTCAGGGGGTCCTCTGATGTGTGAACATAATGTATTCAACTGGTTGTCTCTCCAGGGTGATTCAGGTGGTCCTCTGATGTGTGAACATAATGTATTCAACTGGTTGTCTCTACAGGGGGATTCAGGTGGTCCTCTGATGTGTGAACAGGATGGAATTCACTACGTGGCTGGTTTGGTGAGCTTTGGGCCTCAATGTACCAACAGCGACAAGCCTGGTGTCTACACCAACGTCCACAGATACCTGGACTGGATTGATGATGATCACCGCGATTATGATTATGACTATGATGAGGCGAAAAACCCCATATATGATGATTATCCTGTTTATGATGACACTAATGATAACCAGACCTCTACACAATAAACGTTGTTAGTCCATGCCAGTAGCTGCGTTTCCATAAGCCTTTTCGAGAATAGGAAGCGAATTGTCGGAAATTCGGAAAAAGAAAAAGAGAATTTAGCCTGTTTCCATTAAACTGATGAAATGCTATTCTTGGGAGACCCTGGGTGGGTCCGTCTGACCGACCTGCTGTAAATGACTTCCCGCGGGCTTGCACACAGTGCACAGAGCTGGGATCGGCCAGATTTTTTACTTGGGTGATGTGACGCACAACAGCGCTGTAAAATAAACATCCAATGCAAGGTACAGTAGTAGGGAACACAGCGCTAACAAGTTGGTAGCTCCCTTCAGCCAAATCGATATCATGCAAGTTCAATGTATTTTAATTCAAAACCTATTCGCTTAATGTTTCCGTTTCCCTTTTGCGCATTTCGTGTTTTCTGATTAATCCCCCAAATCCACCTCCTACAAGCGCATAAATGTTTTTGCGAACAATGAAAGTTTGTTCGAATTTTGAAGTGTTTCCATTAAAAGATTGATGCACAAAAGCCTTAATGTGCAAAAAAAAAAGGCTTTATGGAAACGCAGCTAGTGTTAATTTGGACAACAGATTCATATTTAGTCTTGGTCTTAGTCTTTTGATCAACACACCATTTAGTTTTAGTCCTATTATATTCATCTGAAATTGTTTAGTCTTAGTCTAGTCTTAGTTGACTAGATAAAATCTTTGTGTTTTAGTCTTAAGGCTCGTACACACTGTACGATAGTTAAGTGGTCGGCGATTATTGGATCGTTAGAGTATTTCACACTACTGTACACAAGTGTCTTTCTTGAAATGGCTGTCATAATATCGGTTTTCACAATATGAGATCGATCAACGACAAGTGATCTCACAAGCGATTCAGACCCGAGATGTACAGTATCGCCAACATTTGTTTTTATTCCAATGTCCAACGAAAACGTGAAAGGTTCCTGTGGCCGTGCAGCGAGGCAGGACGCAAATTATTTTCAGTCACACGCACGCACGCACGCACGCACGCACGCACGCACGCACGCACGCACACACACACACACACACACACACACACACACACACACACACACACAGAGAGAGAGAGAGAGAAACGCTCAGGAAGGGATCGCCGAGTGCTATTATCGCGTGCTGATCTCACAGAGTCACAGTGCCTTTCACACAGCTAAACACAGCTAAGCTAAACTTCGGTGAGCAAAGTCCAATCTTGCGTCAGATCTGCGGTTTTGTCGGCAAGCGCCAAAAATGGTCGGTGACAGCATAATCGGCGCAAAAAGTCGTGCAGTGTTTACGAGCCCTAAGTCATGCCTGTGTTATTTTTGATTGATTCTGATTTAGTCTCAGTATTTTTAACAACACACTATTTAGTTTTAGTCCTATTATTGTCATCTGAAATTGTTTAATCTTATAGACTAGTCTTTGTCCACTAAATAACAAAACCGTAGTCTTTTAGTCTTTAGTCAACAAAATGAACAGTGGAGGCTGTGCTGTCAAAGGGATATTTAATTTTATTGTCTAATCAGGTTTTTGTGATTGTGAACACCCGGGACAGTTTTTATTAAGTTGCTTTATTCAGTATTTAGATATTTGATATTCATTTAATCAGACACCCCCCCTTTCTATACAAACCCATTGTAACTTGTAACGCCTGTCCTTGGTTCTGGACTGGTGACTCATACTGCCCTCCTAATACGTGAGGAGGCCGTGTTTTTTCATTTACTTTTTTCTTTTTCTTTATTTTCTTTTTTTTTTCTTCTGTTTTTTTTTTTTTGGTATTTACTTTTTTCATTTTCCACAAAATTATTACAAATAAACGAGTCACCAGAACCACGTTTGGGTTTTTTCGTTGAATCTTTCATGGTTAAAGATGCAGTGCCATGATTCCCCCCCCCCCCCCCCCCCCCCCTCTAAAACATGATTATCAGGTATTATGATTATACTAGGAGGAAGATTTCTTCCAAAAAAGTGTACAGAAAGAGTTAAAATGATGTTTTTATGTGGCCACACCCACCAGTTCATTGGTATGCGTGGTTGTCATGGTGGGTGGTGACCCAGCTGAAGTTAGCCACACCCACGTATGTTGGGTGAATGGTAATTAGGGGAGGGGTTGATTCTGTGATGTAATAAGTATCGGTGTTTTTGGACCGGCACGTTTGACCCCACAAGGTGGCAGCCTACAGCTAAAACCCAAATAGAAAGGCAATACATAATTGCTCATAACAACCACACCAGGGGGTCTAATGAAGTACTGTCAACCTCCTAGACACATGAAAACCAGAAAACGTACAAAACTATGGCACCACCTCTTTAAAGTTTGAAGACACAACGTGTTTGTAGGCCTATAGGAAGGGGGCGTGTCTGACAAAATGAACATAAAATATCTAAATACTGAATCCATCAACTTAAAAACTGTCTGCAGGCCAGAGTAGACAATAAAATGACCCAAAGTTCTTTTTGAAGGTGAAATATCCCTTTAAATTGTTTGTGCCTTCCACTGCAGTATTGATATTGCTATTGCATTATAATTATTATTCAAATGGAGTGTTTAGACATTGTATTATCACATGTAATAAGTAGTAAGTCAGTCATTAAGTATGTTTTATTTCTAATGGTGTGTTTAGACATTGCATTAGCATGTAATAAGTAGTAAGTAAGTCATTAAAGACGGACTCTGGCCAAGTCATGTTTTGTTGAGTATTTAATGTGTTTTTGGAGCTGATCTATGAACATCCTGGTGGTCAGCATTTCTAAAAAGCATCTAGTTGTAAAAGATGGTCTTCATCGGCTCGTCTGTGTGAAAGCAGGTTTGACTCACAGGGGTCTAATCTCTGCCACCCGTTACCTCACTCTATGCCCACGTAAAGCGGGCAAGGCAACTTGCTCTATCACCTAAATGGTATTTTGGGGATGCTATACCCGCTGCCCATTATGCCAACTCCGTTATTTGCCCATGGATGGGTATGCTATTTCCCTAAAATGTGTATTTTTGACAACATGGATTTAGGAAAGCGTATTTAGGATCCTAAAACCACCCGCTTTGCCACTCGCTATGCCACTTTGTTTGGTAGAGTCAGATGTGCGCTGCCAATGGAAAATACATGAACACAGGAGTCTCTGACACATTGTGCGCCAGGGCACACGGGTTTGCACAATGACACAACATTCAAATGTCTCCTTCTGCCCTCATTATCCACACATCTCAGTGATTCTATTTCCCCATAATCAGCAGAAGTAAGAGTGTCTGTTCCTTTTTATTTTATATAAGATGATAGTCTATTCAAAGAAATGATTTGCGATGCACGTCATTCGATTGCATAATTCTTCATTGCGTAGGATATATAAAGATCTGATTACAGTTGTATAACATTCTATATAATCATAAACTGTAGGTGATAGTTATATCTATCAAATATGGTTTTATATAAAGCCAATCAAAGCTCAGAGCTTTGAGAATCTAATGTCGGGAAATAGATTGTCTATTTTCAAATAGCCAACCTTTCAATATTTACAGATTTAATAGGGACACAATACATGGGTCATGGAAGTGGACTTTACAAGGAATATGGAGACGTTTTAAAAATCACTTCATAATTGACCGTGCTATGACCAGATCAAACTGTGGTGTCTTTCTTTGCTTCCTACGTCCTAGATGCGCCACACCAAAATAACAGACTTAAAAGCTATCAACGCACGTGTCATGACGTGTTGACAGCTTGTTATTTGGGGCACATTTATGGAAGCACATCAAGCTGAGCATTTCATTGAATTAATCCAGAAGCAGCAATGTGTGAGTGATAATTCTCTGTGCAGTAATATTCTATCAATATAAATGTATTCTGAGGAAACCCCTCTCTTTCATGCAGAGAGAGGAAAGGGCTCAATTGAGGATTCAGGAGATCCTAAATCCTCATTTAACTCATTAAGAGCCCCTGAAATTAACGGATTATAAAGTCCACGACGCCACCGCGCAATCACTTCCGGTCTGACGTCATCGGATCGTGCGCCGGAACCGATCCGTGTCCACGTGGAGTTGTGTAATGGCCGACCGGGAGCTTTTATAACTGTGTAACATAAGCGAGCATCTGCCTCCATCCTAGCTTCTAAAGTGTAGTTTTGAGATAATGGACATTTAGATGAGATCCCCCGTCCACCTCAATGTTATGGATGGGACTATTTTGTGCTCGTGGAGCCGTGATGATGCGAAATCAGCGACGGATTTCGTCTCCGGACCGACGGCCATTCTTCTCGGTAATGTACTCGCCGTTACAGTAATATATTACTTTTCCCGAGATATCCCGTGAATGGCACTACACATACTCGAGTACATTTCGCGAGATATCTCGCGAATGGCACTAGATGAGTTAACAGGTTGTGGGTCTTCTCTTAAAGGCACTGGCTTCTGGCACAGAGATTAGTTATATTATTATAACACCCAAACCACACCTATGCATAATGAGGGTCCATGTCAAAAAACGTGCACCAATTAACAATAATGCATTGCACCTGTGCAGCTGATCTAGTAGTTTTTTTTTTTGAGTATCTTTACTTTTAAAGTAATTTTTAAATGCTCTACTTTTACTCTTACTTTTGAGTAATTTAAAAAGTAAATACTCGTTACTTTTCATCTGGACAATGAGTAAGAGTAGTTTAAATTCAGTAAATAAGTAAAGTAAATTCAGGTGTTTGACGTACTGTGAAAGCAATATGGGACTGCTGGTTTCCAGCAGGTGGCAGTAGTGCAGGATTAGGATCATATTGGCAATGAAGAAACAAAACTATTGGTGGCAAAACATGTATGGCAGAACGGGGTAAGATGAACCGATGGGTAAGATGAACCACCCCCTTTATCTTTAAAACTATACACATGAGTTGTCATTTGACCTTAAAATAAGAACGCAAACATCCTTTCTACCTGGCTGTGGAGTTGACAGACACATGGGCAAAGTGGAAAGCATATATTTCTACCCCAAAAAGTGTTTTTTTCTGGTCAAAGTAAATTCTTTACTTGTATGGTATAATGATTTTTATGTTAAAGCAAATGTAAGGTCTAAACTTATATCATGCATGTTGGTGATATCTCAATGTATAAAACTATGTGAATCATTTAGCTAAAGATGAGCCTTAAAGTGATAGTTCACCTATTTTTGACATGAAGCTGTATGTTAATACTTGCCATTAAAATAGTGGTCCCGTGTCCAGAGTTCTGGTCCGTTTTAGATGAATATAAAGTAGTTCCGGTGATTTGGCAGGAGCTCATGGCCCAATCATTAAAAATAGATGAATCCACAAAACTAGCTTCGTTTGTATTGTTGACCTATTTCTACCAAATAGACCAACTTTCGTTCAACTTTGACCCCTCTGTCACATGGTACTATTTTTTGTGTCCAGTATCACTACGCCGCTGCAAGGTATTTCCCCAAAACAAGGTGCTTTGGAGGCAGCTGATCAGAACGAAACCTCGCTCTATATGGTAGAAATAGGCCAACAATACAAATGACGCTAGTTTTGTGGATTAATCTATTTTGATTGGGCCACGCCAAATGGCCCCCACCCCATTGGAACTACTTAATATTCATTAGAAACTGACCAGAACTCTGACCACGGGACTCTGGTAATCAATTAATACATTTTTAACCACTGTTTTAAATGCAAGTATTTCACACAGCTTTATGTCAAAAATAGGTGAACTATCACTTTAAGCATTAAGCTAGCCAGGTTTTGTCAAAATGGTGGCCGTGGGGCAAGATGAACCACATGCCTTGGGGTAAATTGAACAATGTGAATCATCATTCATATTTTTATTAGGTCTTTGCTACTCAAATTATGCTGTATGATCTTTCATTTTGATGAATACACTAATTTAAGAGAAGTTTTTAATATTATATTAATAATTGCAAATATTAAAAGGTTCTGAATAACAAACTTCATTGAATTGGTTTTAATATTTTTTCTTACATTTTACATAACCGTAAGAAAGGAAATAAGACTATTTGCAAATGGGAAATGTGTTATTAAAATATTTCTGATTAGTACATACATTCTTTGTTCAAGTTTAAACTGTGAAAGTTTAGAATATCACATGGGTCAAGCACAAAGTGGTTCATCTTACCCTGTTCTCCCCCTAACAGTATTTAACTTAATTTACAACAAATTGGCATTGCCCATCAGCATAGTGTCCTAGTAGCTATTTTAGAGGAGGTTTTAGGCTTTTAGTCATATTCTGAGTCACTGCTGCTGTCTCTGCTCTCAATGTGGCAGTGTGGATCCTGCTGCATTTGGTTGCCAGTCCTTGGCAACGCACCCTTATACCACTTATAATAACTTAGGCCATGGCTACACGGAGCTGGATATTTCTGAAGCTAGAAATGTTTTTGTGCTGTTGGGGCTTGCAGCCACATGAAGCTGGATATTTTAGACCTAGATATCTTTCTCGTGTGGACCTAGATATGTTTCTATGTGCATATCTGAAAAACCGGGATATATGAAAAATCCAGCTCCGTATAGCCATGGCCTAAAGAGTTTGAGAGTGGGACACTGGTGGGTTTAAATGTTTTAATGTTATAATGTTTTAAATGTTAATAACGTAGAGTTTGAGAGTGGGACACTGGTGGGTGACTTTCAGTTGTAGACTTAGTTTCATCCACATGGGGGCGACAAAGACTGTTGAATAGAAACGGATCAAGGGAGGCTCTGCCTTTTGCAGTCAGGTCAACATTTAACATTTAACACAGTGAATGTTGAGTTGTTGATCCATTCAGTTTGTTTGCTTCCTTTAAAGGACTTCATAGGACAAATAAACAATCAGTAGCAATCAAAAATAAACCAGCTGTCTTCTTAGGGTGTTTTTTTCATGAGTTATAAAAGGGACCCCAATTTAAACAAGCCAAAAGCTTTCCCATGTGGTTTTTATCCTTTTAGTTGATCTTGTACTGTACTGTCTTTTACCTTTTCCTATGCACACCTCTAATCAATCATTTTAGCTTATTTTGTACATTTGACCCTGCTGCTAAAATATATAACGTTAGAAAGATATGTTATGCTTATGACATTGTGCATAATAAAAAACACCTTACCTGATACAAAGACATTGTTGGATGGCTTTGGGTTTTAGAGCAAGATGAATCATGTCCTAATATTGAGCACAGCACTATTAAAAACTAGAAAGATGCAATTATGGGAACTTGCAAGTGTGGTTGCACTGACGAGGAAATGATATCCGTCTTATGTATATTATAGGTCTATATTGTGATGTCAAGTGAGTCATGACCAATCATATCTGAGTGGACATTACATTGCACAGATAGGCTACCCTGCCTTACAACTACAACCCAGATAACATCAGTTAAAAGGTTAACTTTAGCTGGTGTAACTGTGTTAATTATAAGTGTGTATAATTACACAAACTATTCTATAAAGAAGTGCTTGGAGCTGACCTGATTCTCCATAGAATGGAACCTCCTGCTCTCTGGGTCTCATGGCTCGGCAAGGCTGACCTTGCCGAGCCGTGAGGCCCAGAGAGCAGGAGCCTGTGTCCTGTTTCTGTAGCGTGAGGCAGCTTCCTTGGTACAGTGGTTCTCAACCTGTGTCCTGTTTCTGTAGCGTGATGACACTGGTACAGTGGTTCTCAACCTGTGTCCTGTTTCTGTAGCGTGAGGCAGCTTCCTAAGCAGTGATAAGCAGTGATAGCTGATTGGTTAGTGTCCATACCTAGGACTTCGGAGGTCCCAGAGGTCGCAGGTACGATTCCCCGCTCCAGCTATCACTGCTCCCCTCCCCCGCGCTCCTTGTGGGCAGCACTGGGTTCAGGTGGGTTAAGCTGAAAAACTGAATTTACCTTGTGGGATGACGTAGGTAAATTCTTCTTCTTCTTCCTTGGACAAGACGCTGGTACAGTGGTTCTCAACCTGTGTCCTGTTTCTGTAGCGTGAGGCAGCTTCCTTGGACATGCCGCCAGTACAGTGGTTCTCAACCTTTGCAGGCCGCGACCTCCAAAATAACCATATTTTAACCAGGAAGTGGGAATCCCCACAAAATAATCATATTTTAACTGGGGACCCCCACCACCCTGACCAGCACTAAGAGTTGAGGCATTACATTTTGTATAACACGGTTCTATTGTGAAAATAGCAGATCTACATGCTCACAACGCCTCGCAACACAAGGCATTGTGAGCATGTAGATCTGCTCAATTTCAGCCTCTAATATTTGACAATTTGGCCAATGTTTAATTTGTCATTTTAGAGGTATTAAAAAGTCCTTAAATTGTCACTTTAGAAACATGCAGATACCCTCTATACACTTAAACTTTATGTTGGTTTGTTTACTGTTGAGAGAGAAAACAATGTTGCCCTAACAGGACAACCAGACTACAGTACTTGTCCTAACAGGACAACCAGACTATAGTACTTGTCCTAACAGGACAACCAGACTATAGTACTTGTCCCACTTTATTATTTCTTTCCATCTTTCCTGATGAACTTTATTTTGAAGTGCTGCTCCTCCCACAGTTTTGGTGGCTCACACTCAGTTACTGTAAACTAACTACGATGAAAATTAGAACAAAATGATCTCTTTGTTATGGTAGGTATTAGCTATGTATTCTCCACAATATTTGCATCCCCCCTTTTCTTGACAAATGGTTTATTCCCCGGTTCTGTAGGTCAGCACAGGTGCAATGTATTATTGTTAATTAGCAGCAGTGGTTTCCAAGTGCGTTTCAGTAAAATAATAGCATCCACTGATGGACTGATCATCATGTTGTCATGAAGTTCATCTTAAGGTAAAATAACACTGACCATCATGTTGTCATGAAGTTCATCTTAAGGTAAGAGCACTTTTAAGGTATTAGTGGGATTACTGCTGGCTTATTGTCTTCCATTTGTATTTGCTGCGTTTGAAGTTGTTATTATTATCATCAGGAATCCTGTCCACCTGTTGAAGTTATTATTATTATCATCAAAAATGATTTAAACTAGTGAAAACAGTCGATATACAAGCACACTGTGTGCTTGTAGATCTGCTGTTTTCACTACTTTTGTGCGACAGCCTTGTATGATGAAGCAGTTCTTTGCTTTGCTGAAAAATTTACAAATTTGAAACTTACGAGGTTTCTGCCCGACAGTGACGATTTACTTTGTTGGCCGCCCAGCCTCCAAAATGGAACAACGGCCGACATTTTATTTTTTATTTTTTTCCTAACCGGCTGGACCGGCTGGGAATAATCCGGCCGTTCGGGAGTTGTCCCGCTTTTCCCAATGGCCAGCACGTCCCTGATAATTATTATCATCATGAATCAGGGTCTATAACCCTAACCCTCCTGTTGAAGTTATTATTATTATCATCATGAATCAGGGTCTAACCCTAACCCTCCTGTTGAAGTTATTATTATTATCATCATGAATCAGGGTCTAACCCTAACCCTCCTGTTCGCTGTTTCCTTTTGAACGTTTACGCATGGGGAGCATCATGGCATGAAGCCCTCTCCTGTCAGCTGTCACATTGTTTACTTCATTGGTTCTCAAAGTGGGGTCCGAGGACCTGAGGGAGTTCCAGGGGGTCCCCCAGCTAAATGACAGTTAGGAACCAAATGGACCCTTTTGGGTTTTTAACTCAGAAAGTGTACAAATGGAACCAAATGGACCCTTTTGGGTTTTTACCTCAGAAAGTGTACAAATGGATCCAAATGGACCCTTTTGGTTTTTAACTCAGAAAGTGTACAAATGGAACCAAATGGACCCTTTTGGGTTTTTAACTCAGAAAGTGTACACATGGAACCAAATGGACCCTAATGGTTTCCATGTGTACACTCTATGAATTAAAGGACAACTTTGTTTTTTTACAACAAGGGTTCATATTTTAGATTGTAATTAGAGAAAAGAAAAAGTGAGTGTTAAAATGTTTTCATTTGCTTCGTTCTATTGTTTTATCATGTTTTCCGTGCTAAAATTTGGGGCATGCGTACGCATGGGGGCATGCGTACAAGTGGCTAAATATGTCTTTTTAGACACAATAAGCCAGCAGTTTCTTTATTGCTATTTACAGTAACACTTCTAGCCCCCATAAGTCATATCCAACCATGAAAGGTTGTGTTGTATCTTGGGAATGGGCTTATTCTGTGTAAAATAACATATTTAGCCACTTGTACGCATGCCCCCTGTGGTAGAAATATTTATAGAGTAACAAGTATACAGTCTAAATCTAAAGTCTAAATCTCACAAGGCTACTCATTTAGCTGTACCTGCAGCTGTCAATCTAACAGCTGAGTTCTCTCCCCCACCTATGCTTGCTCTCTCACTCTGTCAGCAAATCTGTACCCTGTATAACTATTTGTATGTTGTCTTTATGTTTAGAACATATCCTTATAAGACCATGTTAACATGTTAGAAGAGCATCTTGGACTATAAGAGCTGTATGGTAATGGTACTAGGGAGGCTTGTGCCCAGAGGGGCTGACAGGAGAGGCCAGGAGGCCTTCTCCCCTGATCCTGTGAATGCTGACACTATGTTCAACTTTCTGCCTCTTTGAATAAACCTTTGTCAATTCTTCAAATCCTTCATCCTTGTGGAACATTAATATTTTCTATTATACCCCAACCACTGAAATAAGAATCTCTAAAACAATGGAAAGAAGTAAATGAAATAATTTGAACGCTCATCCTTTATATTCTTTAATTACAATCTAAAATATGAACCCTTATTGTAAATAACTAAAGTTGTCCTTTAAACTAACGTTGATGCTACACTAGTCCTGTGCCCGGGGGTGTGATAACAGATCTATAGAACATCTGTAGGTGTGATAACAGATCTATAGAACATCTGTAGGTGTGCGATGAGGGATTGAATGTAGGAGTCTCAGTAGTAATGTTGGAGAACCCAGACCGGTGCCCGTTGGGCAGAACAATCACCATCCATGTCCAGTTCAATAAATACCCGTCGTATCCGTCTGTCTGGCTGGCACTCTGTTATGCCCATATATGGTGTTCCGTGTCCAGGCCAGTCTGTGATGTCATCTCTAAATGTGGGCACTGTAGTGATGTCAGTCAGTGATGTCAGTTGGGCATCGTTACCATGGTGACGACACCAGGGACGTGCAGAGAATGTTAGAGAGGCAGGGGCTGACATTTCTAAAAAGGGCCTTTTGGTGGAAATATCTAAAATAGCAGACCTCCAAGCTCATAAGGTGTCGCGCTGCGACGCGTTGTGAGCTTGGAGGTCGGCTATTTTCGATGCTTGACTTCTACACAGAGAGGGCAATTCTTTCAACATAAGATGCTGCATTCAAGTTCAGGAGAGTTGGTAATTCTCTTGAATGCTGCCTTCAGGTATGGCATGGAAAGAGGGGCATTTTTGTGTGTCTTTCGCCATCGTAAAAAACATATTCATGGTCTTGAGAGGGCACTTTTTATAGATGGATAAAAGGGCAGGGGCTCAAGCCCCCTTTGATGTCTATGTGTGCACGTGCCTGGGGGACACTGTTTAGTATCAGTGATGTCAGCATGCAGATGGTCAGACGGACGGACAGACAGACATTCACTAAATTAATAGTTAGATAAGGTGGGCTCTCAGAAATAGAAATACTATTAAATGGGGGTCCGACGGTCCATAGCCGAATGCATGTCAAACTGGGGGTCCTTGGCATTAAAATGGTTGGTAAGCTAGAGCTGTAAATATCTCCTCATATGGGGTCCCTGGCTTATCTTTTCAAATAGGGTTCTATCAATACTTGTATAAACGTGACCTTTCACACTGAACTTAGTCTGCTCTTTTTCCCCTCTACACCAAACCTCTTTGCCGAAAATAGAAGATCTATAAGCTCACAGCGCCCCGCGCTGCAAGGCGCTGTGAGCTTGTAGATCGGCTATTTTTGGCTAAAGTTCTCATCATTTGGTAGAGATACTGTCTACCAATGTACATGATTTGTGGACAAAATCTGTAGGAGTAGTGTCCAAAAATGTGTTTTGCAAACATCGGCCTGATGGTGGCACTAGAACAGGCTCATGTGAAAGATGTGTGGCAGAGGTTCTGAGTTACAGGGAGTAATAATTGCTCCTGCAGCAAGTTTATTGTAGACGTTGATAAACTACTATAAAATCATCTCTGTCGGTTGGAAACCTCATATGTCCAAAAGTGTTGGAAAAAAAGATTCTATTTAAAAAACATCAAAAGTAACAGAAACAAAAACATGTTGAGTCGCCCTACGCTTTGAGCTTGTAGATCTGCTACTTTTGATGCTGTTGTGTGACTCTGTACAATGATCAAGTAAATGACATTAATATGAAAAACACAAACAGTTAACATATGGAGATAAGAGGTTTCTGCCAGACAGCATGGATATCCTTTAAATCACTTCTGAAAACGTCTATGTTCAGAAAAAGCTTCTTTTAAATCACCTGTCCATGTTAGGCCTACAAAACCTCCCTTTCTCTTATATAGACTAATCTCCCTGCTTTCATGGTGAATTCTGTGACAACGTTTTATGTTGATATTTTTGCTCTTCTAATGTATTTATGTAATATTTCTATCAGCATGTTTTTGAATGATTTGATCAAAGTGTTTTTGTTTTTTCTTATTCAAAGTCAATCATTAATTATTGATCTGCTGCTGTAACCATGTGTGCGTGCCTGCCTGCGTGCGTTTAGGAAGGCTATGGAGGGGTCATATCAGGACAGTGTCCTCTTGTCTGGGCCTAACCTTTAGAAAATAGCAAATCTACAAGCTCACAACAAGCTCTATACTAGTAGCCTAGAGACCTGAGGGACCCCTTTTCAACTAACTATGGTGTAGGTTTAAGTCAGAGGTCTTCAAGATCTTTCAGGTCAATGACCCTTGATGTACAAGTACTGTACTGTACTGTACTGTACTGTACCCCCCCCCCCCCCCCCCCCCCTCCGGACATGATGCTAGTATGTCACAGGGACCCCCCCAATCCAACCCTTGATGCTGAGTACCAAGCAGACTGGCTCCCATTTTTCATAATCTTTGGCAGTGGTTCTCAACCTGTGGGTTGTGACACCCAGGGGGGTCCCCAAATGATTCTGGGGGGTCCCCAGATTATTAACTTAATGTGCAACATTGTTTTCTCACTCAACAGTAAACAAACCAACATAAAGTTTAAGTGTATAGAGGGTATCTGCACATTTCAAAAGTGACAATGTAAGGAATTTTTGATACCACTAAAATGACAAATCAAACATTGGCCAAATGTATTGGCCAATGTAATATTGCATGACATTGTGAAAATAGCAAATCTACAAGCTCACAAAGCATCGCGTTGCGAGGCATTGTGTACCCGGCCGGGGATCGAACCCTGACCTCCCAGTCTCGGGGCAAACTTTAGACGTAGTTTTTACTTTACTTGAGTATTTCCAGTTTCCAGCGCTAGCGTAGCGGGCCCTGGCCCCCCTCCCCTCTTTCACGCCAGGCGGCTCGCCCCCCACCGGGGCCACCGAGGGGGGAGGGGTGGTCGTGCCACACAGCGGTGTACGACAGCGTTCGGCTCCACGATACACCTCCCAGTTCTGCTGCTCAGTCTCAGGTTGGTGGGAGGAACCAGTCACCCTCTGCATCTAGCTGTATCTCCCAGGGGGAGCTAGTGCTACGCTAGAACACCGCAGGTGAAACCACTAGTGGCATTTGGGAAGTATACGGCAACACATGCTCCTCTCCATGTGGCCACACAGCGGTGCAGCACCGTGTGCAGCTCCTCTCTGTGGTGCAGCACTGTGTGCAGCTCCTCTCCATGTGGCCACACAGTGGTGTAGCACCGTGTGCAGCTCCTCTCCATGTGGCCAGGCCACACAGTGGTGCAGCAGCGACCGAGTATTTCCCGCAACTGTTTTCGCCAGGTTCTAAGGTCTTATTTTAGTTGTTTCTCATAAGCTTGCAAACCTCCTTGCCCATCGGCCCCCACCTTTGCGCTTAGGTTCACCAGGAAATACTTGGTCGCGGCGGGTGCAGCACTGTGTGCAGCTCCACGGCCCTCCTCCCTCCAACTGTCTCCAGACAGCCTGTTCCCCAGAGCAGTCGTCCGGCTCACCAGCGAGACCAAGAGACCACGACAGGAAGTGGCCTTCACTGTCTTTCGCCTCAGAGGAGAACTGGAAGTGTCCGGCAGTTCTTCTCGATTAAAGGGTTCCCCCTGCACATGACTGGCAGGGGGAACTTGCCTGGCTCCAGCCAATAGACCGCCCACTCTCTGAGTGGACTGCTTCTCTTGGTCTGGAGTTGGCATATGGCGCGCCTCTTTCTGTCGGTGTCTTGGCGCACCGACCAATGAAATCAATGCAAGACGGAGGAGGGGTGGGTCTAACTTTTGAAAATCAACAGAAACAGTGGAGGGAGGGGTGGCTGCGTGGCTCACCAGAGTTCTTAATTGCTCCCTTTGAACTTCAAAAGGGTTCTGAACTGCAGTCATTGATTGAGCCATACAAGTGTCAATAGCTCATTAGTGATTATCTCTAATCAATGAAACATCAAAGACAATGACCTGTTTGGTGCCTGTCATAGAGGGGAGGGGGAGGGGGGATTTTTTTTTGTGTACACAAGTCAAACACAACTCAACCCTCCTGTGAATTGTTTTATTTTTATTTTTGTTTATTTTCTTTTTATTTCGTTCATTTTGAGTGCTAGAATAGAGATACCTAACTATTTTGCTAAAGAGGATAATATGATTATAAATAAACCTATAGATATAGCAAATGAATTTAATGATTATTTTGTAGATGTTGGAAATAATCTGGCAAATGAAATTGCGGAGCAGGAAAATGGAAATGAAATGAAAATTGAAGACACCCTGAAAAACAATCTACACTCCATTTTTCTTAGGCGGGTTGAGGAAAAAGAAATCATAGACATTGTGAAAAAGTGTAAAAACAAAAAATCAGCTGACTGGTTGGGTATTGATATGACACTAGTTAAAAAGATTATATATTGTATTGTGAAACCTCTGTGTGATGCCTCTTTTGTTCAAGAACTGTTATTTTGCAAGCATTTATTGTATTCTTATTTACTTACTATGTGTCTGTAATAGCAACTCCTGTAACTCCTTCTTGTGTTTGTTTTTGGTACTGTGGATTATGCAACCGTCAAAAGCTCTAATCACAGTAGTAAGTAGCAGGTGTGATGTTTTTCTCAGTAACTTGAGTCACACTGCTGTAGCCACACAGTTTTGTTTCTCCTGCCAATACGCTGTTTTCTGTTTTTAGGGCCTTGGAAACTTTTGTCTTTTTACGGTTTTGGATCTACAATTTGTCAAGTAAAGGTCAAGAAAAGTTACGCCTTGCCTCTTTTTTTTGGAAACGTGGATTCTTCGTTCGCTATCTGTCTAGTAGGCCTACTGTACAGGATACAAGGGCAGAATACTCTGACTTATATTTGTAATCTATCATTCCAAACAGGTATATTCCCAAATAGCATGAAAACAGCAAGAGTTATCCCAATATATAAAAATGGAGATAGACATTCATTTACAAATTACAGACCTATTTCCCTGCTTCCGCAGTTCTCTCATTATCACATCTATATAAATTATACCCATTAAGATATAGGATATATATTATACAACATAAAATATAGAATAATATTATAATATATAGTCAATTAATATTAGCATACTCCTGCCCAGTCCACGGTGACACTCATTCTATGCGGAGCTCTTTGCCATCTTGACCCTCACATGCAAGAGAGTGAGTTGTGTGTGTGAGAGAGAGAGATGAAATGTGCGGGACTACATGCTGTATCCAACAACAGCCTACGTAGGTGTAAAAAAGAACAAAAAATATATATATGTATCTCTTACTATTTACCTATTTTTTTTACTATTTATTACTTTGTTATGACAATGAGCCAGGGGTAGGGCTCGATAAGCAGTATGCTTCTCCCTACTCCTTTTTTTGGCACCTTGGACACTTATTCTAACGAACGTTTGAACTTGTACTCTTTCTATTTCTTATTCATTATCTCTTGCCATTATGCTATGTTCAGATGCACAGATATCACAATTGTATTGTATTGAACTGTCCAAAAGTGCTGAAAAATAAAATGAACTGAACTGAACTGAACTGAACTCTAAAATCATAGAAAAACTATTTGTGCACCGACTGGATAGTTTCATTGATAAACATAACATTTTGCGTGATCAACAGTATGGTTTCAGAGCAAATCGGTCCACCTCAATGGCAGTAATGAACCTAACTGAACATATTGCCACTGCCATCAATAATGAGGAATTTACTGTCGGGGTGTTTATTGACCTTAAGAAGGCATTTGACACGATAAATCATGAACAATTATTGAGGAAACTGGAACTATATGGTATTAGAGGGATAGCACAGTCTTGGGTTAAAAGTTACCTTGAAGACCGATATCAATATGTACACATCAACAATGATAAATCATCTTTGAAAAAGGTAAAGTGTGGGGTTCCTCAAGGATCCGTTTTGGGCCCCAAACTTTTCATTTTATACATAAATGATATCTGTAATGTGTCGAACCTATTAAACTATGTAATCTTTGCAGATGACACAAACTTATTCTGTCATGGAAATAATCTGGGGGAGCTCATGAAGACAATGGAAGGAGAACTAAATATACTAAAAACATGGTTTGATATAAATAAATTATCCTTAAACTTAAGCAAAACTAAACTTATGATATTTGGAAACAAAAAAATTGATAATGAAATCATATTGAGGATAAACAATGTACCTATTGAAAGAGTATATGAATACAAATTCCTAGGTGTGCTGATTGATCATAAATTAAGCTGGAAAGCTCACATAAAACTTGTCAAAAGGAAAATGTCAAAAACCATTGCTATAATATATAGATCTAAAGAAATTCTGAATCAAAATTCCTTATATTTACTGTATTGTTCCCTTATTGTTCCATACATGACATACTGTGTGGAGATATGGGGAAACACATATAAAACCAACGTTAATCCGATTTTCTTATTACAAAAAAGAGTTATACGAATAATCAAGAGAGCCGAGTATTGTGAGCCTACCAACTTATTATTTATAGATCTGTGCACACTAAAGTTCTGGGACATAGTTGATATTCAAACCTTACGTATTCTGTACAAAGCTCATAACAAACTCCTTCCTGTCTGTCTTCTGGGGCTGTTTGAAACCAAAGAAACTAAATATGATCTTAGAAATAAAGGTATGTTCCAAACAGGTTGGGCAAGGACAAATACCAAAAAACACTGTATAACAGTAAAAGGGGTAAGTTTGTGGCAAGCCTGTGAGAAAGAATTACGGTTGTGTAGTTCAATATATGAGTTCAAACATGTTTAAACATAAGACGATAAAAAAGTACAGAGAGCTAACATAATTATATATATATGTCAAATTACAGTAGTAGAGATGTGGCTGTATGTATAAATATGTGTATATTTGTATATTTGTATATACGGTGAATGTATACATTATTATTTATCAAACTTTCAGATATGTGTTCCTGTTTTGCTGTTTTCTTTGCTTTGCTTTTCTTTTTTGTTTGTTTATTTGTTTTTCCTATACTGCTTTCTTTGCGTTTTTTGACAAAACAAATGTAACAAGGGTAGGCAAAATAAGCCATGGGCTTCAGCCAAACCCTTTTGGTCAAAATGAAATGAACAGAAATTAAATGAAATTGTAAATCTAAATGAAAATGACCAAATAAAACTACTACTACTACAACTACAACCCCTCCCACCAGATCTCTTGTGATTGGGAATTTCAAATTTTAAATCCCCTCCCCTTTGAAATCTCTTGTAATGGGACAATGTCAGACTCAAGCTCCAGCGCAGTCTGAAATCAGGATAAGGGGGAACTGCTTCATGCGTTTCCCCTGTTGAAGTTGATCCTCTTGATGTTGGAGAGGATCAGGCTTAAGAGACCGTCGGTGCTGCTGGTGGCTCCAGGATGAGGAACGTGGAGGTCGGTGTTAGTGTGGTAGAAATATTTATAGTATTTGTAATCTCACAAGCCAAAGTACTAATTTAGATGAACCTGCTGCTGTCAATCTAACAGCTGACAACCATGACTTGTGACTTCTACTCCTACTCTGTGTCAGCATAAAATCTGTACTAAGTGATGCTATACATGGTCATTGCAACTTAACCAGTCAGCCTTATTATATACTGTAAGGTACTTAGTATAGCTGTTTAGATTGTCTCTCCATCTAGGGAGAGCACCTCAGTGTATAAAAGGTGTCCCATATGAGACCTCAGAAGTCTTCTGCCCGACAGGGCAAAGCTCTGGCCAGGAGGCCAGAGCTCTCTGATGCTGTATGCTGTTTCTCTGATGCTGAAATCTTCAATAAATGTTTGACTTCACCCTGACTGGATATTCATATTTTTCTATCATAATTGGCGAGCCAGCCAGGAGCAATATTTCATCTTTCACCATAGATGAATACTTGCTCAAAAGAACCTGGGATGAAGGAACTTTTTGGAAAGAAGATTTTTGAAAGCAGACCTAAAGCAGGTCCACCACCATGGAGGACAAAGAGGAGACCACTACAGAAGAAATTTGCAAGCTATGCAAACTCAACAAGAACTGACTTTCAAGCAGATCTACAATGTCGAGACCTCACAGATTAACAATAATCTTGTGATGACTGCAGCCTGTGATGACATCTTGGACAGAGAGAAGCTTGCTGTTCATTTACAAGGAAAGCAAGCCTGCCACCAAATCACACAGATTGACAGCGGAGGTGACGAAATCGACACCACGTCGAACACCAACAGACTTTTGCCACAGTAGGAGGGGACCAAGCCAAGGAGACACATGCTGGCACGTCAGAGAGCCACTGAACTGGACGCCACCAGCCCAGTGGAGATCGCTGAAGCAAAGACATTAACCGCCACATGCCATAAGCCAAATGAAGATGGGAGGAACGGAGAGACGCCATGAAAACTACAACAACTATGTGTTTGATATTAAGCTGAGTAATTTATATAGGAATAATATTAGCTAAAAGTTGATATCTAAAATATGAGTCAACAAGGCATTTGCCACTAATGTGAGAATATTTGGTTTTATGGTCTACATTCTGATATTCCAACATAAGAGTTGTCGCAGCTCTGCATGGTGACTAAGGGTCAAGGAATGACTGAGTCAGATGAGAGTGGACATGCGGGCTCTTGATTTTGGAAAACAGAATTTCAAAGTACAAACAAATAGGATTCACATTTACTAAATTCTAGCATGAAAAAGTCGTAAAGTGATTATTGCGTAGCCAGACGATCTTAATCCACGTAAAAGTAATGCACAAGTATTAATTAATTAATTATTTAAATTGCTATATCAACATGTAGTTGTCTGAAAGGTCTATTGATTTGGCACTCTATAAATATCCTGTTGTATGTAAATGAATAGTGTATTCATTCACAAAAAAAAGGATGGAATGTGGTAGAAATATTTATAGTATTTGTAATCTCACAAGCCAAAGTACTAATTTAGATGAACCTGCTGCTGTCAATCTAACAGCTGACAACCATGACTTGTGACTTCTACTCCTACTCTGTGTCAGCATAAAATCTGTACTAAGTGATGCTATACATGGTCATTGCAACTTAACCAGTCAGCCTTATTATATACTGTAAGGTACTTAGTATAGCTGTTTAGATTGTCTCTCCATCTAGGGAGAGCACCTCAGTGTATAAAAGGTGTCCCATATGAGACCTCAGAAGTCTTCTGCCCGACAGGGCAAAGCTCTGGCCAGGAGGCCAGAGCTCTCTGATGCTGTATGCTGTTTCTCTGATGCTGAAATCTTCAATAAATGTTTGACTTCACCCTGACTGGATATTAATATTTTTCTATCATAATAGCTCCTCTCCTCTACGACGAGCCCTGGCGCCTGCCTCCGCTCGGGGACCTACTACAGCAGGTGGGAGGCCAAATCTTCCACTCCCGGCCACGGAACTTAGAACTGTGGGTCTGGCCTGTGAGAGGTTTAATCTGCACACGGTGGCCTTCCCCCTGAAGTTGTGGCCACTATTCAGAGCGCAAGGGCACATTCCAACAGGTCCTTATATGACCTGAAAAGGAATGTGTTTGAGAAATGATGCCTGGAACGGTTGCTACTGGTGGTGTCGTTTCAGGCCTCTGTTGGAGACATCCTCTGCTTTCTGCAAAGCAGATTGGACCTGGGTTGGTCTCTAGACCAGTGTTCCATCCTGGAACCTGGGTTGGTCTCTAGACCACTGTTCCATCCTGGGACCTGGGTTGGTCTCTAGACCACTGTTCCATCATGGGACCTGGGTTGGTCTCTAGACCACTGTTCCAGCCTGGGACCTGGGTTGGTCTCCTGGGACCTGGGTTGGTCTCTAGACCAATGTTCCAGCCTGGGACCTGGGTTGGTCTCTAGACCACTGTTCCATCCTGGGACCTGGGTTGGTCTCTAGACCACTGTTCCATCCTGGGACCTGGGTTGGTCTCTAGACCACTGTTCCATCCTGGGACCTGGGTTGGTCTCTAGTCCACTGTTCCATCCTGGGACCTGGGTTGGTCTCTAGACCACTGTTCCATCCTGGAACCTGGGTTGGTCTCTAGACCACTGTTCCATCCTGGGACCTGGGTTGGTCTCTAGACCACTGTTCCATCCTGGAACCTGGGTTAGTCTCTAGACCACTGTTCCATCCTGGGACCTGGGTTGGTCTCTAGACCACTGTTCCATCCTGGAACCTGGGTTGGTCTCTAGACCACTGTTCCATCCTGGGACCTGGGTTGGTCTCTAGACCACTGTTCCATCCTGGGACCTGGGTTGGTCTCTAGACCACTGTTCCATCCTGGGACCTGGGTTGGTCTCTAGACCACTGTTCCATCCTGGGATCTGACTGTGGTGTTGGACTCTCTTTGTAAGCAGCCCTTGGAAGCGTTGGAATCAGTGGATTTGAAAATCCTCTGCACTCCAGAGCATGAAAAGCTCTAAATGAGAAGAATGATCAAATGAGTGCATGAGCAGAGTGAAACATTGCATAAAACATGAAAGAGAAGAAGACATTAGAATAACATTAGGATCACATGAGGACATAAAGACTAGCAAATCATCTGTCAGGTGGAAACCTCATATGTCCACAACTGGTACTTTTCAGGATTCTATTTAAAAGAAACAGCAGAAGTAGCAGATCTACAAGTTCAAAAAGACGTCGAGTCGCTCCACGCTTTGAGCTTGTAGATCTGCTACTTTTGACATTAATATGAAAAACACAAACAGTTAACATATGGAGATAAGAGGTTTCTGCCAGACAGCATGGATATCCTTTAAATCACTTCTGAAAACGTCTATGTTCAGAAAAAGCTTCTTTTAAATCACCTGTCCATGTTAGGCCTACAAAACCTCTTTCTCTTATGACATCACTATTTAGATATTTATAATGTCTTTATGTAATATTTATATCAGCATTGTGTGATTTAATCAAAGTAAGATTAGTTTTTTTCTTATTCAAAGTCAACCATTAACTATTGATCCGTTGCTGTGTAACCGTGTGTGTGTGTGTGTGTGTGTGTGTGTGTGTGTGTGTGTGTGTGTGTGTGTGTGTGTGTGTGTGTGTGTGTGTGTGTGTGTGTGTGTGTGTGTGTGTGTGTGTGTGTGTGTGTGTGTGTGTGTGTGTGTGTGTGTGTGTGTGTGTGTGTGTGTGTGTGTGTGTGTGTGTGTGTGCGTGCATGCGTGTGTTAAGGCTATGGAGGGGTCGTATCAGGACACAGTGTCCTCTTGTCTGGGACTAACGTTAAGATCGTTCAGGTCAATGACCCTTTAGCTGAGAGAGAGATGAAGCAGGGACCCCCACTACATATTGTATAGATGAGAGATGAAGCAGGGACCCCCACTACATATTGTATAGATGAGAGATGAAGCAGGGACTCCCACTACATATTGTATAGATGAGAGATGAAGCAGGGACCCCCACTACATATTGTATAGATGAGAGATGAAGCAGGGACCCCCACTACATATTGTATAGATGAGAGATGAAGCAGGGACCCCCACTACATATTGTATAGATGAGAGATGAAGCAGGGACCCCCACTACATATTGTATAGATGAGAGATGAAGCAGGGACCCCCACTACATATTGTATAGATGAGAGATGAAGCAGGGACCCCCACTACATATTGTAGATGAGAGATGAAGCAGGGACCCCCACTACATATTGTAGATGAGAGATGAAGCAGGGACCCCCACTACATATTGTATTGGTGAGAGATGAAGCAGACAGGGGCGTCACAAGGGTGGGGGGGGGGGGGGGGGGGGCTGAGTTACCAGGGCCCAAGGTGGAGGAGGGCCCTTAATTATTTTATACTTTAGCAATTGACAATTAGCAGATAAACAAGCTCACAACGCGGAAGTGCCACGCAGCGAGCTTGTAGATCTGCTATTTTTGAAAAGTCGTGAAAATGTGTGCAAATCTTTGAATATATATTTCTTTGTGAACATCTGTAACTCAAATTTTGCTTCTGGGGGTCCCTGGGACTAAATCTTTTGAGATGGGGGTCCGTGGCCACATTTTGGGGGTCTTTCAGATGAAAAGGTTTGAGCACCACTGACATAGGAACATAGTTTTTTTCAAAAAACCTTAGAAGGATTTGAAATATTCCAAGACTTTCACGATTTAAAAAAAAAATAGCAGATCTACAAGCTCACAGCGTGGCACTCGTTGCAGCGTGGCACTCAAAGCAGGGACCCCCAATACATATTGTATAGATGAGAGATGAAGCAGGGACCCCCACTACATATTGTATAGATGAGAGATGAAGCAGGGACCCCCACTACAAACTGTTAGTTTTCAAGATTATTTTTCAAAAAATCACACCCAGAGTGAAGTGACCTGGGTCCCCCACTACATATTGTATAGATGAGAGATGAAGCAGGGACCCCCACTACATATTGTATAGATGAGAGATGAAGCAGGGACCCCCACTACATATTGTATAGATGAGAGATGAAGCAGGGACCCACACTACATATTGTATAGATGAGAGATGAAGCAGGGACCCCCACTACATATTGTATAGATGAGAGATGAAGCAGGGACCCCCACTACATATTGTATAGATGAGAGATGAAGCAGGGACCCCCACTACTTATTGTATAGATGAGAGATGAAGCAGGGACCCCCACTACATATTGTAGATGAGAGATGAAGCAGGGACCCCCACTACATATTGTAGATGAGAGATGAAGCAGGGACCCCCACTACATATTGTATTGGTGAGAGATGAAGCAGACAGGGGCGTCACAAGGGTGGGGTGGGGTGGGGGGGGGGGGGGGGGGGGGGCTGAGTTACCAGGGCCCAAGGTGGAGGAGGGCCCTTAATTATTTTTTACTTTAGCTATTGACAATTAGCAGATAAACAAGCTCACAACGCGGAAGTGCCACGCAGCGAGCTTGTAGATCTGCTATTTTTGAAAAGTCGTGAAAATGTGTGCAAATCTTTGAATATATATTTCTTTGTGAACATCTGTAACTCAAATTTTGCTTCTGGGGGTCCCTGGGACTAAATCTTTTGAGATGGGGGTCCGTGGCCACATTTTGGGGGTCTTTCAGATGAAAAGGTTTGAGCACCACTGACATAGGAACATAGTTTTTTTCAAAAAACCTTAGAAGGATTTGAAATATTCCAAGACTTTCACGATTTAAAAAAAATAGCAGATCTACAAGCTCACAGCGTGGCACTCGTTGCAGCGTGGCACTCAAAGCAGGGACCCCCAATACATATTGTATAGATGAGAGATGAAGCAGGGACCCCCACTACATATTGTATAGATGAGAGATGAAGAAGGGACCCCCACTACAAACTGTTAGTTTTCAAGATTATTTTTCAAAAAATCACACCCAGAGTGAAGTGAGCAGTGCCTTTTATGAGTTCATTTCATTAAACGTCCAGTGAAACCTGGCCAATGCCCTGCTTTGTGGGACGGACGGACATACGGACGGATGGACTTACATACACACAAAGCCAGATGTAGGAGCGGTTAGCACCGCTCAACAATATCAAAAGTAACCGATCTACAAGTTCAAAAACACGTTGAGTCGCTCCACGCTTTGAGCTTGTAGATCTGCTACTTTTGATGCTGTTGTGTGACTCTGTACAATGATCAAGTAAATGACATTAATATGAAAAACACAAACAGTTAACATATGGAGATAAGAGGTTTCTGCCAGACAGCATGGATATCCTTTAAATCACTTCTGAAAACGTCTATGTTCAGAAAAAGCTTCTTTTAAAGCTCCTATCTAAATCTCCTATCTTCTATCAGCGTGTTTTTGTGTGATTTGATCAAAGTGTTATTTGTTTTTCTTATTCAAAGTCAATCATTAATATTGATCTGCTGCTGTAACCATGTGTGCCTGCCTGCCTGCCTGCATGTGCGTGTTCAGGAAGGCTATAGAAGGGTTGTATCAGGACACAGTGTCCTCTTGTCTGGGCCTAACGTTAGAAAATAGCAGATCTACAAGCTCACAACAAGCTCTATATTAGTATAGAGCCCTGAGGGACCCCTTTTCAACTAACATGGTGTAGGTTTAAGTCAGAGGTCTTCAAGATCTTTCAGGACAATGACCCTTGATGTACAAGTACTGTACTGTACCCCCCTGGACATGACGCTAGTATGTCACAGGGACCCCCAATCCAACCCTTGATGCTGAGTGCCAAGCAGAATCTTTGGTATGACCCGTCCGGGGATCGAACCCTGACCTCCCAGTCTCAGGGCAGAATTTAGATGTAGTTTTTACTTCACTTGAGTATTTCCAGTTTTCAGCGCTAGTGAATCGGGCCCTGGCCCCCCTCCCCTCTTTCAAGCCCGGCGGCTCGCGCAAATTGTATAGGTGCGTGAGAGGGTTAATCTGCGCACTAGTGGCCTTCCCCCTGAAGTTGGCCACTATTCAGTGAGCAAGGGCACCTTCCACCAGGTCCTTATATGACATGAAAAGGAAGGTGTTCGAGAAATGGTGCCTGGAACGGTGGCCACTGGTGGTGTCGTTTCAGGCCTCCGTTGGGGCTCTGATTGGCCCCCACCATCCTTGTTTGGACTATATATGTTGGCTCAGTGCCATCTTGCTTCTTTATGCCTGATGAAGGTCTGAACGACCGAAACGTTGTAATAAATCTATTGTGAGTGAAGACAGTGTGCGGGACTCTTCTTTTCCATTCGTCATTGTCACTGTTCCAACGCACCTGTCCCTGTAGGTGTGCATAAGGCCTTCTCCTCCAAGTTTGCGCCTTTGGCTTCTCTCCCTTTTTGCACCCTATTCACTCTAAGATGAGCTCGTTTCAAGAACTAAACGAGCTCACACAGAACATTGCTACTACCTTTGAATTCTCTAATGAAGACGCACAAAGGATCCTGCTTCCAAACATGGATTTGGACAACGCGCTCTCCTCCAGCGATATGAAAATGAAGCTGGAGAAACTCCACTTGAAAGAAACCAGACTCCTGATGCATGGATCCACACTCAGTGAGTACTGGAGAAATAAAAGGATACCGAAGGGACTGAGACACCAAAAGGCCCCCACAATAGGAAAGTCAAATCCTGATTTCCTAAAAAAATGGGGAGAAATTTTGAATAAATGCTCCCTTGACCTAATGCTACTCATTATTGAATTTGTGTCTACCGAGGCCCAAGAGACACGAGCAGAAATCAACACTCAGGAAGATCTCCACAGTTTGGTGACGATTACGCATCTGTGGATCAATCAATCAAAGACTCAGTTGCGAAATACAAGAATAAACTACAAGTCATCAAACTCAAGAAATACAAGAGAGACATCGAGGATTATCAGAACAACGAAGTGTACGACTGGGAGATACAGACAACGGAACAACAGGAACAACGGCCCGCGCCTTCATCCGACGCACCAAGACGCGCACCGAAGCCACCAGTACCGCCGCCCACACAGCGGGCCAAACCCAAACCCCAGCGGAAAAATGACCGGAGGGGCGACTCATCGATGGAAAGCGACTTCACTTTTGATAGTGACTCATCCTCACAATCGACGAGCAACGCTCCTTTTTTATCCACACGCCGGCATCACTACCCAAGAAGAGGTGCCGACGGGGCAAACGCACATCCAAGCACAAACCAACGGCCATGGATGCGCAACAGCAATGCGAAGAGACGGTAATAAACATTTCATCCAAAGAACTGACAGATACTCAGTTGTCTCTTCTTTCCAAGGGACTTTCGTTTGTACCTTCAAGTGGTGTCAATATGTTTGGTTTAAAGGTGGACTTATTTAAATGTTTTAGGCAAATCAAATTAAGACATTTTTTCTCTAAGAATACAGATTCTGCCAACACCACCACAGACCTTTCCACCACTCCTTTCAAACGAAAAAGTACTTTTTGTCCCTTTACAATTAACCCCTCTATTAACACTTTTTGCAGGATTGTCGAGCAAGATATTATGAAAATACATGAGCAGCCTAACCGTATTTTACATAATTTATCCAAAGCAGAAAAGCAAGAACTTGATATTTTGACAACTGAAAAAGAGATTGTAATTAAACCTGCAGACAAAGGAGGGGCTATAGTCATTCAAGACACTGCTAAATATAAAGCTGAGATTTTGTCCCAATTGTCCAACACACTGTTTTACCGTAAACTTAAGGGTGACCCTACTGTTGATTTCCAAAAAGAAATAGTCACTTTTTTGGAAACTGCTAAAGAGAGGGGATGGATAACTAAATCTGAATTTGATTTTCTGCATTGCCAACACCCCATTAGACCTGTTTTTTACACACTCCCCAAAATACACAAATCCTTAATAAATCCTCCTGGACGCCCTATCGTGGCACAGACGGATTCATTATTATCTCCTCTATCGGCTTATGTTGATTTTTTCATCAAGCCTTTTGTTCATGCCTTGCCGGCATATATTAAGGATTCCACTGACTTTATTAATAAACTTTCTTCTGTAATTGATCTTCCCAGTGATACTTTTTTGCTTACTTTGGACATCACTAGCCTGTATACGAACATACCACATGCAGAAGGCTTAGAAGCCCTGAATCAGTTTCTAAACAACCGGGACCAGACTGTTAATCCTCCTAACAAATTTATTGCTGATTTAGCCACCTTTGTTATGGAGTACAATTATTTTTGTTTTGATGGTGATTTTTATTTACAGACCTCTGGGGTCAGTATGGGCACTATTTGTGCGCCTAATTATGCAAACTTATTTATGGGTTCATTTGAGAATAACTATGTCTTCAACTCAGAGAAGAATGTGTTCCTCCCACGAATTCTAAAATATTACAGATATATTGATGACATTTTCTGCATTTTCCAGGGTACCATAGAGGAGTTACATAGCTTTATAGATTTACTAAATAGCTTTAAGAGACATTTGGTTTTCACTTGTGACTTCAGCCATGAAAAGGTACATTTTTTTGGATATGTGGGTTAACATTGACAATGGCGGCCTATCTACCACTCTTTATAGAAAGGAGACAGATAGGAACACTTTATTGCTGGCCAACAGCGCACACCCAACTACTTTAAAGAGAGGTTTGCCCAAAAGCCAATTCTATAGACTCCGGAGAATATGTCACACCACAGATGACTACTTGAGCAAATCTGTCGAAATGAAGCACAGATTTGCTCAAAGGGGCTACCCCTCAGAATGGGTTGAACAGGGGTTCACTGCAGCTCTAGACAAACCCCGGACTGAATTACTTAAAAAGAGTAAGAAACAGGATAAGAACTTTTCAGTCACCTGTATTACTACTCATTCCCCAAACTCCATCACATCCGATCAGTTTTTAAGAAACACTGGCATCTGTTACAGTCTGATCCTGAATTAACACACACATTTAAATTTCCCCCCCTTTTTGTGAACAAACGAGAGATTCTCTCATAAAAGCACACTTTTCTAGTGGCAGACCAGCGCAACTGACACAGACCCTACTCAGCCCCATTCCGAACGGCAATTATCCTTGTGCACAATGTAACAATACCAACAAAGCATCAGTCTTTTATCATCCTTTAACCGGCAAATCATTCCCTATTAAAAGTATAATCACTTGTGCTTCCACACACGTGATTTATATGTTACGATGCCCCTGCGGTCTGGCCTATATTGGCAAGACCACCAGAAAACTCAAAACACGCATCAGCGAGCACAAAAGCTCCATCCGTAGGAATGACAGGGATTATCCCGTGGCCGTTCATTTTAATGACATGAAACATGACATTTCCGCTTTACGCTTTGTTGGGATGGAGGTGGTTTCTTTGCCACCTAGAGGGGGAAACCATGACCTACTTTTAAAGAGAAGGGAGGCCTTCTGGATTTTCACCTGCAATACCTTAGCTCCTAAAGGTCTAAACGATGAACTGCTATTAAATGTGATGTTGTGATTTTCTAACATTTCTCTTTTTTCTATATAGTTGTTGAGAATGTTTTTAATACCTTTTGTGTGATGTCCATATATGGCACTTGCGATTCTGACCCTTACTCCTGTAATTTTATTTGGTCTGATCCCAAGCACATATTGGATTCTTTTGTTATATCCTGCTTCCCTTGTAGACTGTAAAAGGTTTTACTCTTGATTTTTTATTCTTGATTGTATGACCTTCTTGATTGACTAATTTAATGTTCTTTCTATGAATTATTTGTGGCTATGATATTGTCCTTTCAGAATAGCACTTTTTACTGTGGGCAAAACTACCTTGTGCACCCACCTGTAAAGGCCGCCTCTCAGCCTAGGTATCAGAGTGGTGTGGGGCTCTGATTGGCCCCCACCATCCTTGTTTGGACTATATATGTTGGCTCAGTGCCATCTTGCTTCTTTATGCCTGATGAAGGTCTGAACGACCGAAACGTTGTAATAAATCTATTGTGAGTGAAGACAGTGTGCGGGACTCTTCTTTTCCATTCGTCATTGTCACTGTTCCAACGCACCTGTCCCTGTAGGTGTGCATAAGGCCTTCTCCTCTAAGGCCTCCGTTGGAGACATCCTCTGCTTTCTGCATAGCAGATTGGACCTGGGTTGGTCTCTAGACCACTGTTCCCAGCCTGGGATCTGACTGTGGTGTTGGACGCCCTTGGTAAGCAGCCCTTGGAAGCGTTGGAATCAGTGGATTTGAAAATCCTCTGCTTCAAAAGGTTTCTGCTGAGGGCTCTGACCAGGACTAACAGGGTCAGTGACATTCAGGCTCTCTCTGTGAGCCTGGAGTGCAGGAGATTTGCTGCTGATTACAGTGAGGTCTGGCTTAACCCTTAAGTGCTGTTCGGGTCATTTTGACCCGTTTTAAATTTTCATTTGGAAAAAAAAGGTAGAAGTTAAAAATGTTTCCACCTGAAACTCACTGGCCTTAAAGATTCTTCTGAGATGAACATGTAAAAAAAATATTTTTGCACTACACCCATGCTACACCCCCCTCATATTTTTTGAACCTTAAGTGCTGTTCGGGTCATTTTGACCCGGAAGCACAGAAATACACAGTATTATGCCAAAACACAGACACACAGTCACCCCCACTTCTAACACCCCCCTTCCGAAGCCCCATTCCGAACCCTCCCCCCCTTCCTATAAGCATGAGCAATATTGCCCAGTATTAAATGAAGTGTTTTTTTTTACATGGATTTCAGCTAAATCAGTAAAAACGCCTAGCTCTTTCAGTGTTTAATGTGATATAGCAAAGCAGAAATGCAAACATTTACCAAATATATCATATGAATTGTTTGGTATTGAGTCAAAGTCAATGTATCATGATGATTTGGTAAGTTAAAATTTATATTAGTGTTGTTTTTTTTAAACCAAATATCCACCGGGTCAAAATGACCCGAACAGAACGAAGGTGTAGTGAATCTGAACAGAACTTAAGGGTTAAGCGCCGATTGAACTGGACGCTTTTCACCCATCACCTTTAGCATCACTGGGAGACAGTAACCCTTTACTAGATTCTTTATAGATTCTATCCTATCCTATCGGCCCCTGAACTACACCACATTACAGTCTAAAACACAATATACACATGTTTTACAGTGTAAAACACAACATACACATGTTTTACAGTGTAAAACACAACATATACATGTTTTACATGCTGAAGCAGAGTGAAACATTGCATAAAACATGAAAAAGAAGACATTAGAATAACATTAGGATCACATGAGGACATAAAGCCCTGCAAATCATCTCTGTCAGGTGGAAACCTCATATGTCCACAACTGTTACTTTTCAGGATCAAAAACACATCGATTACTCCACACTTTGAGCTTGTAGATCTGCTACTTTTGATGCTGTTGTGTGACTCTGTACAATGATCAAGTAAATGACATTAATTTGAAAAACACAAACAGTTAACATGGAGATAAGAGGTTCTGTACACACACACCTCCCCGCTCTGCTGCTCAGCCTCAGGTTGGTGGGAGGAACCAGTCACCCTTTGCATCTAGCTATATCTCCCAGTGGGAGCTACACAAGAACGCCGCGGGCGAAACCACTAGTGGCGTTTTTGGAAGTATACAAGGGGGCTGCACTTGGAGCCAAGAGCCCCAATGCAGCCTCTCTGCTGTGGGGTCCTCCACACGTCACAGGTGTCCCTCCGGTGCCACATGCTCCTCTCCAGGCAGACGGGCCACACAGCGGTGCAGCACCATGTGCGGCTCCACGGCCAACCTCCCTGCTCTGCATCCAAGCCGTGTCTCCCAGGAGGAGCTACAAGAGGACCACTAGCAGGATGAGAAGGTTTACAGGCAGGTTGCACGTGGAGCCAAGAGACCCTCACGTATCTCTTCAATCTCTCCCTGAGGACGGGGAGGGTACCACAACTTTGGAAGTCCTCCTGCATTGTCCCGGTGCCTAAGAAGACCCGTCCCTCGGTCCTCAATGATTACAGACCAGTTGCCCTGACATCACAAGTCATGAAGGCCTTTGAACGGCTGGTACTGAACCAATTGAGACTGGCGGTCAGTGAACACCTGGACCCCCTTCAGTTTGCCTACCAGGCTGACATTGGGGTTGACGACGCCATCACCTACATGCTCCACAAGGCATTCACCCACTTGGAAGATCTGGGCTGCACGGTCAGAATCATGTTTTTTGACTTCTCCAGTGCTTTCAACACTATCCAACCTCCTCTGCTGGCAGAGAAGCTTGCGCTGATGGGGGTGGACAAGGGCTTGGTGGCATGGATCACAGACTACCTTTCAGGCAGACCACAGTACGTGAGGCTGCAGAGTTGTCGGTCTGATGTGCTGGTGAGCAATACGGGTGCCCCCCAGGGCACTGTGCTCTCACCTTTCCTGTTCACTCTCTATACATCGGACTTCCGCTTCAACTCCAAGACCTGTCACCTGCAGAAGTTCTCAGACGACACTGTGGTGGTCAGCCAGATCTCGGGTGACAACACGGCTGAGCACGATGGTGTGGTTAAGGACTTTGTGCAGTGGAGTGAGGCCAACCACCTCAGGCTCAACGCGAGCAAGACCAAGGAGATGGTGGTGGACTTCCGCACTTCCAAGAGAGTCCCCCCGGTGCCAAGCACCATTAATGGAGAGGTGGTGGAGTTTGTGGACAACTACAAATTCCTAGGAGTGCACCTGAACAGTTCACTGGACTGGTCGAACAACGCGGAGGCGATTCACAGCAAGGGGAAAAGCAGGTTGTTCTTCCTGAGAAGACTGAGATCGTTTGGTGTGTGCAATAGGATGCTACAGATGTTCTACCAGTCTGTCATGGCAAGTGTCCTCTTTTTTGGAATAACCTGCTGGGGTGGCAACAACAGAGCGGGCGACACCTTTAACCTAAATAGACTGGTGAGGAAAGCAGGCTCTGTCGTTGGGTCCTCTCTGCAGGGGGTGGAGGAAGTTGCCAAGGTGCGAACGGCTAGGAAGTTGGACTCCATCTTGAACAACTCCTCCCACCCCCTCCATCTTGAGATATTCAGTTACTGGAGTAAGAGAGGAAATGACCGTTTTGTCTACCCAGGGCGGAGATGCGAGAGACTAGGAAAGTCTTTTGTACCGCTTTCTCTCAAGCTGTACAATGAGACACACAACGGTCGATTGACAAGGACTACCTTCCTAACGTAAGACGACGGTAGCCTTTTTTTCCTTACTGGAACTATATCTGCACTGACTTTGACCTCTAAGGACCTTCCAGGGAGGGTGTTTTTTTGTGCGTCTTGCCGCATCACCCTTTCTTGTTTTTTTTCATTCTTTTTTGCTAGTTGTTTTTATCGCTCTGACCTTTGGACACTGCACTATTAGGTTGTGTTAGTAATTTTCTTTTAGTATTTCTGCTTGTGTTTGACTTGATGTAGAGATACTTGTTGCACTAACTAGCATTGACTGTATGGTCACTTTGATTTGGGCACTGTATTATTTTTTGATAGTCGTGCTTTAAGACTTTATGTATATATTATTCATTCCCTTTCCTGTTGTACCTTGTTCTTACTGTACTTACTGTACTCTGTTCTTGTTTTTTCTTTTTATCTTTTTCATACTTCTCTGTAACTTTGTAAATAACCTTATACTGCTGTGCTGCCTCTGGGCAACACATTTTCCCCCTTGGGATAATAAAGGTATCTATCTATCTATCTATCTATCTCAATGGAACCTCACTGCTGCATGCAGGGTTCTCTCATAGACATTACCTGAGGAGGTCGGAGGTCAACCGTCCTCTCTGCACGTAGCTGAGTGATGGTGGTCCACCCCGCTCTGAATCCTTCTCACCGGGCAGACGTGCCACACAGCGGTGGGCATGGAGCTGTCTGCTATGCCCCCATGGACCCAGTGCTAGTGGTTGGCATGGGGCTGTCTGCTATGCCCCCAATGGACCCAGTGCTAGTGGTGGGCATGGGGCTGTCTGCTATGCCCCCAATGGACCCAGTGCTAGTGGTGGGCATGGGGCTGTCTGCTATGCCCCCCATGGACCCACTGCTAGCCCAGATCTTCACCGGGCACTTCCGTGGCTCCCGAGACAAAAAAACCTTCACCATGGTAAGCAAGACGTTTTTCTCTACGTTCTACTTACTATGTAAATCTGTTTCAAGTTTTCAAATGTATTACAATCTTTTGAAAATAGCAGATCTACAAGCTCACAGTGTGTCGAATGGCAACGTATCGTCGCACGTATCACGTTGATACTGTAAGTACGTCATGAGCCTACTGTACTTTTAATTGGCTACTGTATATCAGGTCAGTTAGAAGCTCTTCTCCTCATGCTAGCCTGGTGTGCAGACACACAAGAAATAAACTAATTTCAGATGAGGTTCTGTGGACAAATACACATTAATGCGGGGGTCCCTGGACAAATACACATTAATGTGGGGGTCCCTGGACAAATACACATTAATGTGGGGGTCCCTGGACAAATACACATTAATGTGGGGGTCCTTGGACAAATACACATTAATGTGGGGGTCCCTGGACAAATACTACACATTAATGTGGGGGTCCTTGACATGAAAATGTTTGTTTTAAATAACAATACATTTTTTGAAGCAAGCTCAAATAAGCAACTACAAAACAAGCCCAAAAGACCACAACCAATATTTAGAAGCAATTTGACATAAAAAAATAATAATAATAATAAACAAAAAAAACAAAAAAATCCAAAGTCAAAGGGGCATCAGTGCACCAAAGCATTCTGGGCATTGTAGTAAAACAGCAGTCCTATTAAACCCCAGATACAACACACAGACTACATTATCTTTCTGGCCATAGGCACATTTCAAAGCCCAGGAGATCATTATGTCCAGAACTGTTAGATTTCAAGATTATTCTTTTCAAAAATCACACCCAGAGTGAAGTGAGCAGTGTCTTTTATGAGTTCATTTAATTAAATGCCCAGTGAAACCTGGCCAATGCCCTGCTTTGTGGGACGGACATACGGACAGATGGATGTCCATGTTAGGCCTACAAAACCTCCCTTTCTCTTATATAGACTAATCTCCCTGCTTTCATGGTGAATTCTGTGACAACGTTTTATGTTGATGTTTTATTGTTGCTCTTTATGTCTTTATCTTTGTCTCTAGGTGAGGTTTGGACAGAGTCAGTAGGAGTCTGTACTAGTAAGACATGTGTTTTACAAACATTACCTGCAGTCTAAACAGTCTAATATTAAAACATGTATAATCTGTACATTGAAACCATACAAACTATAGGATGTCAGGTCAACTAAAATGATCACATCAACCCGACATCACTATTTAGATATGTATAATGTCTATATGTAAAATTTATATCAGCATGTGTTTTGATCAAAGTGTGTGTTTTTCATATTCAAAGTCAATCATTAATTATTGATCTGCTGCTGTAACCGTGTGTGCCTGTGTGTGCGTGCATGCGACGTGTGTGCATGCGTGCCTGCGTGTGCTTGTGTGTGTTTAGGAAGGCTATGGAGGGGTCGTATCAGGACAGCGTCCTCTTGTCTGGGCCTAATGTTAGAAAATGACAGATCTACAAGCTCACAACAAGCTCTAAATGGTAGCCTAAATAAATGGTAAATGGTGCATTTGTTTAGCGCTTTTATCCAAGGCGCTTTGCATAGATTGTGCATTACATTCACTTATTTAAAAAAACACATTCATACACCGATGGCAGAGGAAACCATGCAAGTCACCAACCTGCTCATCAGGAGCAGTTAGGGGTTCAGAGTCTTGATCAAGGACTCTTCACTGACACTTGGGGAGCCCGGGATCAAACTGGGAACCCTTCGTGCTCTAATAATTCTCTACCACTGAGCTATGCCAGCCCCTGTTCTATACTAGTATAGAGCCCTGAGGGACTACTTTTCAACTAACTGGTTTAGGTTTAAGTCAGAGGTCTTCAAGATCTTTCAGGTCAATGACCCTTGATGTACAAGTACTGTACTCTACTGTACTGTACTGTACTGTACTGTACTGTACTGTACTGTACTGTACCCCCCTGGACATGACGCTAGTATGTCACAGGGACCCCCAATCCAACCCTTGATGCTGAGTGCCAAGCAGGAGGCACTGGCTCCCATTTTTCATAATCTTTAGTACAACCCGGCCGGGGATCGAACCCCGACCTCCCAGTCTCAGGGCAGAATTTATACGTAGTTTTTACTTTACTTGAGTATTTCCAGTTTTCAGCGCTAGCGTTGCGGGCCCCGGCCCCCCTCACCTCTTTCACGCCTGGCGGCCTGCACAAACCTGCCCCCCCCCCCCCCCCCCCCCCCCGGGGGCTGGGGGCGAAGCGGTCGTGCCACACAGCGGTGTACAACCACGGGCGGCTCCACAAAACACCTCCCGGCTCTGTTGCTCTGCCTCAGGTTGGTGGGAGGAACCAGTCACCCTCTGCATCTAGCTGTATCTCCCAGTGGGAGATGCACTAGAACGCCACGGGTAAAAGCACTTGGAGCCAAGAGCCCCAATGCAGCCTCTCTGCTGTGGGGTCCTCCACACGTCACAATGCAGCTTCTCTGCTGGGGGGTCCTCCACACGTCACAATGCAGCCTCTCTGCTGGGGGGTCCTCCACACATCACAATGCAGCCTCTCTGCTGGGGGGTCCTCCACACGTCACAATGCAGCCTCTCTGCTGGGGGGTCCTCCACACGTCACAATGCAGCCTCTCTGCTGGGGGGTCCTCCACACGTCACAGGTGTCCCTCCGTCACCAGGTGCTCCTCTCCAGGCTTGCGGGCCACAGCGGTGCAGCACCATGTGCGGCTCCACGGCCCTCCTCCCCGCTCTGCATCCAAGCCGTGTCTCCCAGGAGGAGCTACAAGAAAAGCGCTAGCAGGAGGAGCTACAAGAGGAGCGCTAGCAGGAGGAGCTACAAGAGGAGCGCTAGCAGGAGGAGAAGGTTTACAGGCAGGTTGCACCTGGAGCCAAGAGCCTCAATGCAACCTCACTGCTGCAGGGTTCTCTAGTAGACATTACTTGAGGAGGTCGGAGGTCAACCGGCCTCTCTGCACGTAGCCGAGTGATGGTGGTCCACGCCGCTCTGAATCCTTCTCACCGGGCAGACGTGCCACACAGCGGTGGGCATGGAGCTGTCTGCTATGCCCCCCATGGACCCAGTGCTAGTGGTGGGCATGGAGCTGTCTGCTATGCCCCCCATGGACCCAGTGCTAGTGGTGGGCACGGCACCCATGTTTCTCCCACACATTTTGCTAGCCTAAACTGGCTCAGTGTTGAAGACAGTGTTAAACAACAAAAAATGGGATTGACTTTCAAAATAGTCAACGCAAATCTTCCCTCCATCCCCTCAGTACCCGCATATCTGACCAAACATCTCCAAAAAGAACACCCACAGCCACAACACCAGAGGGAGTGCACACAACGATCTGATAACACAAAACCACAAGACAAATATGGGTAAATTCTCCTTCTACATCAAGAGACAGCCGCTGGCGGCTCTTGCTGTCTACATCACTGCCACCCAGGTGTGGAATTCATTGACTACCTCAATTAAAACATGTAGCTCGCTGGCATCCTTCAAAACTGCCCTGAAAACTCACCTTTCAGGAGGTCAGAGAAGGAGGTAGTTATTACTTCTCCCATAGACAGGTGAAAACTCACCTTTCAGGAGGCCAGAGAAGGAGGTAGTTATCACTTCTCCCATAGACAGGCAAGAAGTGAGCACCCCTACCCTTTGTTTCCCCTATCCTGTACATAGTGTTTTTTGTAACTGCGATATTATTGAATCATTTCTTTGCTTGCTATTTATTATGTTCATGAATAATAATAATGTCCAATGTAAAAAAGACAGTAAAAAGTCTTATTTGGGATGTTCCTTTTAGGCAGGGTGTTTAACTGTACTTGTACTGTACTACATTTCTATTGTATTGACTATACTTGTACTGTTTTCCATTTTTGTCTAATAAAATAACCCATGCCCTCCATGGACCCATGCTAGCCCAGAGCTTCACAGGGCACTTCAGGGGCTCCCGAGACAACCCTTCACCATGGGAAGCAAGACATTTTTTCACCCCCCTTTGACCTCCTCCTACAGGGAAGCCCGGATCTGGGTCACTGCACCAATGTAACGGAGGTGATCCAAACCTCCCCACACGGGCTTCGAACCCGGGCCTCCCATGTGAAAGTTCAATATCGTAACCATCACTTCCAAAGGGATATCCTTTGGAACGAGGGAGATACTAGACTTTTGAGGCCTCAAGGCTGGGGCTGCGACTCTCTCTGCCACACCAAGGACAAGGCAGCGTCCTGAAGCAGAGTGAAACATTGCATAAAACATGAAAGAGAAGAAGACATTAGAATAACATTAGGATCACATGAGGACATAAAGCCTAGCAAATCATCTGTCAGGAGGAAACCTCATATGTCCACAACTGGTACTTTTCAGGATTCTATTTAAAAGAAACAGCAGAAGTAGCCGATCTACAAGTTCAAAAACACGTCGAGTCGCTCCACGCTTTGAGCTTGTAGATCTGCTACTTTTGATGCTGTTTTGTGACTCTGTACAATGATCAAGTAAATGACATTAATATAATAAACACAAACAGTTAACATATGGAGATAAGAGGTTTCTGCCAGACAGCATGGATATCCTTTAAATCACTTCTGAAAACGTCTATGTTCAGAAAAAGCTTCTTTTAAATCACCTGTCCATGTTAGGCCTACAAAACCTCCCTTTCTCTTATATAGACTAATCTCCCTGCTTTCATGGTGAATTCTGTGACAACGTTTTATGTTGATGTTTTATTAAATTTTTGTCTTGTCATGTTGTATCAGCATGTTTTTGTGTGATTTGATCAAAGTGTTATTTGGTGTTCTTATTCAAAGTTAACCATTAGACATTGATCTGTTGTTCGGGAAGGCTATGGAGGGGGCGTATCAGGACACAGTGTCCTCTTCTCTGGGCCTAATGTTAACAGAAAATAGCAGATCTACAAGCTCACAACAAGCTCTATACTAGTATAGAGCCCTGAGGGACTTTTCAACTAACTATGGTGTTGTAGGTTTAAGTCAGAGGTCTTCAAGATCTTTCAGGTCAATGACCCTTGATGTACAAGTACTGTACTCACTGGGCACTTGATGCTGAGTGCCAAGCAGGAGGCACTGGCTCCCATTTTTCATAATCTTTGGTACGACCCGGCCGGGGATCGAACCCCGACCTCCCAGTCTCAGGGCAGAATTTAGACGTGGTTTTTACTTTACTTGAGTATTTCCAGTTTTCAGCGCTAGTGTAGCGGGCCCCGGCCCCCCTCCCCTCTTTCACGTGGCACGACCGGGGGTCGGTCGTGCCACACAGCGGTGTAGAACCGTGTGCGGCTCCACGACACACCTCCCCACTCTGCTGCTCAGCTGCTGCTGCTCTGGTTCAGGTTGGTGGGAGGAACCAGTCACCCTCTGCATCTAGCTGTATCTCCCAGGGGGAGCTACACTAGAACGCCACTCTTAATCCTTCTCACCGGGCAGAAGTGCACCCATCGACCGCAACACAGTGGTGGGCATGGGGCTGTATGCTATGCCCCCCATGGACCCAGTGCTAGTGGTGGGCATGTCTGCTATGCCCCCATGGACCCAGTGCTAGTGGTGGGCATGGGGCTGTCTGCTATGCCCAATAGCGGTCTGTGGATACACGCACATCCAAAAAGCACTGCGACAGGTGCTGGACCAAAAAAATAATACTAGAAAAGAAGAAAAGGTCCGCACACTATAAGCTCCCCAGATATTTATTAATAGAGCGGAAAAAACACAACGTTTCGGCCTACATTGGCCTTCTTCAGGTGTAAACTGTCTGCTATGCCCCCCATGGACCCAGTGCTAGTGGTGGGCATGGGGCTGTCTGCTATGCCCCCATGGACCCAGTGCTAGTGGTGGGTATGGGGCTGTCTGCTATTCCCCCATGGACCCAGTGCTAGCGGTGGGCATGGGGCTGTCTGCTATGCCCCCCATGGACCCAGTGCTAGCGGTGGGCATGGAGCTGTCTGCTATGCCCCCCATGGACCCAGTGCTAGCGGTGGGCATGGAGCTGTCTGCTATGCCCCCCATGGACCCAGTGCTAGTGGTGGGCATGGAGCTGTCTGCTATGCCCCCATGGACCCAGTGCTAGTGGTGGGCATGGGGCTGTCTGCTATGCCCCCATGGACCCAGTGCTAGTGGTGGGTATGGGGCTGTCTGCTATTCCCCCATGGACCCAGTGCTAGTGGTGGGTATGGGGCTGTCTGCTATTCCCCCATGGACCCAGTGCTAGTGGTGGGCATGGAGCTGTCTGATATGCCCCCATGGACCCAGTGCTAGTGGTGGGCATGGGGCTGTCTGCTATGCCCCCCATGGACCCAGTGCTAGTGGTGGGCATGGAGCTGTCTGATATGCCCCCATGGACCCAGTGCTAGCCCAGAGCTTCACCGGGCACTTCAGGGGCTCTCGAGACAAAAAGGCCTCACCTGAGAAGCAAGACGTTTTTCTCAGACCGAAGGACAAGGCGGTGTCCGCGGGCCTGGAGAATGTGTACTTGAAATGTACTTGAGTGAACTTACAAAAGTATCGAAAATATACCCAAAGTAACACATTTAAGAGTAGGCCGACTCATTACGCAAAATGTCCGTTTCAAAATGTCAAATGTATAAAGATCTTTTGAAAATAGCAGATCTACAAGCTCACAGTGCATCGAATGTTGAAGGTGGAGTGACATGGCCAAAACAGCTAATTAAGGCTATCAAATTAGCCAATTGTTTTTAATGATGTCATGTACCCCCATGTTAAATGACCCAATCAAATTAATTTATTGTAGTTACTGTACTGAAAGTACTACTTTCTGTACAGTAACTGAAATAAATTAATTTGATTGGGCTAATATGGGGGGAGGGGCGGAGTCGATTATCGATATCATTATCTTTTGAAACTGCCCCAAAAAAAGCTGTCCGAGCCATAAGTAGCCTATAATGCAATTGAAATTAAATTAAAAGGTTACATTTCAGGATTCCGATTAAAACATATCAAAAGATAATTCAGGATTCCAATTCAAAAGTAGCAAAAATAGCAGATCTACAAGCTCAAAATGCATCGCAGTGCAGCACATTTTTGAGCTTATGGATCAACTATTTTTGCTACTTTTGTGTGACATAGAATGTAGAGCATTCATTTGTATCAAAAAGTTAAAATACAAGATAACTGCCCGATATTATGTGGCCCTCTGGAGTGGGTGTGGAAATGTAGTGGACCTCTCCATCATTAAAGTTGCCCACCCCTAACTAATCTAATCTAATTTAATTTAATAGGTATCAGACAGACTGCTGACAACGTGGTCAGCGATGGGCGAGGGAGGGGTGCCCTCTCTTAAAATGTTCCTCTTTACGCAACACTGGAAGTTCCCCATGACGCAACAACACTGGTTTCAATCTGACTTTTGTGTGTGTGTGTGTGTGTGTGTGTGTGTGTGTGTGTGTGTGTGTGTGTGTGTGTGTGTGTGTGTGTGTGTGTGTGTGTGTGTGTGTGTGTGTGTGTGTGTGTGTGTGTGTGTGTGTGTGTGTGTGTGTGTGTGTGTGTGTGTGTGTGTGTGTGTGTGTGTGTGTGGGCGGGCGGGCGGGCGGGCGGGCGTGCGTGCGTGCGTGCGTGCGTGCGTGCGTGCGTGCGTGCGCGTGCGTGCGTACCTACATGCGTGCGTGCCTGCATGCGTGCGTGCGTGCCTGCATGCATGTGCGTGCATGCATGTGCATGTGTGCATGTCTCCATCTGGTTTCCAGGCGGTCATGCTCCTTCACAGGGGCGTCAATTGGGTATGGCAGGGTTATGCAGCTGCCATACCCTGGAGCCAGGGGGGGGGAAATAAAAGTTACTTTTAAATATAAATCCATGAATGTCTCTTTGTCCATCTGTGCTAGTTTTATGTTGTTAAATTACAGTAACATTTAATAAAATGGTCACTTTAAGTCTTTAACAAGGTATTACATTATATTATCCACACTTGTATTCTCCCCATCTTGACAAAATGGTATATTCCCAGATTCCGCAGGTCAGCTGCACAGGTGCAATGTATTATTGTTAATTGTGGCACCTTTACTAACATGCCAAGTTTGGCTGCACTTGAACAACCGTTCCAGGCTGCCATATCCAGCCCAAGAAACCATAGAAACCTGGGGAAAAAACTGACAAACCCCATTTTTTTCCCTCACGCCTCATGGTCATCATGGGGAAATTTACCATATTCACACAGTGGCCATCTTTCCATTAAGTCAGGGTTCTTCAACATGTTCAGGCCAAGGACCCCTTAGTTGAGAGAGAGATGAAGCAGGGACCCCCACAAGGTCGCAGTTTCTATCAAAACTCTTCCACCGGCTGTCAGTCTGTCTGGCCGTCACACATCACACGTCACGCCACGTGTCAAGTCACACTTTTGCCCTACTCATATCTCCGCCACCGCCACCCCTATCCATGCCAAACTTTGCACTTGGTTGCCAAACCACAACCTCATTTCTCACATGGCCCTCTTCTAGCACCACCATGAGGCCGAGACACTGCTCCTACAGATTTTGCCTTAAAATCACGCAATTTCATGTCATCAACATGGATCTGTCCCATTTCCCATATTCCCTCCTGATTGCCTACCATTGCCTTCTAGAGTTTGTATATGCAACCTGACGGTCGCTTATGCCCCAATTAGGGAATCTTACTGGTCATAGATTCCATATAATTTCATTGTTTGATGGCACAATTGTCAGTGTATGTTAATTTGTGTTTTCAGATTTTTAGCCACTTGAACCGTCAACACTTAATACACTTGACCTTTCACTCTGTACTTAGTCTTGCAGCATGAGGTGTTGTGAGCTTGTAGATCTGCTACATTTTACTTTCCATTTTCTCAGAATATGGACAGTGGGATTCAAGTGGTTAATGTAAAAAAGGAGAAAAAAGCTTTCTATCACTCAAAGATTTGGAGGACCCCCTGTAGTAACTCTGAGGACCCCCTAGGGGTCCCGGACCCCCGTTGAAGACCCATGCATTAAGTCAATGAAATGCCACCCTAGTTGCCACCCTGTGTATGTACAGTTTTCAATGCAAATTTCAAACACGGCCGCCAGCTGAATATGGTCAATAGCTGAAACAAAACCATGTTCCACATCATCCAAGCAACTGGTGGCCCGTGGGCCACATCCTGCCCCCACCTTCACTTAATGTGGCCCGCAGGTTAATATCGGAATACTGATACATTATTGATTTCAGCTGTTACAATTTCAATTTCATTACTTCAGTCTATATTAGTATTTGATGGACTATAGTATTAAAATGTATATATGTTTGAAGTCCAATGTATTTCTATTTAATTTCATAAAGTTAACATAAGTAGCTCATAACTAAATGCATTTAAACTAAAATGTTACATTTCAGGATTCTGATTCTGAAAAAAAGAACAAAAGATAATTCTGGATTCCAATTCAACTCAGTAGCAAAAATAGCAAGCTCAAAACGTGTCGCAGCGGGGCGCGTTTTGAGCTTGTAGCTAGTCTTACTGGATATAGGAATTTTCTGCTCGACAGAACCAACATACAATGTGGCCCACTGGAGTAAGTGTGGAAATCTCCATCATCAAAGTTGCCCAACGCTGATCTAATTCATCAATGACAAGCGCCAGACTGCTGTCTTTTAATGTTAATGTGAATTAGTGGGAGAAATATGTGAAAAAAGGTGTTCACTTATGGCAGAAAGCGTGAAAATTTGCACCTAGAGGTATTTTTGTGCGCTGAATTCAAAAATGTATGGATCCAAGCACCAAGCACAGAGCCACCAGATCCCATGGGAAAAGTGCTTGGATCCGTACATTTTTTAATTCAGCGCACAAAAATACCCCTAGGTGCAAATTTTCATGCTTTCTGCCGGAAGTGAACACAATAGCCTATTTTTGTTACACATTTCTTCCACTAAATGGGCTCCTCATAATATGGGAATAATATAAATACATTGCATTGTAGTGACTCTTGACTCAAGAGGACTCGGCAGGGGAAGAGTCCCGGATCTCTTTAGTCCCAGACCGAGTCAAGAAAGAGTCAAATCATGGGCGAGACGAGACCGAGTCAATGAAAACATCTATGATAACGTCCCCCAGTGACTCCGGTGACGTTCAGAATGAGGCCAGATCAGGCCTGGGCCACAGGGTAGTGGTCCAGGCACCTAGGTTGGTATTCCAGACAAGCTTTGCAGCGTCGAGTCCCGATCCTGATGAACTTTGCTGCGTGTCACCCCCCATCTCTCTCCCTGTCTCCTGTCAGCCTACTAATACATCTATCAATAAAGGCAGAAAAAGCCCCAAAAAATATCTAGAGAGAGAATTAGGCCAGATCACAGCCCATATGGGGATGATCTTGACATCATTACCAGGACGTTATATGGACTATAGGATTATTGTTATTGTTTGTAATGTTAGTTGAAATATTAGCATGTAAGGTTATATTCTGGGATCTGACTAGATATGATATTTATCTGGCCTCGATTGGACTCTCTCTGCTTAATCCAGGACGTCCGTTTTCATGGGCAGGTTTTATGTTGGTTGAAATCAGGTGACATTCTAGGCCAGATCTGACTAGTCATGGTTTGACTTGATCTGGCCCCAATCGAGACGTCACTGATTGGTCCAGGTCCTGACCGTTCTTGCTGCATGGGTAACACATGCACACGCACGCACGCACACGCGCGTGCACACACACACACACACACACACACACACCTAGCCGCATGGTGGTCATTGCGGCGATAAAGATTATTGCCTTGAGTAGAAAGAAACAGACATTTAGACATGCAGTAGCCTACCGTTGTTTTGGGTTGAGATTGGCACATTTCCTGGGGCAATCTGCCCAGATCATGCATGTCACACGTGCCTTCTTCTTCTTTTTTAATTTTTTTACTCTCAAAAAGCGCCTGCAATGTAGTGCATTTGAAACTACAATGCCGTGCACATCATGGGGTGATCACTGCTTGCCTCCTGTGTATTGTTTTATTTATTTTTATTTCGTTGCTGAGTGAGGTCAGCAGACAAAGTGACATGAGTGAGATGAAAAAATCTGAGTGAAATGTGCCAATGTCAACCAGAAACATCGGTACCTCTGAAAGTCAGAGACGAGAGGAGAGGAGAGGTCCCATTGACTTTAGTTGCTTCATTGTCTGACCACACCATATGAATCCATTGACTTAAGTTGCTAAATTGTCTGACCAAAATGAATTTTCAGGAAATTAAGATATTGTTATTATCAAAAACATTACTATTTCGAATTCTATTTTTCTCTATGAACCAGGCACGTGCAGAGGGCATTGGAGGGGCAGGGGCTGGAACTTGAAAAGGGCACGTATGGCAGTTTTTTTTATATTTCTACCCAAATTTAGAGGAATATCTCATTTTAAATTAACGCGAGGAATAATATTCATACAATTGTTATAAGAAAAGCCACAACCCCCAGCCTGAATTACTGATAACAAAGTTAAATTAGCAGGTGCTGTCATTAACTATTAGCATTTGCTTGATTACCTAGATAGTGCCTGTTAGAAATGTTGAGAGAGAGAGAGAGAGAGAGAGAGAGAGAGAGAGAGAGAGAGAGAGAGAGAGAGAGAGAGAGAGAGAGAGAGAGAGAGAGAGAGAGATTTTATTACAACCATCTTCCCAATTCAGCTCAAGTTACAGCAAAACACAAAGCCAATATTCATACAATTCATATATGACTTTATATTAAAAGCAAAGACAGTAACCAGCTCTCCCCCTTCCTGTGGTAGGCACAACACCCCCCAAACAGCCCAGATGTCATTGAACCCTTGGCAGGTTATTAGTTAGTGTATAGTATGCATGCTCAACTCAAGTGGAGCAGCTACCATCCCTGTTAAAACCTGAACTGGATCTGTGGACCCAACTCCCTTTATCTTGTTTCTCCTTGTGATCCAGATTGCAAGTTTGGCCATTCCGGGCATATAATTGAGTACCTGAGACGAATAACAGTCTAAGTCCGTATTTTAAGATTTTGTATAAAGATATATTTTTTGATTTACCAGACTGTAAAACACAAACTAGACGTTTTTAATCTCTTAAAGTCTTAATTTACTCCCCTCTCATTTTGTTGAATTAGATTTTTTAACTCATATATATTAGGAATTATAAGACATATAGGCCTAATGGAAAGTGGAAAAACAGTATATCTCCAGCAGTTTGTGGAACAACAGTCTAAGTCCGTACAAGCAATATCCAGCAGACAAAGGGAGCAGATAACATTAAAGCCGACAATTAAACAAAATATGGGGGGATATATGTTCTGTCACAGAACAATAGAGACAGAGAGAGAGAGAGAGAGAGAGAGAGAGAGAGAGAGAGAGAGAGAGAGAGAGAGAGCTGTGTCCATGTGATTTCTCGTAAGAGCCGTTGATGATTGCGCAAACTTCCTCAGCCTTGACTTGTATTGCAAAACCAGTGAGTCACAACAGTGCACGCTGTATATCCTGCCACTTTGCACTTTCCCAGTAAATGTATTGTCCATACATGTCATACTATAGTCTACATTCTATATTGTAATAGTTGCATAACAGTTCCAAGCAGTCATCATCAGCTAGAAACCAGTGTTTCTCAACTCTCCACCACATCCCCCTTCACAGACTTATTTAAAGCTGTAAGTGGTCTGTCCCTAATGTCATTTGGAACTCTCTGTCCAACACAATGCATCTCACCATCATCATGCTCATCCTTGGACTCACGCTGTCACCAAAAGGTAAGACCCTTTCAAATTAATGTTTTTAGAGTATGATCGGTTATCTTGTCTGTACACTAGTCTCTCCAGGAGGCGGACTTTTGCTAAACGTTTATTTAATTTTGTTATATTAATCCTTAATTTTGTCCAAACCTCATGCAAATTATTTCTATAGCCATGTGATCATGTGATCATGATGTATCTGTGAGATTTATCATATTCCATTGGCTTCTAAAGTGTGCAGGAGAGGCCTTTTTTTGTGTGCAGAGTGCAGACTGTGCACGCGTCTGCATGTGTTTGGAGGGAGGGCGAGTGCCAAAGTGCGGCATTACTGTGTGTCTGTGTGCATGCAGAATAAGGCTATACATTATATCGTCGTTGTCGGGTGGAAACCTTGTACGTCCAAAACCGTTAGTTTTGTATTTATGATTTTAAAAATGATTTAAACTAGTGAAAACAGCCGATCTACAAGCACACAACGCCTCGCACCGCGAGGCATTGTGTGCTTGTAGATCGGCTGTTTTCACTACTTTTGTGCGACGGCCTAGCTGATGAAGCAGGGTTTTACTTCGAGAAAAAAAAAAAAAAAAAAACACGACAGTGACGATATGTAAGAAGCAAGCGTATAGCCATGGTTAATCAGGCTGGCCCTCAATGTTTAAAGTTACTGAGTGAAGATGAGGAGTTGAGCAATAAGTATGTGTGTTCCAGAGTAAAGAACCTCAGTGTTTAAAGGACAACTTGTTTTTTTTACAGCGAGGGTTCATATTTTAGATAGTAATTAAAGAATATAAAAGATGAGAGTTATAATGTTTTCATTTACTCCTTTCTATTGTTTTAGATATTTTAATTTTTTTGATGTCAGTGGCTGGGGCATGCGCACAAGTGCGAGATTCTATTGTGTTATAACCACTATTATAATCTATTAAAGTGTATTATGATTATCATAGTAATACATTAATACTTTATAGTGTATTATACTCACAGTTATAATTGCTGTGTATTATAATTTAGGATAGTTGTAATACAAATTTATATTATATTATATTCACAGTTAAAATGGTAAATGTGTTTCTTACTGATCGGGGTACTCTTGTGTAATGGAACATGCAGATATTTTTATGTGGTGTAGTGTGGTGTGGTGTGGTGCTAAAGCTGCAGTCGAGAAGGGGCTATAGGCTACTTCGCCCCCGCAGCAGCATTGTCCACGAGAACAGCTGATATACAAGCTCACAGCTCATTGCGGATGCGACTGTTGGGAAGGAAGGAAGAATATTGACGAATGGTTTTACTTTTGAGGACAACTGCTTTGAACATAAGCGGAGGCTGGGCAGCTGGTATTGGTAGGCTACTAGAGGCGGCTGCCCCCCCCAGCACCCCTTCCCTCGTGTTCAATACATTTTAAATCAAAACATATTCGCTTAGTGTTTCCATTGCCCTTTTGCGCATTTAGTTTTTTCAATTAAGCCCCAAAATTCACCTCCTCCAAGCGTAAGTTTTCGCGAAACATTTCGATTTTTGCGAAACTTCCCCTAGGGGGTCCTGGCTCAGAGTCACTACAGGGCGTCCTCCAAATCTTTGTGTGATAGAAACTTTTTATCTCCTTTTTTATATTAACCACTTGATATTCTGAGAACAGCGCAAGGGCGTTTGTGAGCTTGTAGATTTGGAGGCCCCCCTGTAGTAACTCTGAGGACCCCCTAGGGGTCCCGGACCCCCTGTTGAAGACCCTTGATGTAAACAAATCAAATTCAGCTTGTAGATTGGCTGTTTTCTGCAAAGTGGTTTGGTGTAGAGGGGGAAAAAGAGCACACTAAGTACAGAGGGAAAGGTCAAGTTTATTAAATATTGACGGTTCAAGTGGTTAAATATCTGAAAACACAAATTGACATGAATCCAAAATACTCTGACGATTGTGCTGTCAAACGATGAAACTATATAGAATCGAACAGGTTGTGGGGGTCCCTGGCCTGAAAACGTTGAAGACCCCTGCATTAAAATATTCATGCGCAAAAGCCAACATGCGCATAAAAAAGGCTTTATGTAAATGCAGCTTATGAGTGGTAGGGCTCATGTGGTTTTGTGTTCTCTCTCCATGGCCAGAATGCAGAGGAACTGGGCCTGAACTCCAGCCCCAGTGGTACCCTTCACTGGCCAACTCATGGCAGGAGGTCCCATCCACATCTACTCCACCTGCACCATCACCATCTGCATCATCACCCTCTGCACCATCTGCTCCACCTGCACCATCTGCACCATCACCATCTGCACCATCTACACCACCTACACCCCCTGCAGCTGCAGCATCCACACCATCCCCATCAGCACCATCAGCATCACCTGCATCTACAGGTACACCTACCCCTGTTCTTTTTGAGCGCTGCTAACCGCCCCTACATCTGGCTTTGTGTGTATGTACGTCTGACCGTACGTCCGTCCCTCAGAGCTCAGGGATCAATTCATCTCCATACTGTCGTGTGGTGTCAAACGTTTCTGTCACAAAAAGATAAATACAATTTAAATTAAAAAATAAAAATGTCACAGACTGGCCCTGAATGGTCCCTTATGGGTCCATTTGGTTCCAGTACACTCTCAGAGTTAAGGGGCTCCTTGCAAGTTGGACTCCTAATATGCCATAGTGTCATAAATGAGTGTCATAGATATGCAGACTTTTGTTAATTGGGTCGAAATAAGATTATAATATAAGTTTCTGACAAGCCTATATGTTTCTATGTCACTGGTGCTCAAACCTTTTCAAAAAGGACCCCCAAAATCTTCAAAAATAGCAGATCTACAAGCTTGCAGTGCGGCACTCGGTGAAGCGCTGTGAGCCTGTATATCTGCTATGTTTTTCAATAGCTAAAGTATAAAATAATTCCAGGTCAATGAACTCATGAAAGGCAATGCTCACTTCACACTGTGTGATTTTTTTCCTCATTAAACTTTCAGAAAATACAAAATACAGACGGTACATAGAGTAAAGGACCTTTTTTAAATCTAATAGTGTGATTAATCAATAGACTACTCCTTTAAGTACACTTTTTGAGGTACTTTACATGAGTATTTCCAAATTTCAATACTTTTACTTCTACTCCATTAAATCTCAGATGGAAATATTGTACTTACTCCACGTCAATTATATGAAAACCAGTTTGTTTTAGGAGGTTTGGAGGTCTTTATGGCATTTTGATGTTGCAGTACCATGAGTGCTAGCATAGTCAAAGAGGGGCCGGGGGCGTCACAAGGGGTAGGAAAGTGGGACTGAGTTATACCAGGGCCCAAGGTGGAGGGGCCCTAGTAACTTTAGCTATTGAAAAATAGCAGATATACAAGCTCACAGCGCGGCACCGAGTGCCGCGCTGCGAGCTTGTAGATCTGCTATTTTTGAAAAGTCTAGTGAAAATGTGTGCAAATCTTTGAATATATGTATTTTTTTAACTCAAATTTTGCTTCCGGGGGGGTCCCTGGAACAAAATATTTTTAGATGGGGGGGTCCTTCACGTGAAAAAGTTTGAGCATCACTGACATGGAAACATAGGTTTCTTGGCACACATTTTCACGATTTTTCAAAAATAGCAGATCTACAAGCTCGCAGCGCGGCACTCGGTGCCACGCTGTGAGCTTGTATATCTGCTATTTTTCAATAGTTAACATTCATGGGGGGCCCGCAGTGAATCCTTGTACCCAGGGCCCAGAATTTGGTGTGACGCCCCTGAGAGGGGCTGAATGATGGAACCCGGCAAGAGTCCCGAGGGCACTTGTGTTGAAAAAAAGTATCAATTCTTTTTTTTTATGATTTTTATAATTTGTATTTAATTTTTTCTTTTTACAATACAGACATAGGGGCTGACACAGTAGTAGCCAGATCATATCAGTATGGATGGATCATGTCCACATAAAAAAAGACAACAAGAACAGAACAAACAAAACGCATACTCCACAGTCTGACAAGACCAAACCTAGCCTAACCAGTAGGACTCCATAATCGGGAAATAAGTGACCGTCAGGTCACCCCGGTCGCTGGGGGGCCGAGTTACAGCCTTTTTAGCGGGCTGCAGTGGCGGGGGTCCGCCACTAGGCTGTCTCAGTGCCGGTGAGGTGGGTGGGTGGGGACCGGCCCCGGCTCTCCCGGTCGTTCCTAAGCCGAGTTACGGCATTTCATGTGCGCTCCAGTGGCGGGGGTCCTCCACTAGCACGTTTGCATCCGTTCTGGAGCACCAGGAGTCTGTGGTCCCCGGGAATTCCCCGTGAGCAGCCCCGTTGGGGTGGTATTTTTGTACTTTTTAGCGAAGGCGAAAGGGGTCCCTGGGGGGGGGGGGGGGGGGGGGTCGGTCCCTGGGAGGGGTGTAGGTTGTGGTGTGGCAGGCAAGGAGTGTGTGTGCAAAGTTTGGCATGGATTGGGGCAACGGTGGCGGAGATATGAGTTGGGGAAAAGTGTGATGTGACGGACAGACTGACTGACAGACAGGCGGTGGAGGTTTTGATAGTAACTGCAACCCGATGGTCGCAACAAACACATAACACATACCTTAAACACACTTTTGCATTGCACCTCTATCACGATAAAGCGATCGTACAATCAGTCCACAACATTCTTACTTAACAGGATCAATATACATTATTATGTGTCACACCTACGTCGAGCATTAATGCTCAGAGGGGGCTGATATCCCGGACCGGCCTGGGGCCCCTCCGTCTGCACAGAATTTTACTTTTTGTGATCACCTTTGTTGCCATGCTATCCCCAGACAGGTGTTTGTCAAGAATACAGCCCAACATAGGTAATCTCTTGCTAGATATAGACGGGTTTCTTGTTTACAAACATTGAGACTAAATGCACAGCTGACTGTATCATGTAATCAATTCCGTCCAATCCCCAACCTGTTGTTTTGGGGAGCGCTGGTTTCATTGGCTAATTTTGGTACCGGACCCTGCGCACGCATCTACTTTTATCAGTGTAACGTGGACCAGAAACCCGTCTATTACAGTGTCATCAACTTTGACTTTGAAATCGTTTACATTTATCTCACTTAGAGAATGTCTGGTCCAGAAAGGAATGGATTCTCTTTTACCAAGATGTAGTGACAGTTTGTTATCGGTAAGCCAAGTATGGAATTTGGTGACTTCTGAGCTGAGAGCTTCCTCAACCTGTAATTTGTCGTCTCCTGAGATCAGTAGTGCCGAGTCATCAGAGAACAGTTTGCAGTTACAGGCAGCATTCATGTCGTTAATGTACAGAAAAGTGTATAAATGGTGACCCAAATGATGAATAAATAATGGACCTTGACATGTGATCTAATCTACCGCAATTGCTGGACTATTAAGCCGCACCTGAATATAAGCCGCAACAAAAAACAAATGTTTACATGTATATAAGCCGCACCTGACAATAAGCAGCAGGTGTACTTCCTGGTTTCCGCTAGAGCGCCCCTGGTGGCCATTAGCTGTAAAAATCTATATATAAATCCTTGTTAAAGACCATGGTAAAACGAACTAACTGGCCGTTAGCTCTAAATCTCTATATAAGCCGCACCGTTGTATAAGCCGCAGGGTTCAAAACATGGGAATAAAGCTGCAGCTTATAGTCCGGCAACTGGCTAAAAGTTGATCCGGGACGACATAATGGCTGCACTAGAACAACAGTGACTCCCACTTCACACTAGGGCATTAACGAAAAGGTCGACAAGCCGACTCAGTCGACTTCATTACACAAGTCGACTCCCACCAGAAAAAGTCGAAAGTCAAAGTAAAAAAGAAAATAATAATAATAATCTGTTGTGAAAATAGCAGATCTACATGCTCACAACGCCTCGCTTCGAGTAATTGTATAAGTCGTTAATGCCCTACTTCATACTGAGTGTGATTTTGTTTTCTTTCATGTTCAGGTTCAGTGAGGCTGGTGGGTGGTAGTACGCGGTGCTCTGGTAGGGTGGAGATCTATCACAACAACACCTGGGGAACAGTCTGTGATGACAGCTGGGACCTGAACAATGCGGATGTGGTTTGCAGAGAGCTGAGCTGTGGGAGGGCGCAGAGTGCTCATCCCTCGGCCCGTTTTGGCCAGGGGACTGGTCCAATCTGGATGGATGAGGTGCGTTGTTCAGGAAGTGAAAGGTCTCTCACTCAGTGCCCACACAGTGGAATTGGCGCACACAACTGTGGTCACGATGAGGATGCCGGTATGATCTGTACAGGTAAGAATGGATTTTGAATCTTTCATTTCATCAGTGGTGGAACAAGTACTCACATTTTCTACTTAAATGAAAGTATCAGTACTGCATTGTAGAAATACTCTGTAACAAGTAGAAGTCCGGAATAAAAAATGTACTTGAGTAAAAGTACAAAAGTATTGGCGTCAAATTTTACTTAAAATACTAAAAGTTTTTTTTTTTTAAATAGCCGATCTACAAGCTCACAACGCATTGCATCGCGCCACTTTAGCTCTATAAAATAGAGCTAAAGTGGATTCATCATTAATGTATGTTTTATAATATAATAATTTATATCTGAAAAGTAACTATTAACTAAAGTTTTCAAACAATTGTAATGGAGTAAAAGTACAATATTTGGATCCGAGATGTAGTGTAGTAGAAGTAAAAGTATTGGAAATACTCAATTAAAGTACAAATACCTCAACATTTTACATAAGTACAGTACTTAAAGGGGGCGTGACATGGCCAAAACAGCTAATTATGGCTATCAAATTAGCCATTTTTTTTAATGATGTCATGTACCCCCATGTTAAATGACCCAATCAAATTAATTTATTGTAGTTACTGTACTGAAAGTAGCCAATCACTGGAGCCAGTTTTCACGCCGACATGCCCAGGCAGCCGACATGCCCATGGCCAGGCGGTCAGTTAGTAGTGAATCCTCCTGGGCATGTCGGCCCCGCCTCCTTTTCAGACTGTTTGAAGGAACACCATGTGACCTACTGTATCATAATGTTAAATTTTGTCCGGTGTCGCCACTCCTTTAAGTAAATGTACTTACCCGTAATTGCCGGACTATAAGCCGCAGCTTTTTTTCCCATGTTTTGAACCCTGCGGCTTATACAACGGTGCGGCTTATATAGGGATTTTTACAGCTAACGGCCAGTTAGTTCGTTTTACAATGGTCTTTAACAAGGATTTATATAGAGATTTTTACAGCTAACGTCCAGTTAGTTCGTTTTACAATGGTCTTTAACAAGGATTTATATAAAGGCCACAAGGGGTGCTCTAGCAGGAAGCAGGAAGGACACCTGAGGCTTATAGTCAGGTGCGGCTCATATATGTAAACATTTGTTTTTTGTTCTAAATTAAAGGTATATTCAGGACTTCGCTTTCATTCAAATAAAAATAAAATGTGTACATTTTCCACTAATGCACCTGACTATAATGTGCGCTGACCATATAAGGACTTCCACTCTGTCCCCTGTTACGAGCTTAGCTGGATTTGATTTTCAGAGGCGACCAGCCAAACCTCCACCAATCAGGATAGAGTATGGCCTCAGTGCGCGTTCTAGTCTGTTCCTCTGCGCGTCCACCATTAGTGAAGCGCGGGTGCACAGTTCCTCCATTCTGTAAACAATGGCACTGGAGCCACTACGCTACATTCCGCGGCAGTTTTAACTGCTTTAACTTGCTATTTTTTAATTTACTCTTTCTATTTCAAGTCTCTGCTTGTAGACTATGTTTACTTTATTTCGCGTTCGTTTTTTATCGATTAGTGTCTTAGACAGTTTAACTTTTTACAAAGGGAAGAGTTTCAGGAAGCTGAATGTGGACAACAGGCTGAGATGCTGAACAAAGAAAGGAGGTAAATAAGAAATATTTTATAATTGTCATAGTGCAACAATCTATTTCCTAAGTAAACGTTTGTTAGGTGGGTTTGTCATTGGGATCTTTGAAGGGGTTGGGGCTATATTTCTTGTAAAAAGTTTCGTTTTAAAGTTAGCCACATTGTGGGTGAATCCGCCCTAAAAACAATACATTGATCTAATAAACAGGGGCCATTAAATGAGACATATGTCTTGTCTATAACTTGTAAATGATTTCAATGTCCACACAAAGGACAAATAGACTTTACTTGTAAGTTACTTCTAGCCCATAGCTTCAGCCATGAATAAACACAACGTGAGTCACAACATACGGCTGACGTAAAACGCATCTACAGAACTACTTTTAGCATCGTAAGGTACATTCACAACATAGCCCATATTATCAAGTCATCCTATATTTTATACCTCTATGATATCAACGCCGCATTTGTTAGACCCACGCTTGCTATTCCAGAAAGATCTGAACGTTATTCTGTTTGTTTATATATTAGAGCATTTTATAAAAGACGAATTGTTGTCCCAGTGGTGCAGTATAGTGATAGGGGGTCGCTCAACACCTAGCTACTATTGATATGCATAGGTACTGTGCATGCTTGTTTCTTTGTTCAAACATCCCATTGTGATACTAAAGCCTTAGCGAGGTGCGAATTGGGGGGGTTTGCATGTCAATGCATACAAGTCTGTAACTCTGTCTGGACCCTGAAGGGTTCATTTGGTTCCATTTATACACTGTCAGATATAAAGGGAGACCTTGACATCTGCTTTGAGAAACACTGCACTAGGCCATTAGATCAATGTATTGTACTGTACTGTTTTATGACAAATTGTAAAATGTACTTTTGTGTCTATTTTAGTCTCACCAATTCAAATGTACTTCTAGTTTCTACATAAGAGATATACCGATTCTGCAAATCTATTCTGCATGAAAATCTAATCTAAGCATCATCTCCTTTATTTCTATACAGGCAGGGACCCCAATTTGATGTCTGAAGAAGAGCAGCTGTACATCCGATCACACTACAATTATGACACCAATAAACGTTGAACATTTGAAAAATATATATGTATATATAATGAGGCAATCTATACACACAAATAGGGTAGGCTATTCTACAGTCTGGAAGATGCAAGACTCCACTCCACTTCCCATTTTTACCTGCAAACCGTTTCCTAAATAAACAAGTTTGTCAACCTGAAACTTTTGTTTTATTATTACAAATGCCAGAAATGTTATGCAGCTAAACGATATGATATTGCATTTAAATGGGGTTTCATACCAAAATGCTTTAGTGTATGAAACAATACAATATAGCGTTTTCACAATGTTTACAACTTCCCATCATTGTAAGCTTCCAGGTCAGAACACATTCAAATAACTTTGAAACATTTACCATTGACTAGATCAAAATGAAATCGAGACATTACAGTTTATGTATATCAAAGCATCATTTTATTAATCATGTTTAGATCATGTCAGTCTTTCATGCAGATCATTAGTGATGGTAACGCCTGCTCAGAAAATAAAAGCCCTTTAGTTAGCATATGTATGCTTTCTTGTTGTGCTCTTCACGAGCGAAGATCAATCCAGATCAACAGTAACAGCGATGATGAAACAAGCTACCTGTATGAAAAAAAGGGTAAAGAATGATTAGATTAGCAGTCATAATAAATGCCTCAGTCTATTGAATACTGCAGTGTTATTCATTTATCGTTAGACCCACAGCATAGATAATTTAGCAGCTCCAAAGTTATTAATCCAGATACAGGGTCGTCGTCATGTTGGCTTGTGTGGACATACTGTGTCAAATATTTTTTTTTGCCCCAGACATAATTTACCAGACAGTATTATTTACCAGAGAGGCAGAGCGCTAGCCCTGAATGATCAAACAGTATCATACATATTCTAAAGCTGGAGAAGTAGGCCTACCGAATACTCAGTAATTGTGTCTTGTGATCAAAATGAGAACATTATAATGGTGTAATAAATAAATAAACATTTCCGAAGCTGTAAGGCCAGCAAGATGACTATAACACGGCCGCATGCCCAGCGATACGGTAGCGTTAGTTAAATGTAATTGTTACATGTTTGCATTTGTAAATAAAGATGACTTTTTATTTCACTTACCGATTGGAATGTGTAGAGCTTAATCGATCCATGCTGTATAGAGTAAAGATGTTAGTTTGTTTGTTTCAGTTTGTTTATCTGGGCGCCATTACAGGAAACGGCTGGGCAAAGCGCGTCCTTGTGATGGGGCAAAAAACTCCCCTCCCGCGCCCTCTGCTGGAGAGGAGCCACATTTTCATTAAACCTGAATATTCCTTTAAGCTTGTGTGGCTTATATTCAGGTGCGGCTTATAGTCCAGCAATTACGGTAGTTACTTTACACCACTGCATTTCATATACGGGTATGTGTAAATCAATGACATCAACTGTGCTCTGTATACTGTATGTGGGTGGGAAAGTTGGCACTCTGCTGAGGTGCCAACTTGCTCCCTGTATATCACATTTCTTCTCAACATCTAATGCAGGGGTTCAACAGGGGGTCCGGGACCCCTTTGGGGTCCTCAGAGTTACTACAAATCTGTGTGCGATAGAAACTTTTTTTCTCATTTTTTATATTAACCACTTGAACCCTAGTGTCCATATTGGGAGAACTTTAGGCATAGCAGATCTACAAGCTCTCAACGCCTACAAGCTCTCAACGCCTTGCGCTGCGAGGCATTGAGGGCTTGTAGATCGGCCATTTTTGGCAAATAGATTTGGTGTAGCGGTAAAACAGAGCAGACCAAGTACAGAGAGAAAGGTCAAATTAACTAAAAATATGAATCCAACATAGACTGATGACAGTGCTGTCAAACAAGTCTATGAAACCGATGAAAATATACATCACAAATTTATACCATATGTAAAGGGGGTCCCTGCTTCATCTCTCTCTCAGCTAAGGGGTCCTTGGCCTGAAAACGTTGAAGACCCCTGGTCTAATGAATCAAATTAAAATAAGCATCACAGTACATAGAGTATTAATTTGATTCGATGTCCTGATTGATATTTCTACGTTTCATTATTTCGACCAAGGGTTAGGGTTAGGTTTTAGGGTTAGTTTTAGGCATAGTTTTACTGAGGTTAGGGTTAGGGTTTGGGTAAGGTTTAGGCATAGTGGTTAACATTCACCAGGTTAGCATTCTCCAGCGTTGGCAGGTTAGCATTTCACCAGGTTAACGTTCACCCGCGTCGAACAAACGGAACGCCGAACAAATGTTATGTCGCAATATCGACACACTCCCGAATCAATTGATAAACCACCATGTCCTTCTATCTCCTTTCTCACCCGGTCAGTGGGTCATCAGTGCCTCCCGGAGCAGTTCAGGTGCAACAACACCCGGTGTCAGCCTCTGGCCTATAAGTGCGACGGGAAGGACGACTGTGGAGACAACTCTGACGAGAACCCTGAGGAATGCGGTGAGTTAAAACCTCTCTGATAGAACCCTGGGGAATGCGCTGAGTACCAGGGGCGGCCTTAGGAATCTGGAGGCCTGTTTCAAGAGTAATTGATGATCAATTATAGACATTTCCAAGGTCAAGCTCCAGAAGTGTCAATACTGTTGCGCCGACACAAACGGCATAATCTGTTTAAGAGTGCTGCTCTGTGGGTCCTCAAAATAAGGTAAAAGTATCCCCTGACTAATCTCTCTCTCTCTCTCTCTCTCTCTCTCTCTCTCTCTCTCTCTCTCTCTCTCTCTCTCTCTCCCCCCCACCAACAGCAACGTTCCAGTGTCCGGCCACTAGGCCGTTCCGATGTCACAATGATCGCGTGTGCCTCCCCATGTCCAAGAGATGTGACAGAGTCAACGACTGTGGGGACAACAGTGACGAGCTCAACTGCAGTGAGTTTATCTATTTATTTTCAACACGTTGGTTGATCTCTATTCACCACCACTCTGATAGAACCCTGGGGAACGTACACCGGTCCGCCACCAGAAGCGTAGCCACGTACTGTAGAGGCAAGGCAGCTGCCTGACCAAGTGAGCTCTTGCACACGCAACGTCCCTATTTAACAATAGATGGACGGGCCGCAATTCATCTCCCAACGACTCCAGACGTGTACATACCGTTGCGCCGACACAAACGGCACAATCTGTTTAAGAGCACTGACACTGTTTAGGCGACTGATATTGATCAACAAAAGACTGGGCAAGTTGGCAGGCAGGACAGCAATTCACACCCTCAACACCTTCACTGAAATGAGTCACTAAAATGATTTAACTGAAGGTTTGAACTACGATTCAATTAACAAATTTTCAATGTCAAGGTATGAGTCGCCTCATGGTGTAGACTAAACGTCAAGCTTGAATATTATTTTATTTGATAACTTTTGTTATACGATTTCAAATGACTCAATGTTCGTGCGGGATAGCATGTTCGCCTTTCAGTCAGTGCAGTGCAGACTGCAGAGTAGCGAGTGAGAGAGGTGGACAGGATACTTTAACTTTACTACAAGGTGAAGTTGATTTGAGCAAAACAAATCTGTGATGATCACACACACACACACACACACACACACACACACACACACACACACACACACACACACACACACACACACACACACACACACACACACAGTACACACAGTACACATACTGTACACATGCACACATGCATTTCATTGTATTTTATTATTGGTGATTGACAGATGCTCGCTAAGCACTGTCAGTATTAAGAAAGTATGTTTACAGGTTTCAGTCAGTGTTTTACTGTTAGGAGGAGTCACTATGCATGCACATTTTTGCGTGTCAATCTTATTTTGTTTCTTGTCAATTACATTTTCACTACATGCTTTTTAGTTAAATATTGATTAGTTAGTAGGCCTACCCAAGTACCCATTGTTGTGGACAGAGAAATTGTGGGTACGTATTAGCCAATTTATACAATACTCTTATAAGATTATGGAATGAATGTATAATACCAGATGTTTGCCTTTTATGTTTATTTGTTCATTTGCAGTTACAGATATCGTGATATATCGTTGATGAGACATTTCTTGCAATAATATAATTATATTGAATATCGCAATATATTAAATATAGTGATATTATTGTTATCGAGAGCCAAATGTCGCGATATATATTGTATCGTGAGATACCAATATCGTCACACCCCTAGTCTGTATATCCTGTATACAGACTAAGTATGTCCCACACTTATTGTCTCATCGGCCAAGCTTTGTGGGAAACTTAATGAAATGAACTCGAACTCGACTGAATATAAAAGCACCGCTCACTTCACACAGGGTCCGCTCAATATGCCGACGGGCCACTGTTCCGACTAGCGTCGGCAGGTTAGTTACTCGTCACGGTTACTGAGGTTATGTTTAGGGTTAGGATTAGGGTTAGTTTTAGTGTCGGAATACCGGCCCGTCGGCATATTGATGCGGACCCACTTCACACTGGGTGTGATTTCTTTCTTTTTTCTTTCATGTTCAGATGTGAGGCTGGTGGGTGGTAGTACAGGGTGCTCTGGCAGGGTGGAGATCTATCACAACAACAGATGGGGAACAGTCTGTGATGACAGCTGGGGCCTGAATGATGCTCAGGTGGTTTGCAGAGAGCTGAGCTGTGGGTTGGCACAGGATGCTCCTACAGGCGCCTCTTTTGGCCAAGGGACTGGTCCAATCTTGATGGATGACGTGCGCTGTTCAGGAAGTGAAAGGTCTCTCACTCAGTGCCCACACAGAGGATTTGGTGTACACGACTGTGGTCACGGTGAGGATGCTGGTGTGATCTGTACAGGTAAGAATGGACGTCATATCTCTCATTTCAAATTCATTTAAAAATATAGCTGCAAGCAGCGATAAAGTGGCCATGCCAGGAAAAAGTAGGAAAGCAAAAAAGTAGCAAGGGAAGGAAAAGAGGAAAAGACATAAAAGTGTGAAAAGAAATCAAAGACAAAACTAGAAGCATTGTTCTTCCGAGAGCAGGTTTCAGGCAGGTCAGGTAGGTTTTTCTGGCTTCCTTTTTGGCCCCACGTGTTCTTGGGCCTTTCACAGCAATTGGACGCAAGAAGAGGGGCATATCTGTTCCTTGACCCAGTGGGATGTGCATGTTTATTATTATTATTAAATAATATAAATATATGTATTTATTTTGTTTTGCACTTCATAGGCATATTAGATAAAGGTCCTTAGATTGCGTGTAGAACGTTTCAAGCTAAGTCCTCAAAAATCCCAGGATAAAACGGGTTTAAGCGTTTTACAAACTGCTGAAAATGGCAGCAAGAGCCGCTGATACAAACGACCTACGGCCTGGTCGCGACTTAGGCCACGACTTGGAGGTCGTAGGTCCCGGTTCTGGAGGTTTTGCGCGATCTCGGTCGTAATTCAGCGACCTGGGAAGTCCGCGATCGAAACTCTACGCTTGCTAAGGGAAGGGACGCGAGTTTAGAAACTCTACGCTTGCTAAGGGAAGGAGCGCCGCGATCGAAACTCTACGCTTGCTAAGGGAAGGGACGCGAGTTTAGAAACTCTACGCTTGCTAAGGGAAGGAGCGCTCGTTTTCAACAGCGTCGGCAGGTTAGCTACTCAGTGTCGGCAGGTTAGGGTTAGGGTTAGGGTTAGGGTTAGGGTTAGGGTTAGGGTTAGAGTTGGGGTTAGGGTTAAGGTTAGGGTTAGAGTTAGAGTTGGGGTTAGGGTTAAGGATAGGTTTTGGTGCACCTCGCGCGGTCCAAGTGACTACAATGGAGCGCTTCCTACCTCCGGTTCAGCCAATCACAAGCTTCAAAAGGTTGAATAGCGCTGCTGCTCTAGAATATTCTGCAAAAAGACCTTTTAAATACGACCGCGGACTTCCCAGGTCGCTGAACAACGGCCCGATCGCGCAACAACGGCCCGGGGACGACCGAGGTGGCGCAACCACGGCCGGGGGTCGCGAAACTAGACCGGCCGCGACCTAACAAGTATGTACCGCGAACTACGACCTCCAGAACCGGGACCTACGACCTCCAGGTCGTGGCCTAGGTCGCGACCAGGCCGTAGGTCGTTCGTATCAGCGGCTGTCTCTCGAAAATGGCGGAAAACCTAAGGCCAGAGCTTACTTGAAAAAGACAAAGATGTGTTCCTCTTGAGTCAAGGCACGCATGTACGCAAGTTGCATGTCTTCAAGCCAAACGAGGCATGACTGTCCGTTTAAAGTTTGAATTTAATTTTCAAACGCTTCGTATAGCGCCCCCCCTTTGGCAAATTGGAATAAGAATTTGGACTAACCCTCTACATTTTTGGCAAAGGTCATGAACATGTGATTCCATGTATGTTTTAGAGGCAGAAGAATAATTTGCATAAAACTGCAATATTCATTGAATTATTAAAAAAAAATGTTTCAATTAAAAAAATATATATATCTGCCCAACGGATCTTAGATATTGTTCCAAAGTTCATGTAAAAAAAAGTTTTGTGCATGTGACGCGAAAATCCCAGGAGGAGATAGATTTTAACAGTTTTTCATGTAATTCAAAATTGGTGGGAGATCTAAAGGTCAGAGGTAAAAAGTCAGAGTGGCAAAGTTGCTCGTCATGAGGAGACGCATAATATGTATACAGGTTTCATGGCTGTATGTCAAACAGAGCATGAGCTATACCTGTTCAAAGTTTGCACTTTCAAAGGATTCCTACAGCACCACCCTTTGGCCAATTGTTGTGAGCTTCGTGTTTTCACCGTTTGGCATAGTCCTCTACTATATTGCCGGGTTTCTTAAGAGGCGACTGCACGGTCAAGCCAGGACAGAAAAAGTGTTGGAAGAATAATACAAAAAAACACCAATATCAATAGTGGCTTACAAGCCCATTCCAGGGCTTGGCCACTAATAATAGAAAATACAATCTCAATAGTGGTTTACAAGCCCCTTACAGGGCTGGAACTGTTTTGTCATTTCTCACCTGTGTCTCTCCCCGTCTGTTGGTCAGTGGGTCATCAGTGCCTCCCGGAGCAGTTTAGGTGCAACAACACCCTGTGTAAGCCCCTGGACTTGAAGTGCGACGGGAAGGACGACTGTGGAGACAACTCTGACGAGAACCCTGATGAATGTGGTGAGTTAAAACCTCTCTGATAGAACCCTGGGGAATGTGCTGAGTACCAAGGAATCTTGCCTGGCTCCAGCCGATAGACCCACCCACTCTCTGAGCGGACTGCTTCTCTTGGTCTGGTGTTGTGTAATTAACCTAAAGTTTCTTCGGTATCAGGCAGTACCAGGCCAATGAAATCAATAAACGTCGGAGGAGGGGGTGGGTCTAACGAGACAAGCAAATCAGGGACGTGAGGAAGTGTAGCGGTTTACAGACTCAGCTGCTTACAGCCAGTCAGTGTGGGCTCGGAGGAGAGGAGATTAAAGACTGACTGATCGATCGCATCCAGTCTGATTCATATGTTAATTTGCGCTATTAACACTCCGTTAACACACCATTATTTTAATCTTTGATATGTTAGTCCCCCGTCTGAAACGGCCGATGTGAATGGTACGTTATGTGCGTGTGTGCAGCTCAAACAAGCATGCACAGGCAGGTCTGTGTACTTTTAAAAGTTGTTTTTTGTATTAAACCTTAAGAACAACAGTACGGTATGTACACAATCACACACTGTCTGCTGTGTGGACTCGCACGCAGCCGTCAGTCAAACACAACCCCTCCCACCTAACCCCACCCCTTTGAAATTGCTTACAATGGAGACAATGTCAGACTCAAGCTCCAGCGCTGAGTCCGAAATCAGGCTATAAGGAATCTGTAGGCCCGTTTCAAGAGCTATTGATGATCAATTATAGATATTTCCAAGGTCAAGCTCCAGAAGTGTCCATACTGTTGCGCCGACACAAACGGCACAATCTGTTTAAAGGACAACTTTGTTTCTTCGGTTCATATTTTAGATAGTAATTAATGAATATAAAAGATGAGAGTTAAAATGTTTTCATTTACTCCTTTCTATCGTTTTAGAGATTTTAATTATTTTGATTTCAGTGGCTAGGGGCGTACAAGTGGCTAAATATGTCTTTTTACACAGAATTCCCAAGATGTCTTTCATGGGCAGATGTGACTTCTGGGGCTACTGTAAATAGCAATAAAGAAATTGCAGGCTTATTGTCTCTAAAAATACATATTTAGCCACTTTTACACATGCCCCCCCATTTTATTACGCTAAACGTGCTAAAACGATGGAACGTAAATTAAAACATTTTAACACTCACGTTTCTCTAATTACAATCTAAAACATGTAGACTACCCTTGCTGTAAAAAACAAAGTTGTCCTTTAAGAAATGAGGCTTCCATGGGTCTTCAAAATAAGGTAATAATATCTCTCTCTTTCTCTCTCTCTCTCTCCCACAGCAACGTTCCAGTGCCCGCCCACCAGGTCGTTCCATTGTCACAACCACATGTGTCTCTCCATGTCCAAGAGATGTGACAATGCCAACGACTGTGGGGACAACAGTGACGAGTTCAACTGCAGTGAGTTGATTTATTTATTTCCAACACGTTGGTTGATCTCTATTCACCACCACTCTGGGGAATGTGGTGAGTTGTACACCGGTCCGCCACCAGAAGCGTAGCCACTGCATAGGCAAGCCTGCCAAAGTGAGCTCTTAATGATAGATGGACGGGCAACAAATCGTCTCCCAATGACTCCAGACTCGTCCATACTGTTACGCCGACACAAACGGCACAATCTGTTTAAGAGCGTTGCCAGGTAAGGTAAAAATATCCCCTGACTAATCTCTCTCTCTCTCTCTCTCTCTCTCTCTCTCTCTCTCTCTCTCTCTCTCTCTCTCTCTCTCTCTCTCTCTCCCACAGCAATGTTCCAGTGCCCGCCCACCAGATCGTTCCGATGTCACAACCATGTGTGTCTCTCCATGTCCAAGAGATGTGACAGTGTCAACGACTGTGGAGACAACAGTGACGAGTTCAACTGCAGTGAGTTTATTTACCGTATTTCTTATCTCTATTCACCACCACTCTGAACCCTGGGGAACGTACACCGGTCCGCCACCAGAAGCGTAGCCACTGTATAGGCAAGGCAGCCTTCCCAACTGAGCTCTTGCACACGATAACATCCCTGCTTAACGACAGATGGACGGGCAGAAAATCGTCTCCCAGCGACTCCAGACGCGTCCATACTGTTTCACCGACACAAACGGCACAATCTGTTTAATCCTTAAGTTCTGTTCGGGTCATTTTGACCCGTTTTACATTTTCATTTGGGAAAAAAAGGTAGAAGTTTAAGTTTTTTCCAAATGAAACTCACTGGCCTTAAAGAGGTGGTGCCATAGTTTTGTACTTTTTTCTGTTTTTCATGTGTCTAGGAGGTTGAAAGTACTTCATTACACCCCCTGTGTGGTTTTTATGAGCAATTATGTATTCTCTTGGTATTTGTTTGTTTTCTCTTGGAGGCTGGTTAAAAAAACACACATACTTATTACATCACAGAATCAACTCCTCCCCTAATTACCATTCACCCAACACTGTGGGGTGTGGGGTGTGGTCACCACCCACCATGACATCCATGCATACTTAATGAACTGGGGGTGTGGCCACATAAAAACCCAATTTTAACTCTTTCTGTATACTTTTTTGGAAAAAATCTTCCTCCTAGATAATCATAATACCTGATAATCATGTTTTAGAGAGGGGAAAAATCTCTTTAAACCACCTCTTTAAAGATTCTTCTGAGATGAACAAATATTTTTGCACTACACCCATGCTACACCCCCCTCATACTTTTTGAACCTTAACTCATTGAGTGCCAGCCTATCACCACTAGAGGGCGCCCAGTGACCAGAGAATAATAGAGATATGCTGGTAATGCATGCCCAAGCCCTGGAGCCATGACTTTTTTTACAAAGGAAAGGACACTTTCCTTTGTGCATGTACAGGAAGAGGATGAAGTTAGCTTGAAGTTAGCTATTGGCTACCAAGCATTTTAGAAGCCTTATTTTCGTCAACTTAGCCATGATTAAACCTTGCACACCTCATGCATGGGAAAAAAACAGAGAAGAATGAGCTCTAAAAAATCCAATGCAATCCTGGATTGCATTGGAGTGGATTTGTGCAGTTTGTTCACAGCTTTCAAACAAAAAAATCCGATTGGAAATCCGTTCAGGCATTCTTGAGATAATCGCCATTATGTTTTACATGTAATGTAAACAAAAATGGCTGCCCTGTATGTTAGATGGGGTTGTATGGGGGTGGAACATGCAAAATCGCGATTGAAATCATGTTCACCAGATTTGATGGGGTCCAAAAAAAAAAAAAAAAAAAATCAAAAAAATGTTTTTCAAAAAAAAAAAAAAAAATTTTTTTTTTTTTTTTTAAAAGCCGAACTTGTTCGGGATCGGCACACTACGATACGCTAATAAAGCCGAACTAGTTCGGGATTGGCACTCAATGAGTTAAGTGCTGTTTGGGTCATTTTGACCCGGGAAGCACAGATGCACAGAAATACACGGTATTATGCCAAAACAGACACACAGTCACCCCCACTTCTAAGGCCCCTTTTTACATTAAAACGAGCTCCGTGGAAAACGGCTAAGAGCCGTTTAGTTTTCATTTTTTATGTGGTCTTTTAGATGAAAACACAATTTGTCCGTAAACGCGGTAATTTGCATGCCAGGTCGCTAGGTGGCGCATGTCGGCATGACCGCACTGCCGAAGTTCCGTTCTACTTCCTAGCAGCCAGAGGACTCGCGGATGTAAACAAACAAAACCCATAACTCGCAGGCAGCAGCATGGCGAAACATCGCACCAAAGCAGATATTTTTCAATGGACAACCATTCAACTATACGCGCTGTGGTCACACATTTCTGGACACCAATGTCTGTGTAACATCCATGCATTCACGCAACAGCGAGTCTGCGACGAGTCGTACACGCTGAATTGTTCAACAAATGCTCCGTCGTCGATTGGATTTTACAAAACAGACCCCCGTCACATTGAATCCCGTTTAAGAAGAGCTTGAAACACAACTTTCTAATGTTACATGTTGATGACGTGAGGAACGCTAAAGTCGTCTTGTTTACAGTAGGATATGCGAAAATAACAAAGCTCAGAGTCGCAAATTCAATGATCGCTGCATCAGCACACACAAAACACGGGCGAGAGAGAAGAAAATGAATGAAATGGACATCACGTTTAGCCGATTCAACCATTCCAAAAGTCATACGATTGAAAGTTATTGCTCTACATGCGAGCATCTCGCTGCGGCTGTTTTGTTAGGCGACAGCCAGCCTGAGCCAGGGAGTGCACAGAATGTTAGAGAGGCATGGGCTGAAGGGCCTTTTGGTGGACAATTCTGTTGATAAAACAGCCCCCTTTGCTGTATGTGCGCACGTGCCTGGTGACAGCGCATCACATTACAGACTGATAATTTCAATCCCACCGTTTCTTTGCAAAAACACATTTCTTTTAGAAAACATTTGTATTCTTGTTTCTCCTAGTTTTATTGTTTTTAATGTGTAAATATGGCACTTTATTATGGGGAAAAACGGGTGTATTTTCCCTTTTTAAATCGCTAAAATAGCGCATTTTTGAACACATTTCCTTAACGGTTAACGGTTAATTAACTGATAACGATTGTCACCTATACTGACATGCCAAAACTAGGAAAACAAAGGAAACAAGATGGCTGCCGGTTTTGTTTGGTGTTCCCTTGCAGACCTGGTAATCTGTTAAATATCATAGATTCTACCAACCATCCGTGTATCTGTTGTGTGCAGGGTCTTTTATTACAGTCCTTGCTAACAGTGTTGCAATATCTTTGCTTTTTTTATACACGGCTGCATAGTAATCCACTGCTGTTTTCAGTAACTGAAAATGCATGGGAGCCATCTTGTTTACCTCCAGTTCTGTGGTTGATTGTTTTTTATGTCTACTTGTGATCTAGCGCCCTTGTTTGGCTGCTGTTTTATTTATTTTGAATGAGAGGCCGCTCTTTTTATGACCATTGTGTAAATGTTTTGTTTTGTTAATTGATATTTAATAATAATAATAATAATAATAATAATAATAATAATCAAAGTCGTGTACGCTGTAGGGGGAGCTACAATGGAAAAAACTATGGCTCGTGGACCAACCGGTGACTTTGTACACGACTTCGTACATTTCCCATAGATTCTATGGGACTTGACCACTTGCTCCTGCCCTTCGTGTACACGGTCTGTGCCGTCTATAGTTTCTTAATGGGGGGCAGCAGAGAGCCATATGTACACAGGCCCTAGGTGGTGTCCACGACCAGTAGTTTTACATGAACCCTCAGAGGGACACTGTGGGCTTATCAAGTGGTCCGTGGTGGTTCTCAAAGTGAGGTCGGGGGACCCCAGAGGGACACTGTGGGCTTATCCATACCTTGGCTACAGGGGGGAAAAAATTAAATGTACTTTTCATCGTGCCTGTTGCTAAGGTATGGCAACATGATTGGTGTCTTGCAAGACACCAGTCATGTTGCCATACCTTAGCCTTTCCTGAACTGACGCCGCTGTGAACATGTGTACACAGCCAGCATATTACTCAATGCCAAACTTTGCACACACACTCCTTGCCTGCCAATCCACAACCTCCACCCCTCCAGGGACCCCCAGGGCTTATCTCCCGATTAGGACACTTTCCAGCATAGTGACATGCAGAACAAACTGTCCATATAGTATGGTTTACATAAAAGTCAGTTGTCTTTCACACACACACACACACACACACACACACACACACACACACACACACACACACACACACACACACACACATATATATATATATATACATACATATATATATATATATATATATATATATATATATATATTTCATTTATTTATTTCATAAATATTTTTCATCACAATTGGGTTTGTGGGGAGCCATCCCTGCTTCAAGCTGTCACAGCACGGCACCAACACTTCAAACTAGTTAAAAAACCCAATACAGCAGATCTACAAGCACCTCACAGATCTACAAGCACCTCGCACATGCCAGGGACAGAGTAGGTTGGCCTGCATAAGCCTTGCTGTCAACACACTATACTACACCACTCAGGCCACCAAGCCAGGTGTGGTCAATTAGTGCCTTCTTTTGATCAGTGGCTTCTGCTTGATGAGTGGCACCAGTCGGTCTTTGTTCCCTGGTCAGTCAAGTTCACTGGGAGAGAATGTTTCAGATCAGTGCAAGTGTATTTGTTTTCCATTTGGACTTACTGTGTTTTGTTGGTACAGTATGCGTGCGACTAACTAATATTTCTGATAATTCCAATTTGTTTGTTGTTTAATTAGCCGGATTGTGAATGCCCTGCATTTTTCTTTCATCTTTAGAACCACACGTGTGTAACAAAACAGAGTGGTGATCATTTGGTGTGGGTGAAGAGAAGAAAAACATTTCATTAAAGGAGTAGTTCACCCCCAAAGTGACTTTTTTTCTATTGAACTCAAGTCTCCATGGCGTGAGTAATACATTGAAAAAATAAGTCATTTTGGGGGTGAACTACTCCTTGAATGTCAGTTTTGTGGTGTTTTGACTGGACACCCTGAGGATATTGCCAGATAGATAGACAGACAGACAGACAGACAGACAGACAGACAGACAGACAGACAGACAGAGAATTGTAGGCCTTGCATTTATTTGACTTGGTTCCAACAGATGGCGAAAATAGCTAATCTTCAAGCTCACAATGCCTCACTGTTTGGACAAAGAGTTGAGGCGTTACATTTTGTAAAACACGGCCTTGTGAAAATAGCAGATCTACATGCTCACAACACCTCACAACGCAGGGCGGCGTGAGCATGTAGATCTGATATCTTCACAATTTCTGCCCCTAATATTTAATTTATCATTTTAAAAGTATTAAAAAGTCCTTAAATTGTCTCTTTAGAAATGTGCAGATAGCCTCTGTATACTGTTGAGTGGAAAAACAATGTTTCACATTAAGCTAAACATTTGGGACCACCCAAGATCATTTGGAGACCCCTCTAGGGGTCCCATAGTTGAACCACTGACTTATAAGGGGAGTATGGAGACCCCTCTAGGGGTCCCATAGTTGAACCACTGACTTATAAGGGGAGTATATGAGGCTGGATCCATCTGGAACACTGCACTAGGCTCTCGCCAGCTCTGTAGCTCTCCACACTTGAACAGTTGTGTCCTTAAATTCAATTATAATAATTAACCCCTGTATATACGGGCATTAGTTTTACATGACTTTGTGTACACAGCCAATAGTTTTACATGAACATGTTCAGGCTTTAGTACTGTACTGTCTCGTGTAGCCCAACAGAGCCCATCACAGCACAACACGGCCCACCAGAGCCCAATACAGCCTACCAGAGCCCAATAGACTCCAGCAAACCTAAGTCCAGCCCAGTCCTGCCCAATAGGAGTATAGACCAGGGAAGGGGGGTAGTTAGATGACTGCACCAGACTCCACCAGGCTGCTCCATGCTCCAGCCAGCTCTGTAGATCCTGTGTACACGGCACTCCTAACTCGAAAGGTCAAGGAAAAGGGTCGTTTTAGGCGTCAAAACAGGCCCTTTGTCCTTAAAATGAATAAAAAAATCAAAAAAATATGTTTTGTTTCAGGCAGGACACACGTTTCATATTTGAAGCATGCCCGATCTGATGGAATGGGTTTCGTGTCTCTCCGACACTTTGAACCCTTTACGATTGCGAAAAAGACACCGAAACCCGGATTTTTGTCCTTAAAATCAATAAAAAAATCTAAAAAAATCTGTTTGTTTTACGCAGGAAACACTTTTCATATTTGAAGGATGCCTGATCCGATGGAATGGGTTTCGTGTCTCTCCGACACTTTGAACCCTTTATGATTGCGAAAAAGACACGAAATTTGCACGCCACCAACACGATTACACATTCTTTCGGATAAAAGACACTTATTCTGACTTACTTTTTGACACTGAATCCAACAAACCCCGTCTCGTGTCTCTACGACACTCCTAACTCGAAAGGTCAAGGAAAAAGCCACTGTGTACACAGGCAATAGTTTTACATGACTTTGTGTACACGGCCAATAGTTTTACATGAACATGTCTAGGCTTTAGTACTGTACTGCCTCGTATAGCCCAACAGAGCCCAGCACAGAACAGCACAGCCCACCAGAGCCCAATACAGCCCCCCAGAGCCCAACAGAGTCCAGCAAACCTAAGTCCAGCCCAGTCCTGCCGAGTAGGAGTATAGACCGGGGAAAGGGGGTAGTTAGATGACTCCACCAGGCCATTACTGTCCAGATCTGGCTTGAATAGGCCAGACCAGGGTAGACAGGACTGCACCAGACTCCACCAGGCTGCTCCAGCCAGCTCTGTAGATCCTTGCACATGCGATTAACCACTGTGTACACGGGCAATAGTTTTAAGTTTTACATGAACCCTCAGAGGGACACTGTGGGCTTATCAAGTGGTCCATGGCCGGTTCTCAAAGTGAGGTCGGGGGGCCCACAGTGTCTCTCTGAGGGGACACGGCACAGACCGTGTACACGAAGGGCAAGAGCAAGTGTTCAAGTCCCATAGAATCTATGGGAAATGTACACAGGCGTGTACAAAGTCACCAGTAGTTTTACATGAACCCTCAGAGGGACACTGTGGGCTTATCAAGTGGTCCATGGTCGGTTCTCAAAGTGAGGTCGGGGACCCTCAGAGGGACACTGTGGGCTTATCAAGTGGTCCATGGTCGGTTCTCAAAGTGAGGTCGGGGGACCCTCAGAGGGACACTGTGGGCTTATCAAGTGGTCCATGGTCAGTTCTCAAAGTGAGGTCGGGGGACCCTCAGAGGGACACTGTGGGCTTATCAAGTGGTCCATGGTCGGTTCTCAAAGTGAGGTTGAGGGACCCTCAGAGGGACACTGGGCTTATCAAGTGGGAGCACAAAGTTGGTGAGGGGGGTACTAGCTATAGTAGGATGATCAGGCTTGTCGAGGCCAAAGGGTGTACTAGAGTCTTAATAGGCACCATTAGGTTGTTCTAGGCCGTTGTCTGCCCTTTAGCTGCTCACACAATTGAGACCAAACACTGTGTACAGGAGCCTTAGTTTGTGTGTACATGACCAATAGTTTTAAATGGATATTTCTAGTCCATCGCACACCGCTGCCTTGTGCACCCTTGGTTGGTTCGTCTTTGTTTGGGAAGGAGGGACTTTGAGGATGTACCTCACTTTGAGAACCGACCATGGACCACTTGATAAGCCCACAGTGTCCCTCTGAGGGTCCCCCGATCTCACTTTGAGAACCGACCATGGACCACTTGATAAGCCCACGGTGTCCCTCTGAGGGTCCCTCGACCTCACTTTGAGAACCGACCATGGACCACTTGATAAGCCCACAGTGTCCCTCTGAGGGTCCCCCGACCTCACTTTGAGAACCGACCATGGACCACTTGATAAGCCCACAGTGTCCCTCTGAGGGTTCATGTAAAACTACTGGTGACTTTGTACACGCCTGTGTACATTTCCCATAGATTCTATGGGACTTGAACACTTGCTCCTGCCCTTCGTGTACACAATCTGTGCCGTGTCCCCTCAGAGGGACATTGTGGGCCCCCCGACCTCACTTTGAGAACCGGCCATGGACCACTTGATAAGCCCACAGTGTCCCTCTGAGGGTCCCCCGACCTCACTTTGAGAACCGACCATGGACCACTTGATAAGCCCACAGTGTCCCTCTGAGGGTTCATGTAAAACTACTGGTGACTTTGTACACGCCTGTGTACATTTCCCATAGATTCTATGGGACTTGAACACTTGCTCCTGCCCTTCGTGTACACGGTCTGTGCCGTGTCCCCTCAGAGGGACACTGTGGGCCCCCGACCTCACTTTGAGAACCGACCATGGACCACTTGATAAGCCCACAGTGTCCCTCTGAGGGTCCCCCGACCTCACTTTGAGGACCGACCATGGACCACTTGATAAGCCCACAGTGTCCCTCTGAGGGTCCCCGACCTCACTTTGAGAACCGACCATGGACCACTTGATAAGCCCACAGTGTCCCTCTGAGGGTTCATGTAAAACTACTGGTGACTTTGTACACGCCTGTGTACATTTCCCATAGATTCTATGGGACTTGAACACTTGCTCCTGCCCTTCGTGTACACGGTCTGTGCCGTGTCCCCTCAGAGGGACACTGTGGGCCCCCCGACCTCACTTTGAGAACCGGCCATGGACCACTTGATAAGCCCACAGTGTCCCTCTGAGGGTTCATGTAAAACTTAAAACTATTGCCCGTGTACACAGTGGTTAATCGCATGTGCAAGGATCTACAGAGCTGGCTGGAGCAGCCTGGTGGAGTCTGGTGCAGTCCTGTCTACCCTGGTCTGGCCTATTCAAGCCAGATCTGGACAGTAATGGCCTGGTGGAGTCATCTAACTACCCCCTTTCCCCGGTCTATACTCCTACTCGGCAGGACTGGGCTGGACTTAGGTTTGCTGGACTCTGTTGGGCTCTGGGGGGCTGTATTGGGCTCTGGTGGGCTGTGCTGTTCTGTGCTGGGCTCTGTTGGGCTATACGAGGCAGTACAGTACTAAAGCCTAGACATGTTCATGTAAAACTATTGGCTGTGTACACAAAGTCATGTAAAACTATTGCCCGTATATACAGGGGTTAATTATTATAATTGAATTTAAGGACACAACTGTTCAAGTGTGGAGAGCTACAGAGCTGGCGAGAGCCTAGTGCAGTGTTCCAGACGGATCCAGCCTCATATACTCCCCTTATAAGTCAGTGGTTCAACTATGGGACCCCTAGAGGGGTCTCCATACTCCCCTTATAAGTCAGTGGTTCAACTATGGGACCCCTAGAGGGGTCTCCAAATGATCTTGGGTGGTCCCAAATGTTTAGCTTAAGTGTGAAACATTGTTTTTCCACTCAACAGTATACAGAGGCTATCTGCACATTTCTAAAGAGACAATTTAAGGACTTTTTAATACTTTTAAAATGATAAATTAAATATTAGGGGCAGAAATTGTGAAAATATCAGATCTACATGCTCACGCCGCCCTGCGTTGTGAGGTGTTGTGAGCATGTAGATCTGCTATTTTCACAAGGCCGTGTTTTACAAAATGTAACGCCTCAACTCTTTGTCCAAACAGTGAGGCATTGTGAGCTTGAAGATTAGCTATTTTCGCCATCTGTTGGAACCAAGTCAAATAAATGCAAGGCCTACAATTCTCTGTCTGTCTGTCTGTCTGTCTGTCTGTCTATCTGGCAATATCCTCAGGGTGTCCAGTCAAAACACCACAAAACTGACATTCAAGGAGTAGTTCACCCCCAAAATGACTTATTTTTTCAATGTATTACTCACGCCATGAAGACTTGAGTTCAATAGAAAAAAAGTCACTTTGGGGGTGAACTACTCCTTTAATGAAATGTTTTTCTTCTCTTCACCCACACCAAATGATCACCACTCTGTTTTGTTACACACGTGTGGTTCTAAAGATGAAAGAAAAATGCAGGGCATTCACAATCCGGCTAATTAAACAACAAACAAATTGGAATTATCAGAAATATTAGTTAGTCGCACGCATACTGTACCAACAAAACACAGTAAGTCCAAATGGAAAACAAATACACTTGCACTGATCTGAAACATTCTCTCCCAGTGAACTTGACTGACCAGGGAACAAAGACAGACTGGTGCCACTCATCAAGCAGAAGCCACTGATCAAAAGAAGGCACTAATTGACCACACCTGGCTTGGTGTGTTGACAGCAAGGCTTATGCAGGCCAACCTACTCTGTCCCTGGCATGTGCGAGGTGCTTGTAGATCTGTGAGGTGCTTGTAGATCTGCTGTATTGGGTTTTTTAACTAGTTTGAAGTGTTGGTGCCGTGCTGTGACAGCTTGAAGCAGGGATGGCTCCCCACAAACCCAATTGTGATGAAAAATATTTATGAAATAAATAAATGAAATATATATATATATATAAATATATATATATATATATATATGTATATATATATATATATGTGTGTGTGTGTGTGTGTGTGTGTGTGTGTGTGTGTGTGTGTGTGTGTGTGTGTGTGTGTGTGTGTGTGAAAGACAACTGACTTTTATGTAAACCATACTATATGGACAGTTTGTTCTGCATGTCACTATGCTGGAAAGTGTCCTAATCGGGAGATAAGCCCTGGGGGTCCCTGGAGGGGTGGAGGTTGTGGATTGGCAGGCAAGGAGTGTGTGTGCAAAGTTTGGCATTGAGTAATATGCTGGCTGTGTACACATGTTCACAGCGGCGTCAGTTCAGGAAAGGCTAAGGTATGGCAACATGACTGGTGTCTTGCAAGACACCAATCATGTTGCCATACCTTAGCAACAGGCACGATGAAAAGTACATTTAATTATTTCCCCCCTGTAGCCAAGGTATGGCAGCTGCCATAGCTTGCCATACCCAATTGACGCCCCTGCATGTTCACCTCCAGTAGGTTGGGAAAGTAGCCTGCCACCCTGTGGAAATAGGCTTGAACTGCAAGATAGGACCCTAAAACAAATAAAATGGAATAAAAAAGCATCCGTAAGACGGATGGGCGAACAAGTGGTGTCCATACGTAGATGGGGTCCCAGAGGACATGTAGAGCCCACCCCCTTATTTTTCACGCCCCCAGGGAACACACAGCGGGGTTTGGAAATTTGTCGTGTACACCAGCCCTAGGACCTCGGCTTCGTGGACCGATTTAACGATAGGGGTAATAATAATAATAATAATAATAAAGCTTTATTTGTATAGCACCTTTCATGACATGAAATGCAGCTCAAAGTGCTTTACAGAGCAGAAAATGAAGCACAGTTACTTAACTATTTGTTATAGTTGTATAGTGTTGAGTCTATTGCTTCTGATTATTGCATTGTAGCTTGTGTTGATATAATGATAAGCAGAACAGAGCTTATGAAATTATGTAACTCAAGGACCGATAGTATTAGTTTACAGAATCTTAGATGGTCACTTGCAAAGCATGGCCTGTTAAGACATGTAAGGGGTTGCAGAGGAGGCCAAAAAACCACACTGAGGATACCTGTGCTGGCCTGTGGACGTACAAAGCAGCCTAAGACTCCCCACCCTATTCAATCACGGTGCTTGGTTTATCCTGATCGAACCATGGAGGGGGTCAACAATAGTGCTGTTAAATCAGTAAAGGATGTGCTTCCTAACTTTTTATTGTGTAACATTAGAGTGCTCAAACATAAAGTTGATGAATTGCAGACTGTGGCTCTAGTTAATGAAGTTGCAATTGTAGCTGTGACTGAAACCTGGCTAAAGGAAACTGTTCCAGACTCAATAGTCAGTCTTCAGGGGTATAGTCTGCACAGAAATGACAGAGATACTCATGCTGGAGGTGTAGCCTTGTACATAAAGCACAACATTCAACATCAACGGCTACTGGACCTTGAGGATGATCACTTTGAATGTCTATGGATGTGGATGAGGCCAGCCCGGCTGCCACGTGGCATAAATTGTTTAGTGACTGCTGTTCTTTATAACCCTCCGAAATCTTCTAAGGAGGCTCTATCTGATGCCCAGGTTTTGGAGTATCTTAAGAACTGTTTAGGCACCATTCAAAAAAGATACAGTCTGCCAGGCATTGTGATACTAGGTGATACAAACACCCTGAAACTTGGCCCATTATGCTCCCAGTTTCATCTGAAACGAATTGTGTCTAAACCTACAAGAGGCCTCAATCAACTCGACTCTATTGTAACTAATATCCAAGGCCTGTACTCGGACCCAATTCATCTGCCCCCAGTCAAAGGTTCTGACCACCAGGCCATACTGCTGACGGCGGGACAATGGCCCCATGACCCAGTGGGCACGGTTTTCCGTAGACGCTGCACTGTAGAAAGCAAGAGGTTGCTAGGCCTGCACTTGAACACCGCAGACTACAGTGCAGTCTATGTAGAACCTCAGGCTCAAAAAAAGGTTGATAACTTTTACAGTGTTTTCAATCCTATCCTCAATACTGTACTGCCTATTAAAAGGAGTAAAATAACAACAGTGGATAAGCCATGGATAACACCACTAATAAAGCAACTCATAATTGACAGACAAAGAGCCTTTAAATCTGAGGACAAAACAGAGTTTAAGAGGCTACGGTCTAAAGTGACCTATTTGATCCAAAATGCAAAGAGGAGGTATTATGAAGATGAAGTATCTCATCTCAGGAACAACGACAGTGGCAACTGGTACAAGTCCATCAAAAAATTGATGGGAGCTGCAGAATCACAGGTTGAACACACAAAGACTGGGGAGGAATGTGAAACTCTGAGTCTCCACTTCTCCTCTGTGTGGGAGAATATTACACCTCGCCCCCTCCTGGTTGATGATGGTACCAACCTACCTAGTACACCTGTCACTTATAGCATCGGGCAGGTGAAGACGCTTCTTCGTAGAGTTGATGGGAAAAAGGCAGCTGGAAAAGACGGCATCCCTGCCTGGATTCTTAAAACGTTTAATGAAGAGCTTGCCCCAGTGCTGACTCATCTGTTTAATGCTTGTCTCAAAGAAGGACATTTTCCTACCCAGTGGAAAGACTCTTTAGTCTGTGCAGTTCCCAAGTGCAGTAAACCACGGTTCCCACAGGACTATCGCCAAATCTCTCTTTTGAGCTGTGTTGGTAAAGTGTTCGAGGGAATCCTGAAGAACCAACTCCTGCAGGATACTGAAAATGCTATACTTGCTTCACAGCATGGGTTCATGAAGAACAGATCTACTGTGTCAGCTTTATTGCACATTCTGCAAAGCTGGCATGATGCTGTTGATGCAAAGCCAAAATATGATGTGCATGTCACATACATTGACTTCACTCGTGCTTTTGACACAATCAACCATGGTCATCTTCTTCATTCATTGAAAATGCTTGGTGCATCGAAAAACATCTGGCTAACAGTGCAAAGCTATTTAGAGGATAGGTGGCAAACAGTTAAGTGGGGAAATCATTTTTCTAAGCCGCAGGCAGTCTTAGCTGGCGTCCCTCAAGGTGGGGTACTATCCCCTCTCCTTTTTGTTCTTTGCATGAACTTTCTAGATCACCTGTTGCCAACTAGTGTTGAGCCAATAAAATATGCAGATGATCTAACTCTCACTGAACATCTCATGGGCTCCCTGCCAGGACAGATGCAAGCAGCTGTTGATGCAGTGACAGCCTGGGGTCAGACCTACTGCCTTGCAGCCAATGCTGGAAAAACAAAGGACATGGTTATTAGTCTCAGGGAGCCTCAAAACAGACCAATACCTCCTCCTATTGTTTTGAAAAACCAGGCAGTAGAGAGGGTTGATACATTCAAGCTCCTTGGAATACAGCTCTCCTCTGACCTGAAAAGGGATGCACAAGTTCAGTTTATGCTAAAGAAGGCTCAGCCAAGGGTTCACTATCTGAGCGTGGCCAGACGAGCACAGCTCCCCCCAGATGTGTTGACCCAGGTATACGTGACCTTCATCAGACCAGTGCTGGAATATGCATCACCTGTCTGGGCCGGCCTTCCAAAACACCTGACCCAGGAACTGGAGTGTCTGCAGAGAAGGTGTTGCCGCATTATTGGGATACCAACTAATTCCTTCCCTACTCTGGAGGCGAGGAGAGAGGAGGCCACTCTTAGAGAATTCAAACGACTACTGAGAGAGGGGACCAGTCCGATGATTCAGAGCCTGTCTGCAAACACAAGTCGCTACAACCTGAGGAATGGGAGGACACTCACACAACCTGTGAGTCACACACAAAGGCACCAGATGTCATTCCTCCCAAGAGCATACAAGCTTTACCAGAAGTAATATAAATGTTTTTATTGTTGTATTTTCATATTTGATGATTTCTTTTATTTTTTAGTAGAGCGGTCCTCTTGTTTTATTGATCTGAACTGTAAGAAACATCAAAATTCATATTGTTATGCTATGATGTTTTCTAATAAACTTGAACTTGAACTTGAACTTGATAAGGCCTTACGGTTATCGGTTAAGAAAAAAATCTCCATTTGGCCATCCCTAGCTAGGACGTCCCACATCTTATCATTTTCAGTGGTTTGCTGCGTTTACGGTGTTTAGATGAAAGCGGCAGATACAAAGCGTTTTTACCTTTTCCACTTTCAAAGGGGTTTTCACTTTGTTACGGTTTCACCCCCCGAAGACGCCATTTTCGTCTAAATGACCCCCCACAAACGGCTATAAATCATTACGTTTACAGTGAAGCCCGTTTTAATGTAAAAGGGGCCTAATACCCCCCTTCCGAAGCCCCATTCCCTATCATTACATGGCAATAGAGTTATTGAATCTTGAACTATGATTCAATTAAATACATTTTCAAGGTCAAGCCCTGTCGTCTCATGATGTAAACTACACTACACGTTTGAATATCATTTGATTTGCTAACTTTGCTGCTATATTCGCAGATTTGAAATGATTAGTGCAGGATGTTATGTTCGATTTTAGCTGCCCATAATGCTGCTAGAATGTGCTTCTTTGAAAATATAAACCACAGGCTACAATGTTACGTGCATATTCTTTATTCATTTTTTTAGTGAATTTTCACAACATGGACACGTTTGTGGCTTCCGTGGGTCTTCAAAATAATCTCTCTCTCTCTCTCTCTCTCTCTCTCTCTCTCTCTCCCCCACAGCAACGTTCCAGTGTCCGGCCACCAGGCCGTTCCGATGTCACAATGACCGCGTGTGCCTCCCCATGTCCAAGAAATGTGACCAAGTCAACAACTGTGGGGACAACTCTGACGAGCTCGACTGTAATTATTATTATTATTATTATTATTTTTTTTTTTCAACACATTGGTTGATCACCATTGACAGTGATCAACAGCGATCATAATCTAACGCTTGAATGCCAAGGGAAAAGTCATTTTGGGCGTGAGCTACTTAGTTATGTATGTATGTATGTATGTATGTATGTATGTATGTATGTATGTATGTATGTACTGTATGTCCCACACTTGACTCATTGGTCAAGCTTAGTGTGACACTTAAAGGGGTGCCATGGCATTGGTCTGAAGGTTCATTAGTACGAAGGTTCATTAGTCCGAATTTGTTAAGAATACTATGCCTAACTCTAACCATAACCCTAACCTCAGTAACCCTAACTAAATTCGGACTAATGAACCTTCGGACTAATGAACCTTCGGACATATGTGCAGTCCCCCTTAAAGGCCCTCTTACATCTAACAACTTTGAAAATATAAGTGGGGTCAAAAATGACCCCAGGGGTTGTTATTCTTCAATATCTTTAAAAGTAAAAGTGTTAATATGTTCATATTCCAGGTATTCCTCATGAAACATGTTTGTGACATGAGGCCATTTGCATTTTTATTTATTCTTTCATTAATTTTGAGAAATTGCAGTTTTTGTATCACTACCCCACTCTACTTTGCTCTCACACATAACTCTGCCATACTTTTGCCTAGCAACGTGATTTCAACTTTAAAACGCTCACACGACTTGAGCCTTTTTTCCGCCAAAAGGGATGAGCTGTAATTGTTGAAGCCCCGCCCCCTCTGTCTACTAAACGCATGCAGCAGCTGTCACACTTTGCTGTCACACTTTGCTCTCACACATAACTCTGGCATACTTTTGCGTAGCAACGTGATTTCAACTTTAAAACACTCACACGACTTAGGGTGTCTTACTGGTCTTACTGGTAATAGTAGTAATAGTAGTAATAGTAATATTAGTAATAATAGTAGTAATAGTAGTAATAGTAGTAGTAATAGTAGGAAAAGTAGGAATAATAGTTGCGACCGTAGGTCGCAAGTTTATATGTGAACGGTCACAGCTTGTCCGTATGTATGTATGTAACTGTCACGCCTGAGACTGTGGTTCTATGGGTTTGTCGCTCTGACATCATGCTCTGATGTCACTGCGATGTCAGGGGAACCACTCTAACTGAATGGGTTTGCCTGCTCTGACATCAAGCTCTGTTTTATGCCCATACATGGAGTCATTAATATTAAGGCTATATCTAACAGGTCTTCATATGGGAATACCCATATATGGAGACCACATTGGCCACATACCACACTAACAGAATCCATATATGGCCAAGACAGATGGCCAAGACAGCCCATATCTGGCTGGTTCTACAGACAGGGATCTCTATGTATGGGCATACAAGGGATTATGTTAGTGTGACATCAAAGTGAAGCCAGAGCTTGATGTCAGATTGATGTCAATTGAGGTAATTGTACTTTATTGGTTGTATTATTGTATTTCCAGTTTTCACTTCACTTCTACTCCACTACATCAGAGGAAAATATACTGTACTTTCACTACACTACTTAATTAGTTACTAGTTACTTTGCAGATATACATTATAATATAACACATTAACCACTTTGTCTAAATGAAAACAGCCGATCTACAAGCTCACAACAATATTTCCACCACTTCGCCTCGAGATCCTGTCCATGAATATCACAAACAGGATAGGTGACAAGGCGCAGCCTGGCAGAGACCAACCCCCACCGGAAAGGAATCCGATTTATTACCGAGCACACGGACACAGCTCTCGCTTTGGGAGTACAGAGATTGGATGGCCCTCAACAAGGACCCACTCAATCCATATTCCAGCAACACCTCCCACAGAACATATGACCGTACCCGGTCATAAGCCTTCTCCAAATCTACAAAACACATGTAGACCGGATAGTCATACTCCCAGGTCTTCTCCCTGTCAGAGTGAAAAGCTGGTCAGTTGTTCCACGCCCAGGACGGAATCCACATTGTTCCTCTTGTATCTGAGGTTCGACTATCGGCCGGACCCTCCTTTCCAGTACCTTGGCGTAAACCTTCCCGGGGAGGCTGAGCAATGTGATACCTCTGTAATTGGCACACACCCTCTGGTCCCCCTTTTTGAAAAGTGGAACCATCACCCCGGTCTGCCACTCCCTCGGCACTGTCCCAGACTTCCATGCAATGTTGAACAGACGTATCAGCCACGACAGCCCCTCAACACCCAGAGCCTTCAGCATTTCTGGACGAATCTCATCAACCCCCGGGGCTTTGCCACTGTGGAGTTGTTTAACTACCTCAGTGAATTCCTTCCAGGAGATTGACGCAGACCCTCCATCATCCTCAGGCTCTGCTCCTGTCAAGGATGGGTCTGATGTTATTGGATTTAGGAGTTCCTCAAAGTGTTCCTTCCAACGCCCTACGACTGGTTGTTACATCAATGTACTCATTCAGACTCAGCCCCGATTTGTGAAAATATCAAACCAGTTTGATATTCTCGAAACAGAATCAGGATCTCAAGTCGAGGTAAAAGTCGGACCACTACCTCACATTTAACGATTGAGTAACGACTGAATCACGGGAGCGCGCCGCGACTCGCCTCGATTTTATTACGACTATCTTTTCAGAGTTGTGAGGTGTAAGGCTAGCATAATGAAATGAACTCACAAAAAGACCACTCACTTCACACTGGCTGTGATTTGTCTTTCTTCTTTCATGTTCAGGTTCAGTGAGGCTTGTGGGTGGTAGTACACGGTGCTCTGGCAGGGTGGAGATCTATCGCAACAACAGATGGGGAACAGTCTGTGATGACAGCTGGGACCTGAAAGATGCTGATGTGGTTTGCAGAGAGCTGAGCTGTGGGAGGGCACAGTATGCTCCTACAGAAGCCTCTTTTGGCCAAGGGACTGGTTCAATTTGGATGGATGAGGTGCGTTGTTCAGGAAGAGAAAGGTCTCTAACTCAATGCTCACACGGATCTAGTCACGACTGTACTCACAGTGAGGATGCTGGTGTGATCTGTACAGGTAAGAATGAATGTCATATCTCTCATTTCAAATTCATTTTTGTATATTTAAAAATTCTGATCCAGTGTCCTGATTGATAAACCGCCATGTCCTTCCACACAGTATGTCTGTTCTCACCTGTGTCTCTCCCCGTCTGTTTTCGTCAGTGGGTCATCAGTGCCGCCCGGAGCAGTTCAGGTGCAACAACACCCTGTGTAAGCCCTTGGACTGGAAGTGCGACGGGAAGGACGACTGTGGAGACAACTCTGATGAGAACCCTGAGGGATGTGGTGAGTTAAAACCTCTCTGATAGAACCTCCTCTCTGATAGAACCACCACCTTTAGTTTAGTTTAGTTTTATTAGCACATTGTTATAAAAACATAGAACAATACATATTGAGGATACACAATACTGCAAAAGGAGAGGAAGAAGCCATCAGGCTTATTTGGGATCCTTTCCTTAATTAAAGGTAATTAATTTAACAGATACAAGTTCACTGGGAACTGTGCAATAAAGAAATAAAAACACAGAAACTCCACAAAAGACCAAAAAAAAATACAAAATTAAATAAAACAAAAAACACATTTAGTAAGATAACACACCAGTAGACAAAATCATTTGGACTACAGTAAGGAAGAAATAAGATTTTGTTTCAGACGTTTCTTAACGCATTTGTAGCCGATCCCGAGTATACTCGCGAAAAATACTCGAGTATTTAGAGTGCCGATCCCGCGTATACTCGCGAAATATACTGTATACAGTAAAGCTGGCAAGGGCTACGTAGCGTCCATTGGAAAGTGCTGGCACGGGTGGACTCGCCGATTCATCATCATCGCGCATCCACGTGCACACAATAGTGGTCCCTAAACATGGAAGCCAACGGTCATTCTCATCTTTGATGACCATTTTCTCCAAAAAACATTTTTGATGCCAAGGATGGCATTGGATTCTCGCTAAAATAGTACAAGCTGAAAGGCATCGATCCGCCATTACTGTTTACCCCTTTGACGACAACACTTCCGGGTAAAAAAAAAGGTTGTCAAGTAGGAATTGTTTGCACAATCTACTTCCGGCCTTCAAAATAAGAGATTGGCCGCGGACAGAGCCTGCGAACAGCAGCTTGGACATTTTTACTTGTTCATGTCTGGAGCACTAAATAAATATTGACAAGTATAGTGATGACTTAAGTGATGTACAAAAAAGGTAGATAAAAATCTTCTCTAATCCTTGTGGGATAGGGGTGAATGTCAGAAGTAACCTGAAAGAAATATTAAAAGATTTAATTTTTATTTTATTTAAACATGAATAAGCAGGTTTGAATAACGTTTACTTTGTCTATAGGCACTATTGAATATTTAATAAAGAGAGGAGCCGATGGCTCATATCTATTTGAGTATGAAATCATCCTCAGAAACCTCTTTTGAATGATAAGTAATTTAGATAGGTATGTCGGATATGTTGCAGCCCAAACAATATTACAGTAACTAATATGAGGGAAAATTAAGCTGGGCCTAATAAAGTGTTAAATAAGATGAAGGAAGAAAGAGTGGACAGATTTTTCTCAATATACCAAGCATCTTCATATAGACGTCATGCATACAGTGTCAATCAGCTATTTTCAGTTTAAATGATCATCACTAATGACACCCAAGCATTTAGTATATTATGGAACCTAGGATATTTCTCAGCCATTGATTAAAATTCTAGCTTTTTTCTTTTGCGAATATTTTGTTTATATTGATACAAATCATGAAGTTGCACTTTTGTATATTGAGAGTAAGCTTGTTCAATTGAAACCATTTAAAAACCTCCATCAGTTCATCGTTGACATTTTTAACTAAAGTATTTACATCACTGTTTGAGGCAATGAGATTAGTATCATCGGCAAATAAAACAGGAAGAAACGTTTTACAGATCATGGCTAAATCACTAATATAAGTCAAAAATAATAAAGGACCAAGTATGGAGCCCTGGGGAACCCCGACTAAGATTTTCAATTTCTCAGAGAAGCCTAACCTTAACCCCTGACCCACAGCAACGTTCCAGTGCCCGCCCACCAGGTCGTTCCGATGTCACAACCACCTGTGCCTCCCCATGTCCAAGAAATGTGACAGTGTCAACGACTGTGGGGACAACAGTGACGAGTTCAACTGCGGTGAGTTTATTTATTTATTTTCAACACGTTGGTTGATCTCTATTCATGTTTTCATTTATTTGATGAGGGATGGAATGTTGCGTTTCAAACATAGTACTTAGCCTACAAATGAGACCAACTTACAATTACGCAACAGCTAACAAAAGTATAAACTGCTTCAAATGTAGGCTACATGTTCCTTACCATGCCGATTGCTTACATTATATCTTTAAAACATTTGACATCTCCGGCATGAAATGCTTCTCGGAAAGTTTGCAGTTTGTGTGTTCAGACAGATGGACACAACTTAATCCACAGCCTGCAGTCCAAGGCAGATTTTGGCTTCGGAAAAGAAATAATAAATGCTCCCTTCAAACATTCTGGGTACCTAAAATCGCTAAAATCACTGATGCAGGTCCCCCAGCAGCAGCGTTTCACCATGGCGTTACTGTAATATAAATGTTCCTGATATTAATATCCCTAATCATCATCAATGGGAGGAGGGGCCAACTTGCCGGGGAAATGTTTTGCTACGCTGTGGTCCAATCATCACAGTAGGGAGAGGGGTTTTGCAAAAGGCTAATTGATATTATATGAATGACACTATTCGTCCCATATTCAAAATGTTCTTGAGTAAAAGTACAAAAGCATCTGCAAGAAAATACTCAAAGTACCAAGTAAAAGTACTCATTATGCAACAGAATGTCCCATTTCAAAATGTATGCAATGATCATGAAATCTGTTCTCACGCCATGCTGATGTTGAAGCTGACCTACTCTTCAGCATCAAGGCTTATGAGCATGATCGTCAAGCAGCAAAACATCCACACACCGCAAATGTTTTTCCTCCAGCCTGAAGAAAGGTTCCAAGCTTGTGAAGGAAGAGTTGAAAGCACAAGTTTGTCGGGTGCAGGGTGACATGGTATAGTGTGAGAGAGAAATGTGGCATGCGGGACTATGTCTTCAAGCATCCAGGGGCAGATTCAATGATGCTCTCTACTTACAGTATGCTAAGCTGAGGAATGGGAACTACACTGGGACAGTTGTACTAGATTGCGGGGACACAGACGCGTATGTCCAAGCATGTAATCACTGGCAGTGACCGCACGTCATGGTCCTATGGGTACGGAAGGAGGAAAGAGAGCTCATGAGTGAGAGTTTGGAGTTAGTAGTCCTCCCATAGTCATGGTTGTCATATGCCATGGAATTTTAGCCAGTCCATGAGAGAGCTACCCTACTAAGAAAGTGTTGGCAAAGATCATGTCTGATCCTGAGGCAATAGTTAGAAGATGTCAGAGGAGACTAATGCCTCATTCACACTACAGATATATAGTTGAACGTTTTGCTTGGTAATTCAATGTAATCTCAATGGAAACCAGCTTTAAAGGCTGGGCATGTCGGCTGTCCTTGGAATCCAGCCTTTAAAGCTGGTTTCCATTGAGATTACATTGAATTACCAAGCAAAACGTTCAACTATATATCTGTAGTGTGAATGAGGCATAAGGGCTCTATTATGATCCAGGTCTTATGCCTTATGCCTTAACTTCGTTGCCTTTTTTTACTATTTTGAAAAACATTTTTAAATACTTCAAATGCTGATCTACATCTGCACGTTGTGAGCTTGCAGATCAGCTATTTGAAATATTTAAAAAAATATGTATATATAGTAAAAAAAGGCAAAGAAGTTAAGGCATAAGGCATAAGACCTGGATCATAATAGAGATGAAGTCATGTGTGCTCTTTGTCGTCTATGGTGAGAGTGCAGTTATTACCTGTGGGGAAGTCAGAGCTTCAAAGCGGAACATATAAGAAACGATTCACACTCTCTCTTCCTCCTGATAATGACTCACTGAATCTTCATCTTGAAAGGACTACCTTGAATTTTGCCAGCTCCATTATAACCTGCTAGAGCATCCCTTACCCCTTGGTTATGGTTGGTAGCTTGTGAATTGGAAGTGTCGACCAGTGCATCACACCCTTCCCCACCCTTGCCCCAGCAGCTCCCACCTTGTGACGCTTCAGATGATGATGAGTGGAGCCAGGGTAGAGAATCAACAGCGTCACTGTATAAGACAAAACATGACCTTTTTGACCTTTGAGATGACCTCTGTGTAATTATTTTAGTTGTAGCTTTACTCGAGCTTGTAGTAGAACCTAATATGAAGGTTCTATGACAATCTTAAAAAAGAAAAAAAAACTTTCAGAGCTGATGGTCGGCAGCCATCTTGGATCAGAAGTTTGAAAACAGGTTAATGCAGCTCTTTAGCGCCGCCCTAGTGGCTCCCTCGATCTTTTTCAAAAATGTATGAAAATGGAAAAAGAAGGGGGGAAAAATATATGTTTTTGTTTTAATATGGTTTCTGTAGGAGGACAGACATGACACAAACATTCTTAATGTTTTCCAATGCTGTAAAAATGTGTATAATAAATATTACATTTCAACATTCTCTCCAGCATGCACTGCAGGGAAAATAAACATTTAATCATGAATGCTCAATATGTATTTTTAGCCTACGTAGTCATTTTGATAGTAGGATAATATAGCTAATATAGACACGTACAGCATGTGTTGCCTTCATTATAACGCTTATATAAGGCTTTTAATTTTTTGCGGCTTCAGACAGATTTTATTTTTTATTTTGTCCAATATGGCTCTTTCAACATTTTGAATTATGGATTCCTCAATCCAAACAGTCACAGAAAACAAGTGTTATTCATAACTGATTGTAGCCATTTTATGCAGTGCCGTTTCTCATACAAATAGACACCACTGCATATCAGAGGCTACTACACCAAATGATTTTAAATCACATGTGTTTTTCTCTACTGCTCAAGACTAAAAATATAAACCACACTTCCTACTGCACACTGTACACTGCAACAAGCTCCTAAAATAGAAAGATATTCTCCTTTAGGAGCTATCTGAGTTTAACCTTTTTTAACCTTTCCTTTAAAACAAAATAAGACTTCTCAACACCAATGCCCAGGGCCCATTTGGACATGCTCATCCTTTTCTCATGTGCAAGACAAACAACTACATATTTGGATGATTAACATTTGTTTTGTCTCTGTGCAGAGTCTAATGAGGTCAGGTTGGTGGGAGGAATCAGCAACTGTACTGGTGTAGTGGAGGTGAAACACCGGGGAATGTGGAGACCAGCTGGGCAGAATCGCTGGAACATGAAGATATCATCTGTAGTGTGTAGACAACTGGACTGTGGATCTGCCGTTTCAACAGTTTCTACACGCAGTTCATCGTCGTCAGATAATCCAGATGTATGGGATAGTATATCATCCTGTGATGGATCTGAATCTTCACTGGGGGAGTGTGGAGCATGGAGGTCAAACAGTTACAGTTACGGCGTGGTCGTGACCTGTTCAGGTAACAAACAATGACTTCAAAGATGGCAGTAAACTGTCTGTAATGTAGAGATATCGTATAGGGGTAATGTAAATCTCTCTCTCTCTCTCTCTCTCTCTCTCTCTCTCTCTCTCTCTCTCTCTCTCTCTCTCTCTCTCTCTTTCTCCAGAGTCAGTGAGGTTGGTGAATGGGACTGGTTTGTGTTCAGGCAGAGTGGAGGTGAAGTCTGATCAGTCCTGGGTCTCGGTGTGTGAAGGTGACTTTGACCAGCAGGATGCAGAGGTGGCCTGTAGGGAGCTTGGTTGTGGGGCTCCTTCAGTCGTCCAGCTCTATGGAGAAATGGAGGCTCCAATGTCGACTAAAGAGTTCCAGTGTAAAGGCAACGAGTCTGTTCTCCTGGACTGTGGTACCTCAAACTCAACTAGAAACACCTGCTCACCTGACAAGACTGTTGGACTCACCTGCTCAGGTAACAAACTACACTTTTGTAGTATTGCCTATGATAGTGTAATAATAAAAATGATAGAATAACAATACAAAAGCAAGTAGAGTTTGTCTTTTACTTGAGCAACTTAGTCAAACAGTCACTTTTCACTGCTTACTATCTTGTCTCTTTAAAGTATCCGAAAACGTGAGGTTGGTCGAAGGGAAAAATAACTGTACTGGAATACTGGAGGTGAAACACCAGGGAGTGTGGAGACCAGCGACGTTCTCGGACCAGAAGATATCATCTGTGGTTTGCCGACAGCTGGACTGTGACTCTGCTGTTTCAACAGCAAGGCGTTCTGGTCATCTTCAAACTGTGTGGTCGATCTCATCTATTTCCTGTGTTGGTTCAGAGTCTTCTCTGATGGAGTGTACAACAATGGCGTCTAGTCTCAGCGATGACAGAGTGCAAGTGGTCTGTTCAGCCTCAGGTACCGTAGCAAATAATGACAGTAATCGTGGTATCGCTGAAAGCGAGAACACTATGTTATCTTCATTATTTATCTATCAAGTTCTCCTCAAAAATGACATAACCTATTATGTCAATTTAGTGAGGTTCTCCTCGACAGTACAAAGGCCCTTAGCCAATGAGATGCAGCCAAAGGGTAGATCTTTGTGCCCATACATGTGAGTCCACACTGTTTCGTAAGAACAGTATTTCTAGTTTATCTATTAAAAACAGCCACTGGGACACTTCTGAACCAGTGAGCCCACAGAAGGTACTGGAGCATTATTTTCAGAAATGTTTTTCAACTTCATTTGGGTGCGTTTATTTAAGTATTGAGTTGCATAAAACAATGCATCTCAATACTTCAAAGATCATTTAATGCTACATTAATCATCTTTACCTTTGTGTCTTTATGGGATTTTCTCTGTTGTGTGTAAAGTTCAATATGCAATCGAATTGGCTATGAATGTATCATCTTAGTGGATAACTACAGGTGTATTCTCTATACGCTCTATACACGTACATATCATTGTTGATTATTATTTTACAATCAAAGAATGTTGATTGTAACGCTTGTTCTGTTGTCTCTGTACAGAGTCTGATGTCAGGTTGGTGGGAGTAACCAGTGGGCTGTACAGTGATCAGCACTGTACCGGTACACTGGAGATGAAGCACCAGAGAGAGTGGAAACCAGTGGATGGTTCGTCTTACTGGGACAGGAAGTCATCATCTGTAGTGTGTAGACAGCTGGAATGTGGCCCTGCTGTTTCAACAAAATCGACTGAGTCTACAGCTCAACCCGTATGGAAGATTACGTCTCCCTGCGTTGGATCTCAGTCCTCAGGGAAAAAGTGTGGTCCAGTGGAGTCTGTTACTTCGTCCTCCAGACGGGAGTTGACCTGTACAGGTAAAAATGTCTTCCACAATGATAGTAATCTATATATCTACTACTACTACTACTACTACTACTACTACTACTACAGCTACTACTGCTACTACTGCTGCTACTACTACTAGGCCTACTACTGCTGCTGCTGCTGCTGCTGCTGCTACTACTACTACTACTACTACTACTACTACTACAGCTGCTACTACTACTACTACTAATAATAATAATGATAATATTTATCTAAAGTGTGATGTTTTCATTAAAACACAACATTTTATAGTTAACAAATCTCTGTTGTCTCTTTACAGCACATGATGGTTTCAGGTTGGTGGGAGGAATCAGTCACTGTACCGGTATATTGGAGGTGAATCACGAGAGACAGTGGAGACCAGCTAATTATCCGAGTTGGAACCAGAAGTCAGCGTCTGTACTGTGTAGACAGCTTGACTGTGGCACTGTTGTTTCAACACAGACGACCTTTGTTTCTACAAATCACCCCGTGTGGTTGATCAGATCCTCCTGTGTCGGATCTGAGTCTTCACTGAGGTGGTGTGGAAGCTCTGACGACCGCCATCCAAATCCTTTTGCTTCCACTAAGAAACATGAGGTGATATGTTCAGGTAACATACAATTTCTTTAAAGGAAAAATATGCAAGCTTGTGTATACACAAAAACATTCCCCCCTCCCCTCTATGACAGGAATCAATTGTCTTTGATGCTTTCATTGATCCAAATCCACGTTATAGTAGCCACGTTACTCAACTTACAGTGCTACCGAGCGGCTGGCCAAACCTCCTTTTTTTGTGTTATCTTTGACAACGTGGATAATAACGCAGTACAGTCCCTTTGAGCCGCATTCAGACGCAGAAGCAGTCCCCTGGTAAATATTTACTATTCTGTCCATAACGGCACATAACTCGGTAACAGCTCTGAGTTGTCGCGAGCGGGGCTTAGCGATGCCTGAGACGGCGCGCCTCTGTCGTGGATAGTGTGGCGTGAGCGGTAGCGCCAGGTGGCTGAGAAACCCACGGTAGTCGTTTCAAATCCCACTAGGGGATTCCTTTTTTTTTTTCTTTTTGGTCTGTAGAGCATACACTCGGCTGATAAGAGCTTCAGTCGGCAGAGCATGGCCTTACTAGCTGGATAATATCGGCTGATAAGACGTGATAATCTCCGATGGTATCTGATGATAACTTTCGAATCAGGTGAGAAGTCACCAATATTCTGCTGAATTGGGATGAGGTGATGTCAGAACATGTCGGCTGTATTCTTCTGCTGAGCTGGGATGAGGTGTCATTGAGATGTCAGAAGAGTGACAGACAGATAAACAGACAGACAGACAGACAGACAGACAGACGTGAGCCGGAGGTTTTCATATAAGTAGCGACCCAAGGTCGCAATTATGTTCAAAAGCGAGTAATGTTAATCATAGTACTTATTGTTGTTCGCAGGGTCTAGTGATGTCAGGTTGGACACAGAGAGGGGGGTAAACGGTGGCTGTACTGGAACACTGATGCTGAAACACCAGGGAGAGTGGAGACCAGCGGACGGTCTGTCTTACTGGAGCCACAGCTCATCCTCTGTAGTGTGTAGTCAGATGGACTGTGGCTCCGCTCTGTCAACAGATAGGACTTCTAGTTCTAGGGATACACCTCAACCTGCGTGGCTGACCACATCCCAAAGTGCAAGGGATACAGGTCTTCAACCTGTTTGGTGGACTACATCCCAATGTGACGAGTCTTCACCAACGGAGTGTGGAGCAAAGAAGTCTGTTACTTCCACTGACAGACTGAAGGTGATCTGTTCAGGTAATAAACAATGGGATATCTGTCTACAGAAGTGCATTTGAGACCTTTACACGTCATGCCGTCAGCAAGACAGTGGGTTGTCAATGATTTTTTTTTTTGCTTTTTTTTTTTTTTTTTTTTTACAATGAAAAGATTTGTTTTTAGTAACAAAAGAGAAGAATTAGCAAGGCTAAACAGTGAAAAATGCGGGAAAAGTACAGGAAAGCCTGAAGTGTTGAAATGTTGCCATTTCAAAATGTCACACGTCCTGCCATTGGCCGAGTTTCCCAAAGTGATTTTAGCCCATCGTAGCTCACGCATGCTCGTAGAGACCAAGCCCCGACCGTCATGTCCCCGTGTTTACATGGGTTCGGGCAGAGCGACTTATTTACCCCCCTACAACTACACCATCATTTTTCACAAAGTGCTTAATAAAGTCTCACTCCTGTCTAAATACGGTACGGCATTCTATAATTGCCCGTATCCTCTGTGTTCTTTAATAAGAAGCCTTTTTATCCGATCGCGTTCTGTTTTCCCATGTATTTCCTGGCGTTCCCCATGCGCACCAACCCCATTGAGATAAACAGGCAGTGATCGGATATTACTTTATTAACCCTTAAGTTCTGTTCGGGTCATTTTGACCCGGTTTACATTTTAATTTGGAAAAAAAAGGTAGAAGTTTATGTTATTTCCACCTGAAACTCACTGGCCTTAAAGATTCTTCTGAGATGAACATGTAAAAAAAATATTTTTGCACTACACCCATGCTACACCCCCCTCATATTTTTTGAACCTTAAGTGCTGTTCGGGTCATTTTGACCCGGAAGCACAGATATACACAGTATTAATCCAAAACACAGACACACAGTCACCCCCACGTCTAACACCCTCCTTCCGAACCCCATTCTGATTTTAATTTTTTCCTATAAGCATGAGCAATATTGCCCAGTATTAAATAAAGTAGTTTTTTTTTACATGAATTTTAGCTAAATCAGTAAAAAACGCCTAGCTCTTTCAGTGTTTAATGTGATATAGCAAAGCAGAAATGCAAACATTTACCATATATATTATATGAATTGTTTGGTATTGAGTCAAAGTCAATGTATCATGATGATTTGTTAAGTTAAAATTTATATTAGTGTTGTTTTTTTTAAACCAAATATCCCCCGGGTCAAAATGACCCGAACAGAACGAAGGTGTAGTGAATCTGAACAGAACTTAAGGGTTAAGCACTTTGTGAAATCTGTATGATGGTGTAGTTGTAGGGGGCTAAATAAGTCGCTCTGCTTGAAACCATATAAACACAGGAACATGACGATCGGGGCTTGGTCTCTATGACCATGCGTGAGCTACGATGGGCTAAAATCGCTTTGGGAAACCCGGCCATTGGCAAGACTGTAGATTTGCATAACATTGAGCTTGTAAATCAGCAAATTTTGTAATTTGTATGACCTACTAATGCCTCTCTCTCTCTCTCTCTCTCTCTCTCTCTCTCTCTCTCTCTCTCTCTCTCTCTCTCTCTCTCTCTCTCTCTCTCCAGAGTCAGTGAGGTTGGTGAATGGGACTGGTTCGTGTTCAGGCAGAGTGGAGCTGAAGTCTAATAAGTTGTGGGTCTCTGTGTGTGAAGACGACTTTGACCAGCATGATGCAGAGGTGCTCTGTAGGGAGCTTGGCTGTGGGGCTCCGTCAGTCCTCAAGGGGGCGCTCTATGGAGAGGCGGAGGCTCCGATGTGGCCCAAAGAGTTCCATTGTGACGGCAGTGAATCTGTTCTCATGGACTGTGGAACCTCAGGCTCAACTAGAAACACCTCCTCACCTGACAAGACTGTTGGACTCACCTGCTCAGGTAAAAGACAAAGCACTCTTTAGGTTTGGATTATTATTTTATAATGAAAGAATTATTACATTTTACCTGCTAATTCTATTTTCTCTTTACAGAGCCGGATAATGTCAGGTTGGTGGGAGGAACCAGTCACTGTACTGGTAGACTGGAGATGAGCTATCAGGGAGAGTGGAGACCAGTGGATGGCACTCACTGGAACCAGATGTCATCATCTGTAGTGTGTCGACAGCTGGACTGCGGCTCGGCTGTTTCAACAGAAAGGACCTCTGATTTTGCACATGAACCTGTATGGTTGGTTCATGCATTCTGTGTTGGATCTGAGTCTTCAGTGAGGGAGTGTGGAACAAAGCAGTCTGTTACTTCCACTAAGAGACTGGAGGTGATCTGTTCAGGTAACAAAGTGTTTAACAATTACATGAAACTTACTTTATCAATCAATCAAGCAATCAATCTGCCCACATACCTACTAACATACCGACCGCAGTTGGGTTCTAAATAATTCGACCTGCAAATCTTAGTTGACTGGAGTTCCCCAGGTGTCATATTTCTCCTCACCATCTTCAGTAAACCGACAATCTACAAGGTCACAACACAAGACTCTGTGTGCTTGTAGTGTAGATTTTGCTCAGAATGGGGCATAGCAGTGGGCATGTTTTACTGGTGTCATTCATTTTTCCCATAGAGATTTACAAAGAAGAATTATTGAAAACCGCAAAACAAAGGGTATTTATTAAATGTAGTATATCGTCACTGTCGGGCAGAAACTTTGTATCTCCAAGTTTCAAATTTGTACGTTCTTTCGCAAAGTAAAGCGGCCCTGCTTCATCATACAAGGCCGTCTCACAAAATTAGTGAAAACAGCAGATCGGCTTTGGACATACAAGGTTTTCATCTGACAACGACGATATCATAAAATTAAATATTCAAATATTCAAGTGTGGTGTTAAGTAACTAAGCACGTTTACTCAAGTACTGTACTTTCATTTAATTGTGTATTATGTTCTATTTTCATTACTTTATACTTTAACTTCACCACAACTCAAATGGCAAATATTGTACTTTTCATTTGACAACTTAAGTGACTTTGCATATATATTTATAGCCTGATTTCAGACTCTGAGCTGAGCTTGAGTCTGACGGTAACATTAGGTCGAACACCCTTTGGATCGACCACTAAAACCTAACCCTAACCTCAGTAACCTGCCGACGCTGTTCGACCCAACGGGAGTTCGACCTATGGTGCAGTCCCCGAGTCTGACATTGTCCCATTGACAAGAGATTTCAAAGGAGAGGGGATTTGAAATTCCCAATCACAAGAGATCTGGTGGGAGGGGTTGTGTTTGACTTGTGTGTACACAAAAACATTCCCCCCTCCCCCTCCCCTCTATGACAGGCTTCAAACAGGTTGTTGTCTTTGATGCTAACGAGGTGTGCACAACCCCCTTTGAAGTTCAAAGGGAGCAATTAAGAGCTTTGGCTGAGCTCTCCCTCCCTCCACTGTTTCTGTTGATTTTCAAAAGTTAAACCCACCCCCTCCTCCCAGGCTCCGACTCTCATTAGCTTGGTTCTGCCTAAACCAGAGAAACTTTAGCGTCATATGACAACACCAGACCAAGAGAACCGCTCAGAGAGTGGGCGAGTCTATGGGCTGGAGCCAGGCAAATTTATGTAGGCTGAAGAATTGAGATTATGATTATAGAAAAAAACATCAATTTGCCACTTAAGTCTTTTGCTTTTCAACAGCCCATCTACCGACGCACAACACATCGCACCCTGAGCCTGCAGATCCAACAGCCTCTAACATGACGTCCAACTCCAGCACCACCACACTCACAGTGCTCCTTATGGTCATGCTCTTCATCATCATCGTCATCATCGTCGTCATCGTCCTCAAGCGTCTCAGGGCCAATAGGAAGGTACCGTATGCATCTTTGATTGACCGATAGGAAGGTGTCGTATGCAGGGACGTGCTGGCCATTGGGAAAAGCGGGACAACTCCCGAATGGCCGGTTCATTCCCGGCCGGTCCAGGCCGGCCATTAGGAAAAAATTCAAAATAAAATGTCGGCCTTCGTTCCATTTTGGGGGCTAGGCGGTCAACAAAGTAAATCGTCACTGTCGGGCAGAAACCTTGTATCTCCAAGTTTCAAATTGATACATTTTTTCGCAAAGCAAAGCCCTGCTTCATCATACAAGGCTGTTGCACAAAAGTAGTGAAAACAGCAGATCTACGAGCACACATACGTGTGCTTGTAGATCGGCTGTTTTCACTAGTTTAAATCATTTTAAAAATGATGAATACAAAACAAACGGTTTTGGACATACAAGGTTTCCACCTGACAACGACAAAATATGACTCATGTACAGTAATTGGCCCACTGGCTTGTCACTTGTCATGAAATCTGAAATGGCAAATCTTTGAGTAGCAGCAGCGCTATAGAGAGAGATCTCTCTCTATAGCGCGCAATGAGGGCCTTTCCAACTCTTTTTCCAGGGCTGAATCAGGAGCCCAGCATGTCCCTGGTCGTATGCACCTTTGATTGCAAAGATTTCAGCTGATTTCACCTAAACGTTTACATGCATCCGTATGAAAACAGCAGTTGCCATTATCACGTTTTATCCCTTTAGTTCTGTTCGGGTCTATTTGACCCGTTTTACATTTTCATTTGAAAGAAAATGGTACAAGTTAAAACATGTTCCACCTGAAACTCACTGGCCTTAAAGATTCTTCTGTGATTAACATGTAAAAAATATATATTTTTGCACTACACCAATGCTAACCGCGGGACATTTTGACCAGGGGGATATTTGTTAAAAAAAAAAAAAGTGAAGTGAAAGTGCTGTTCATTGTGTCTCTTTCAGGGTTCAATGTGATATAGCAAAGCATAAATGCAAACATTTACCATACACAAGTTAAAATGTATATTAGTGTTGTTTTTTTAAACCAAATATCGATAGCTGCCTAAAAAGATGTAATCATTTTACATTATGTAAAATGATTACATCTTCTCATGTTAGGATTTATTTATTAAACTAGAAAAATCTTTATTGTATAAACCTGTAGCCTGGGATCAACTCCTTTTTCTGGTTTTCAGCAGGTTTTCAGCTGGTTTTCAGATGGTTTTCAGATGGTTTTCAGATGGTTTTCAGCTGGTTTTCAGATGGTTTTCAAATGGTTTTCAGCTAGTTTTCAGCTGGTTTTCAGCTAGTTTTCAGCTGGTTTTCAGCTGGTTTTCAGCGGATATAACAATAGTTTGGTTGGCCTATATCCATCTGTTATGCTGACACTCAGTGTGACTGATTGATTCGTATTATTGTATGGGAACAAGAACAATGCAGCACCAACCCAACCGGAATGCATTTATTTTATTTATCTTTTAATAGACTGGATCACTCGGCTCGGTTTAGAATGAAAACCATGCGAGGTTAGTGATCCTATAAGATAAACATTGGTGCTGCTGTGTTCCTCCAGGCCTCCAGATGGCAGCGTGTAGGAGAGATGAACACTGAGATGGTTTCCTTTAACCGTCTGGATCAAGAGGCAGCAGAAGAAGTTCTTCTCACGTCATCACATACATCACTCATCAGTGGCAGACGATAGCAACGCACATTTACTTCAGTGCTGTGCTTAAAAATAGCTGCCATTCCAATTCTAATCAGTTTTGTTAACACGTTGGGCACTATTCTATGAAGGGGTGTAACGATATAGTAACTGCATCGAAATAACGTTTTTAACTTAAAAAATCGAAGTATATCGAAATGAAAACAGCTAAACAATCGTATCATTTGATTTTGTATCATATCGAATTGGAGGTGCAAAGAATCGATTGTATCGATACTACCTACTTGTGCATTGCATTTGACATTTTTATGAAGAAATGTTTTAAAGGAGGGGTTTGATTACTTTTCCATTCCATATAGCTACACTGGTCTATCGATAAATGTGTGTAATCTCTGGGTTAATGTCAAGGTACAGGTTTATTTGGCAGATAATCACAGTGTTTACTTATTTATATCCATAATAATACATGTTTCCCTTTAACACCTGCACTCTCTACACCTTTCACATAGATTTAATTTCTTTGCTAAATAGTTACTATATCGATTTTAAATCATTGAATCGAATCGTATCGTATCGCCATGAATGAACCAATGTCGTCCATGTATCGTATCGTCAATCATGTATCGTGATATGTATCGAATCGCTATTAAAATGTATCATACCCACTACCCATTATGCCGACTCCTTTATTTGCCCATGGAGGTGTGTCCGCGGGCGTGTTGTTGCTATTTCCCTAAAATTGGTAACACAGATTTAGGAAAGCGGATTTCGGATGATAAAATCAGCCGCTATGCCACCCGCTATGCCACTAAGTTCCATTTGGTAGAGAGCAAGCGGCGCTGACAATGGAATGCACAGACGTGCTGGCCGGTGCACAATGCAATTCAGAGGTCTCCTTCTGACCCAATTATCCACAAATCTAAGTAGTTCTATTTTTACCATAATCATCAGAAGTGTCAATTCCTTATATGTAATTTGTGTTATAGCCCATAAGATGATAATATAATTAGGGCTGGGATGCGATTAAACATTTTAATCTAATTAATAACAGGCTTTGTAATTAATTAATCGCAATTAATTGCATTTTAATCGCACATCGATATTTGACCCAATCATTTTTTAATGCATTTTGGTATACGAGTGAAACAAAAGATTGTTTATTTTTGAGAAGTGAAATGTATTGTTTGTTTTTTTTTGTTTTTTGAGAAGTGAAATGTATTGTTTTTAGTTTTTTCTACAGCTGACTGAAGGGCTCATCAGTACAATAACATAACATGGTTCTCAAAATTATTCATGCCAAGGACCCACCCAAATGTACACGTATTAGACCAGCCCCAGGGACCCCCATTTGCAAATAAACGCCAGGGAGAGGGACCCCCATAAAAGAGAATATCTTTTATAGACCATCACCTATAGCACTGATTTCCAACCATTTTAATTTCAACGACCCCCAGTTTGACATGCATTAGGCTTATATCTCTAGGACCCCAATTTATATTGTAAAATCTATCTTAATTTAACTCTGAGTGTACAAATGGATCCGGTAGGGTCCATTTGGTTCCATAGACTAAGGGTCAATTTGGTTCCTAACTATCATTTAGCTGGGGACCCCTGGAACTCCCTCAAGGACCCCTGGGGAATGGGGGTCCCTGGAGCCCACTTCGAGAACCAATGTCATAACGTAAAGGAGGACTCCTCTTCACTGTGTTACGTTAAAGGGGTATTTCACTTTAAAAAAAAAAAAACTGTTGGTCATGTTATCGTCTAATCAGGCTTTTATGAACACTTCGAACAGTTTTTAAGTTACTTGATTCAATATTTTGATATTTGATGTAAATGTTATCAGGCCCACTAGGCCCAGGGACCTCCCCATACACACCCATTGTAACTTCAAACTCCATTTTAACCATGATAGATTCATTAAAAACACCCATTATTTTATGGTGACATGTGTGGAAAAGATGACAGCGGTCTCCCCTCGCGTCACTGTTTCCTCTACAGAGCGTTGCCGTCTAAACGGGGCCTATAAGAGTTGCGGCATTACCTTTTGCAGATCTACATGCTCACAACGCCTCGCAACAATAGAAAATAGCAGATCTACATGCTCACAACGGGTGTTGTAGATCAACTATTTTCACAATTTCTGCCTCGAATATTTCACAATTTGGCCAATGTTTAATTTGTCATTTTAGAGGTATTAACTCATTTGCTGCCATTTTAACATTGCACTGTATGGCTTTACTGCCATTTTGTATAATGAATATTTTTTTTTATATTTAGATTTTTCCTAAATTCTGTGTTTGCACGACCATGTCATACATTACTGGAAATGGAAGAGGACAAGCTGTAGTTTCACGAAAAAAATATAATCTTGCATTTACGATGTACCATTCTATAGTTATAGCCATTTCAAAAACCTTGTTTTTTGATTTTCCGAGCTTGAAAATCAAATGAAAAGGAGTTATTTAAGTTTTTGTGAATGTTCTCTTTTCAAGGAAATAACTCACTTGATATCTGTCTTTATGGCTTCAGGCACTTATCAGATGAGTGTACTAGTGTAATAAGTGTAATTGTGTATAACTGGAATTGTGTAATAGTGCTGTAATAGGCCACATCTTGCCCTTAGGGCGTCTTACTTCACACAAAGAGAAATACGCTTTTTATATTGGACTGGCCCACGATGGTCTGCAGTACCTCCTCACACACACATGCACACACACGCACACGCACACGCACACGCACACACACACACACACACACACACACACACACACACACACACACACTCACACTAACTATACTGTAGGCTATACACATACATGTACATAATAGCAGATCTATATATATATATATAAATATATATTGCTAAGCAGGTGGGAATGGTACCCCCTCCAACTGTATTATGTTACCCATTTTCAAATGTTTTTATTTTATTTGTGACACTTGCTTTGGCGAGTACAAACCACTTGCGTTTTCTCATGTCAATAAAGCTCCACCGAATTGAATCTGTTGGGATCCGTTAGTGTGCAGTTGCAGTGGCGTCAGTTCAGAAAAAGGTAAGGTATGGCAACATGACATGTTGCCATACCTTAGCAACAGGCACAATGAAAAGTACATTTTATTATTTCCCCCTGTAGCCAAGGCATGGCAGCTGCATACCCCTGCCATACCCAATTGACGCCCCTGTACAGTTGCCATATGTAGTTGCTGATCAGGTCCGTTTCTATACCGGATGCGGAAACGTTTATGTATGTGATTGTGTAAATAACCGGATATTAGAACGGATCACAAGCATAGAGTTATTGATCACATCAAGAAGAACGCATTACAACATTACAATGCTGTGTGCGATACACATGCTGCAGCTGATCACACTCAGGGGGAGATGCAGGAGCGCCACGATGGATCGATATTCACTTTCTTTTCAGTCTGCACGTTGCGTGCAGGGAACGGGACACCGACACGGGAAGCACAGAAACTTTGGATGAAAACAAAGCAACTTACTTTCAATGAATCGTCGCGATTGCTTACTCCACTGTTCCCGGTGGGATCCATCTGTTAGCGTGCAGACACGGAGAAGACAAGGCTAACGCTCGACGAGGATGTCTTATAAGTTTTACCGACGCGAATAGAGATGTTGTTTGTGGTCAAATCAGCCTCCGGACACGACATGGTTGCTTGACCAGGAGTCCAGGACACGGGGGGACATATACTCTGCCGCGAGCAGTGCCTTGTGATCGGGATGTAGTCGAGGGGACCCCCGCTGACGTGAGGTGAGGTGCAGATGTGTTATCTATTTGTTGTGATGGTTTATTTTGGTTCAGGCAGTCATGAGGCAGAGATGCTTCCAACTCTCTCTAGTTGGCTGCAAATCTGGACAATAGTGTGGTGTGTGGGGTTATGAAGCTGTGGGTTGTGGAGGCTCATAGCAGATTATGGCTTTTGAAGTGAAAATGTCACGGGATTTTGTTTGATTTATGAAGAACGGTCTCATCGAGCTGAACTGTTTAGTTGTTGCTATAGGCTTGGCTGGCTAGCCTCCGCTTGGGGGGCTTCCTACATGGTGCCATTCAGATTGACTTCTGGCAACACTTCCATTGTAGGGCAAGGGCATTGGTGTTGGAATGGGGGTGTGTGTGAATGGATGCATGTTGGAGTGAGGGGAAAAAAAAAAAAAAAAAAAAAAAAAAGAGCCTGGAAAAAAAAAGACGCATTCTGTGTGCTGGAGGCTGCAGCGGTTGCCAGCACTGTTCCTTCTCTGTTGATTTTATTGAGATTTATACATTTATTACACTCTTGTTTTCAAACACACTCACTTTGATGTGTGATATTTTGGTTTCCTTATAAGATAGAAGGCTAAAACTTTTTGAGGAGCTGTGGGAGAGTCTAATTTAGCATTACATCATTTAAAAGCACATTGGCGGGATTCACGGGCGTGGCAGGGACGTACAGCGGGATTTTTACGGGATTCACGGCCATCGCAGCAAATGAGTTAAAGTCCTTGAATTGTCTCTTTAGAAATGTGCAGATACCCTCTATACACTTAAACGTTATGTTGGTTTGTTTACTGTTGAGTGAGAAAACAATATTGCACATTAAGTTAATCATCTGGGGACCCCCCACAAATAATTTGGGGACCCCTCCTGGGGGTCCCGACCCACAGGTTGAGAACCACTGGTCTAAAGGGTCATTCCCACCGGGCAAGATAAAGATAAAGATAAAAAGTATCATTCTCAATTGAAGTGGATGGTAGTGTGCACATTGGACGCTCCCATCCACTTCACCCGGTGAGACTGGCCAAGTTTCCCAAACGGCATTCTATAATTACCTGTATCCTCCGTGTTCTTTAATAAGACGCCTTTTTATCTGATCGCGTTCTGTTTTACCATGTATTTCCTGGCGTTCCCTATGCGCACCAACCTCATTGAGATAAACAGACAGTGATCGGATAAAAAGTCTTCTCATTAAAGAAAACTGAGGATACGGGTAATTATAGAAAGCCGTACCGTATTTAGACAGTTGTGAGACTTTATTAAGCACTTTGTTTGTGAAATCTGAATGTTGGTGTAATTGTAGGGGGCTAAATAAGTCGCTCTGCCCGAACCCATATTAACACGGGAACATGACGGTCGGGGCTTTGTCTCTACGCCCATGCATGAGCTACGATGGGCTTACAATGGGCTAAAATCGCTTTGGGAAACCCGGCCATTGACCCTTTACTTAGAGGATTCAACATGCTAAAGGAGTTATATATTTTATATTTTTAACAAACATAAAGCGGCAAACCATTTAAACTGTGTTCTCTTTCATATACAGTATACAGTGTGGCTTGCTCCCTTTCTAGCAGATTATCTGTGCCCAGTGGTCGGTTTGGTTATGCAAGCAAGCATAGTTCGATTTTATGAGAAATGTGACATGAAGAAATGTGTTTCATTCTTTCTGCACAGTTGAGGATGTTCAATGTGTTCTGGAGCAGTGCCAATATTAGTACAAAACATTCATTAACCACTAGGGGTGTAAAGATATACAGTAGTAACTGAATTGAAAAATCGATTTTCATTTTCAATGATCTACTGTATCATTTGCAAAAGCAACATATCATACCGTTTTGGCCTTGTATCGTATCGTTTTAAAATGCGGTAATCGGTATCGAATTGTTTTGCAATGTAAATAATGGTAACGCTTCCTTTTACGGCACAGTAATGAACATGTATTTACCAGGTAATTATTACTAGTATAATAATTACTAGTACCTAGTACTTACAGGGTAATTACCAAGTCAATTTCAGACAACTACCAGGTAACTACCAGGTAATAAGTAGTAATTACTGTGTAATTATAATGTAACTAGAAGCTCGGCCGCCCTTCCCGAGCGTCTAGTCAGCGACCTGGCCAACTCGGGAACAATGAAAATAGGGAATGAATGCCCCGCCCAAAGCCCATTATACCTGTTGTCATAGGACCCGTTTTGACCATTTGCCTGTGTCCATTTATGCCCATATTGTCAGAATCTACAGAATGACCCAAATGCAGAAAACAACAGGCAGGAAGCAGGATGAATGTAACTTAGTCTTTTACTCAGGTTAGCCAAAACCAATAACAAAAGTCAATACCAGAGGTATATCAAAACTGGCAAACAAGGCAGGCAGGGGCTAGGCAAAGGGGTAATCCGTAAACAGGCAGGCAAGGTCTCAATCCAGGAATAAACAGGTAAGGCTCGGGCTGGAACAGGAGAAGGCAGAGGTTAGGACGACAAACTGACAAATGGATAAGCCGAACCTGACAGAGAATATATACCCCCCCAACTAGTAGAGTAACAGACTGCAGGTGAGTAAATCAGGTGAGGAGTAGGTGATAGGCTGAGACTGATTCCTAGGAATGCAGGGGAGTGAACAGGTGAGGCAGACCTAGAGAGGATTCCTGACAGTACCCCTCCCCTCACGGACGCCCCTGGGCGTCCTAGCAGGTGCCTCAGGATGACGACGATGAAAGTCTTGAATCAGGGCCGGGTCCAAAATGTCCCGAGCAGGGACCCAACTCCTCTCCTCAGGACCATAGCCCTGCCAGTCCACTAAGTATTGCAGCCCACGTCCACGTCGACGAACCTTGAGCAGCCGACGCACTGAGTACACCTCAGAGCCGTCCAACAACCTGGGAGGAGGAGGGGGATTGGAGGGCGGGGAGTATGGGCTTTCGTTGACAGGCTTGACTCTAGAGACATGGAACGATGGGTGGATCCGACGAAGGGGGCGAGGGAGTTTGAGACGGACCGCTGCAGGGCTGATGACCTTAGAGACAGGGAACGGTCCCACAAAACGAGGTGCCAACTTGTGTGATTCTACCTGTAGTGGCAGGTCCCTGGATGACAACCACAGTCTTTGGCCCCTGCGGTAGGATGGAGCTGGGGGACGTCGGCGGTCAGCATAGTGCTTGACCCTGGCCGATGACCGCAGCAATTAGGTCCGGGCAGCCCGCCACACTTTGCGACAGCGACGGATGAACTGCTGGGCAGAGGGCACATTAGCTTCCTCCTCCTGGGAGGGAAACAGAGGTGGCTGATAGCCGAGACAGCACTGAAATGGGGACAAACCAGTGGAGGCAACAGGAAGAGAGTTATGAGCATATTCGGCCCATGATAGATACTCAGCCCACGAGGCCTGGTTGTGAGAGGAAAGGCACCGTAACGTAGTCTCAATGTCTTGATTAGTTCTCTCAGTCTGGCCATTAGTCTCCGGGTGAAAGCCTGAAGACAGACATACAGAGATTCCCATCAGTTTACAGAATGCTTTCCAGAACCTGGAGGTGAACTGTGGGCCTCTGTCTGAAACTATGGCCACTGGTAGCCCGTGCAACCTAAACACATGGTCTATCATGAGCTGAGCAGTGTCTTTAGCAGAGGGGAGTTTGGTCAATGGAATGAAATGAGCAGCCTTTGAGAACCTGTCCACCACTGTGAGGATGACTGTGTTACCTTGTGAGGGCGGGAGCCCTGTAATAAAATCCATGGCTATGTGGGCCCAGGGTCTAGACGGAACAGGCAGTGGTTGCAGTAGGCCAGACGGTGGCTGAGTGGACGTCTTGTTCTGAGCACAGGTAATACAGGCTGCCACAAACTGCTTAACCTCCTCTGTCATCGAGGGCCACCAGAAGCGCTGCTGGACCAGGGAGAGGGTACGTCGCACCCCAGGATGACATGCAAGCAGTGATGAGTGTACCACTGCAGAACCTGTGACCGGGCAGAAACTGGCACAAAGTGTTTATCAGTAGGACAATTACCTGGCCCAGGGTCCTGCAGCAATGCAGACCTGACAGCGTTCTCAATGTCCAGACGAAGAACCCCCACCACACATTCCTTAGGCAAGATGGTGTCTGGTTGTAGAGGGCGATCTGGAGCAGGAAACTGACGGGAAAGTGCATCCGGCTTTCCGTTCTTGCTTCCTGGTCGATAAGAAATGGTGAAGGCAAATCTAGAAAAGAACAGAGCCCAACGTGCTTGCCGAGAGTTAAGGCGTTTAGCAGAGCGCAGGTATTCGAGGTTCTTATGATCTGTCCATACTAAAAAGGGCACTTGAGCACCCTCCAACCAATGTCTCCATTCCTCTAGTGCCATCTTAACTGCCAGCAATTCTCTATTGCCAATGTCATAATTGCATTCAGATGAGTCCAACCGGTAAGAAAAGAATGCACATGGGTGTAACTTGTTATCAACAGGAGAACGCTGGGAAAGAATACCTCCAACACCCACCTCAGAGGCATCAACCTCAACTATGAATTGTAGAGCTGGATCAGGCTGGATCAGGATAGGCGCTGAAGTAAAGCGCCTCTTCATCTCCCGGAAGGACTGCTCAGCAGCTGCCGACCAGTCAAACGGCACATTGATGGAGGTGAGTGCAGACAGGGGGGCGGAGAGGGTGCTGTAGTTCCTTATGAACAGACGATAAAAATTAGCAAAACCCAAAAAACGTTGAATATCCTTCCTGGACTTAGGAGTGGGCCACTCCCTCACCGCCTTGACCTTGGCGTCATCCATCTGAATACTTCCATCCTTGATGATGAACCCCAGAAAGGAGACGGTCTGGCGATGAAATTCACATTTCTCAGCCTTCACAAAAAGCTGATTCTCCAGCAGGCGTTGCAGGACCTGACGTACATGCTTAGAATGTTCCTCAAGAGAAGGAGAAAAAATTAGAATGTCATCGAGATACACAAAAACGAACTTATTGATCATGTCTCTCAAAACATCATTGACCATGCCCTGAAACACAGCAGGGGCGTTTGTAAGGCCAAAGGGCATCACCAAATACTCATTGGGTTAGGGTTATGTCCTCGTGGCGTGTTAAACGCGGTCTTCCATTCATCTCCCTCCTTTATACGGACCAAGTGGTACGCATTGCGTAAATCCAATTTAGTGAATACTGTGGCACCGTGCAACAATTCAAAAGCAGAGGCTAAAAGAGGAAGAGGGTACCTGTTCTTTACAGTAATGTCATTGAAACCTCTATAGTCAATGCAAGGGCGTAAAGTCTTGTCTTTCTTCCCCACGAAGAAGAACCCCGCTCCAGCTGGGGATGATGATGGGCGGATAATGCCAGTAGCCAGAGAGTCATTGATATACTGGTCCATGGCAGCCATCTCAGGACCGGACAGAGAATATAACTTTCCACGAGGGGGTACAGTACCTGATAACAATTCAATGGCACAATCATAAGGTCTGTGAGGGGGCAGTCTAGTGGCTCGAGATTTACTGAAGACTGGTTTCAGATCTAAATACTCAGGTGGCACCATGGATAGGTCTGGGAATTCCTCCTGCAGTGGAGGCACAGCAGTTACAGAACACTGAGCATCCCTGAGACAGTGAGATAGACAATACTGACTCCAGCCTAGTATCACATCCTTGGTCCAGTCAATGTGAGGGTTATGCTTTTTAAGCCAAGGTCGGCCTAAAACAACTGGGACATTAGGTGAGGAAATAAGATGTAAAGCTATCTCCTCTCTGTGATTGCCAGAGATTAACAGATTTACAGGAGCAGAAATATGGTTTACTGTGGCCAGAAGGCGCCCATCGAGGGCATTGGCTGTGAGAGCAGGTTGCACAGGAAAAGTCTCTAGATTAAGCTGTTCTGCCAGCGAAGAATCAATAAAACTCTCATCTGCCCCTGAATCAATCAACACTGAAATTGGCAATTGTTGATTACCATAACTAAGAGTAGCATGCATTGTGGACCTGGTTAAAATAGGAGGGCCTTTGTATGTCACACTCACCAGTAACCCTCGTTCTACTGATGAGCTCTCCCTTTTAACAGACAGGAAGCGATGAAGTGACCAGGCTCCCCGCAGTATAGACAGGACCCTGAATCCATCCTCCTCTTGCGTTCGTCTGCGGACAGCTTGGCCCGGTCCACCTGCATGGGCTCTGTGGCATCTCTGACGACAGCTGAAGATGTCGAGACTGCTGCAGATTGGGATTGGGGGAGGATGGGGAGGCGCTGCAGACGATGACGACTACCCCCCTTCTCCCTCCAGCGGAGTCGCAGCCGGTTATCAAGGCGGATGGCCAAATCCACCAGCTCATCAAAGGTGGCTGGTAGCTCCCGAGATGCCAGCTCATCCTTAAGACACTCAGAGAGGCCGTTCAGAAACGCATCATATAAGGCATCCAGAGATTGCGTTAGACCGGGAATTGCCGGATTTGACCGATATTTTATGGCCAAGACCGAAAAATAAAATTCCTCCCGGACATCCTGACTGATTGAAAAACCAATGGTCATTTATTATTATCGCTGTCTGCTCCTCTGCGCAGGCTGCCTGCCTGCCTCTCTCTCTCTCTCTCTCTCTCTCTCTCTCTCGCTCTTTCTCTCTCTCTCTCTCGCTCGCTCGCCCGCGCGCTCCCCCGTTCTCTCTCTCTCTCTTTCTCTCTCTCGCTCGCTCATTTCAGTGTCAGTTTGCGATGCACGCACAGCATGTAAAGCCATGGGAATTAAGGAATGCACGCACGGTCAGCAATCAACCCATAAACAAACATTATAGCCTACACTTGATTGAAGTTATGAGGAGAGGAGATGGAGTGGAGACAGTAGGAAGAACAAAGCCTTTTCAACTCTCCCAAAGTTGCATAACATGCGCATGGACGCACTGTCACCACTCGACAGTGAGTATTGGATTAATTGCTGGCCAGATGAATCTATCAACCTTTTCATTATTCTGAAGTCAAGACATGGTATTGTATTGTTGGCATGAAACATGATGCAACAGAAAGACGTTGTTATGAAAGCAGTGTGCGTGTGCCACATGCAGACAGCCTGCACGAACAGCGCGATTAGTCCAATATAATTAATTCCCTTATGCAAGATTGAAGCGTTTTTTTCTTTTTAGCCTTCCTAATTTTCATTCAATTTGTTTTCAGTCCCAACTATGCAGTAGGCCTAATACTTTAACTGTTGCTATTGGCTGTTTGTGCACCTGCTTGTAATGTATGCATTAAAATGATTATGTCCGGTATATTCTTCAGATGTCCGGTAAATTTTAATCATGCCGGTCACGGTGACCGGCAGTTAAAAATCCTAGCGCAATCACTGAAGGCATCATAGTTCCAGTTACAAGTAGCAGCCAGAGTGCGAAAATCAATGGCAAAATCTGAAACAGTCTTATTACCTTGCCGCATGTGGAGCAGCTCCCTTGCTGCCTCCCTGCCTGTGAAAGAACGGTCGAATACTTTCCTCATCTCATTGAAAAACCCGTCGACAGTGTTGCACACAGCAGAATTAGCCTCCCATATAGCAGTACCCCACTCTCTAGCTCTTCCAGCCAGCAGGGTGATGACATAGGCGATCTTGGAGCGGTCATTGGGAAATGAGGATGGTTGCAGTTGAAAAATCAGAGAGCATTGTGAAAGAAAGGACCGGCAAGAACCTGGCTCCCCGGAGTAGGTCTCAGGATTCGGGAGCCTAGGCTCCCTAGCTGGTTGAGCAGGAGGGTCTGGCTGTCCAGGAGCTGGTGCTGCAGGCACATCGGCCTGGGAGGCAGGGGGCTGAACAACAATCCCCTGGACCTGCTGTGACAGGGACCCCACAGTATGGGTTATCTTTTCCAAGTGATCCACAACCAGCTTAAGGTCCTTCTGCTGACTAGCCAGTATAGATCCCTGATTAGCAAGAGCAGTCTTCACCTGTTCGTATTCTGCTGGGTCCATTGTCTTGGTCAGTTTGTACTGTCAGAATCTACAGAATGACCCAAATGCAGAAAACAACAGGCAGGAAGCAGGATGAATGTAACTTAGTCTTTTACTCAGGTTAGCCAAAACCAATAACAAAAGTCAATACCAGAGGTATATCAAAACTGGCAAACAAGGCAGGCAGGGGCTAGGCAAAGGGGTAATCCGTAAACAGGCAGGCAAGGTCTCAATCCAGGAATAAACAGGTAAGGCTCGGGCTGGAACAGGAGAAGGCAGAGGTTAGGACGACAAACTGACAAATGGATAAGCCGAACCTGACAGAGAATATATACCCCCCCAACTAGTAGAGTAACAGACTGCAGGTGAGTAAATCAGGTGAGGAGTAGGTGATAGGCTGAGACTGATTCCTAGGAATGCAGGGGAGTGAACAGGTGAGGCAGACCTAGAGAGGATTCCTGACACATATATGGAGATATCTGTCTGACTGCGTCCATATGCCCATGTTGAGATCTCTGTATCTGCCTGACGCTCAGCTGAGTGTCTAGTCCAGGACTGGCCTACTCGGGAACGATGTAAATAGGGAATGAATGCCCCACCCTTTAATGCAAACCCCATTATACCTGTTGTCATAGGACCTGTTTTGACCATCTGTTGCCTATGTCCATTTATGCCCATATATAGAGATATCTGTATGTGTCTGTCTGCATCCATTTTATGCCCATATATGGAGATCTCTGCAGACACAGTGCCAGTTCCGGAAACCCTGATGTCAGACATCAGCTCTGCATACGTAGAATCCGAACCTTTCGCACCGGTTCCAGAAAATCGCGTATCGGGTCGGGTCAAGGCCGGGCACTGCAGTAATCCGCGTATCTTGAGATACGCAGATTACATACATACATACATACACACTCACAGAGATGTTTTTATGTCAGAATGCCCATATATGGAGGTATCTGTCTATCAGAGTCCATTTTATGCCCATATGGAGATCTCTGTAGCTGTCTGTCTGTGTCCCTTTTATACCCATATATAGAGATCTTTGTGATTTGGGTCCATTTTATTCCCATAAATGCCCATATACGGAGATATCTTTCTATCTGCGTTCATATTATGCCCATATATATATGGAGATCACTGTATCTGTCTGTCTGTGTCCCTTGTATGCCCGTATATGGAGATCTTTGTGAATCTGCGTCCATTTTATGCCCATATATGCCTATGGAGGTATCTGCCTATCTGCGTCCATTTTCTCTATGCCCTATATGGAAATATCTGTCTAATCAAACCCCATTATACCTGTTGTCATAGGACCTGTTTTGACCATCTGTTTGCCTGTGTCAATTTATGCCCATATATGGAGATATCTGTATCTGTCAGTCTGTGTCCATTTTATGCTCATATATGGAGATCTCTGCAGACACAGTGCCGGTTCCGGAAAACCCTGATGTCAGACATTATTATCATCCCACAATTTTGTAACCTATTTTTTTTCACCCAGTGCCAATTGCCTGAACTGTAATCCTGGTGTCTGCTCTCCCTCTGCCAACCTAGGGAGGGCCCCGAACTGAGCTCATACTTCCTTCAGTGCATGAGGAGTGAGGAGGCCTCTTATCACCTGACAGGGGAGAGCTTTCTCGGTTGGACGTTGCGCGTGGAAGGAACGCGTTATTCTAACCAGTTCCATTCCAGTCCATAAGGCGCCCCGGCTGGCCTGGGGGAGGCAGTATAGAGACCAGGATTACTGGGTGCCACTCCCATTGATTCCCTATCTCTCAGACAGATGTCTGTCTGTCTGTCAATTTCCAATGGCAGCTGAAACGTTACCCTGGTAAATAAAGTTTCCCAAGGACTATAATGTGCTGCCCTGTTGGGCAAGCACACTAATAAATATCAAATGAGTGGTGCTAACCGCTCCTACATCTGGCTTTGTGTGCATGTATGTCCGTCCTGCAAAGCTGGGCGTTGGCCAAGCTTCACAGGATGTTTAATAAAATTAACCCATGAAAGGCACCACTCACTCCACACTGGGTGTGATTTTCTGGCAAATGGCCAATCAGGTTGAGACAAATTATGTCATCATCACAGCCATGTAATTGTTCTTTAAAATGAATCGTCCGATGCGCTAAACATCAGTTAGCTAGTAGTACCGAGGAAACCAACCTGTCTTCATCCTGGGAAGTTCATCTGTAAATTAGTTGTCAACACTCATTGACGGTGGTTTTGCTGTGTGAAATGTTTCACTGGTTGACATATCTGGAAGGAGAACAGAGGAAGAACCAGGCTGCTGTGGTGGTCGGACACAAGGTGATCTACTGCTTTGGAGGAGACAGAAACCTGATCACCATGGAAGTACATGTCTTCAACACAGTGTCTTTATGCTGGAGGAAGTTGAACCCGGTGAAGAGAGGAGAACATCACCTTGAGGTTCCATCCATGCATCACAGTCACACAGCTGTGCTGATTGAAGACACTGTCTACCTCTGGGGAGGGTTTCCTTACTGCAATGTAATTTATGGATTTGATGTCGAGGCCCACAGTTGGATCAAAGCACAGGTTTCTGGGACTGTTCCCTTGGGGAGGATCAACCATTCAGCCTGTGTCTTGGGGAAGGTCATGTATATTCATGGAGGACTGACCCAGACTGATTTCACTAATGCCATCTACAAGTTGGACACCACCACTATGTCCTGGTCTATAATTAACACCAGAGGAACTCCACCTCCTGTTTCCTCCCATCACTCTGCCACCATCATCGGGACGAAGATGTTTGTATTTGGGGGCTGGGACGGTCAGTTCAACAACACCATCAGAGTGTTTGACACAGAGACCAACTGCTGGATGAACACACCTTCTGCACAGCTTCTTCCAGAAGAACGCTGGGGTCATTCAGCCTTTACCTACAATGGAGAGCTGTATGTATTTGGTGGCAGCAACGATAACCAGGACTTCAATGATCTGTGGAAATGCAGTCCAGAGACGTTCTGCTGGAAGAAGGTTGAGGCCAAGGGGAAAGGACCGTCTCCGAAGTATAGGATGTGCTGTTGCATGATGGGAGATCGTATCATCCTCTTTGGAGGAATCAACTTGTATGTCTTAGACTTGAGTCCTAGCCTTAAGACGTTATGTAAGCTAGCAGTTATTCAGTACAGTTTGGAGCAGTATGGACTCCCACACAACATCCGGTGGGAACTGGCAGCCATCCTGCAAGAGCCGCTGACCGCCGCGTCGGTGTCCATGACCGCGAAAAAAACGTCCGTCGACGCAAAGGGCCGGACGCAAAAGGCCGGCCGCGGACGCAAAAGGCCGGCCGCGGACGCAAAAGGCCGGCCGCGGACGCAAATGACACAAACGGCCAGCTGCTAGTATATTTGGCCGGCTGCTAGTACAAACAACAATCAAAACAAATTGGATGTCTATTGTATGTATTTTTGGATGGAGAATTCAAATATGACCTTATTTCTTGAATAGGATAACCTGCAGAACTAACCTGCATCAATTTGTATTTTTAAATTGCTAATTGTACCCTATCCATCTAAATGTAATTATAAATATATATATATATATATATATATATATATATATATATATATATATATATATATAAATATATATATATATATATATATATATATATATATATATAAAGGAAAAATAGACAAACAAACTGAAACAACAAAAACAAAAGAATAAACATAACAAGCTCAGGCAATAAGATTAATACAGATGAGCGAAGCACACAATCCCCAGCCCCCCCACGACCCCCTCAGAATGGAGAAGGCAGGCACCCGAACCAGATCGGAACTAGATTCACTGAGCACAGTTCAGCACCAGTCAAGAAACTTCAAGACAAGCGAAACAGCGACAGATAGAAGTCAAGGCCGACATGGGAACCCTTTAAGCACAGTAGCAGACAGTGTGGGCCCGATAAATCTTAAGTAGGGGTCCCAGATTTTATAGAAGGCGTCTATCTTGGAGTGTAACATACATGTTATGTATTCACAAGGAATACATTCCATTATAATATTGTGCCATGACTTTTTGGAAGGAGCAACATCCTTGATCCAAAATAGGAGAATATTCTTCCTGGCAGCGAACGTTAACACATTGAATAGCCTCTTATGATTGGCATTGACAATATGACCATCTGGGAGACCAAGTATAAGACACAAGGGGTCTGGTTCTATGGGGACACCGAAAATGGTTGACAGTTCTGTTACGACATCAGACCAGTAGTTCTGGAGCTTCACACATGACCAGAGACAATGAACGTAATTACCAATTTCTGTTTTGCATTTGAGGCAAAGTGGGGACACACTAGGATCCATTTTGTTTTTAAGGACAGAAGTTATATGTATACGATGTAATATGCAGTACTGTATGGATTTAGTCCGATTGCAGACAGAAATCTCCTTTGCGTACGTCCACATTTCATTCCAATCAGCATTATCGATAGATATGTTGAAATCTTTCTCCCATAGCTGTTTGACAGCATGGGAGTTTGTGGTGGAATTTGAATTCAGAACTTGGTAGAAAATAGAGATAAGGTTTTTAGCCAATCGGAGAGAAAGAGTACTTTCCACCTGTGAAGCCGAACAATTGGTTAACAGTGAGGTGTCTTTAGTAATAAAAGCTCTGATTTGGAAATACCTAAAAAGTTCAGGTCTCAATAAACCAAAACGCTGCTGCAGCTGTGCGAAGGACATCAAAATTGGACCTTTAAATAGATCTCCGAGCTTCCTGATGCCCTGTGCCCGCCAGACCTCGAACCCCCCATCCTCATAACCTGGCTTAAAGTCGGGATTACCCACTACTGGCGTAAGAGGAGATGTTAGTTTAGAACGGTTCTCGATAGAACGTGTAGCCCTCCAGGCCCTAATTGAACACAGTGTGATGGGGTTAGAACATAGTTCCTTCACAGATTTAAAGTCTTTGATAAACAATAAGTTCCAAAGTGAGCATCTAGATTGAGAGGATTCAATATCGAGCCAAATTGAAGATGGGTCAGGAATACGCCAGCCAGTAAGCACCCTGAGATGTGCAGCCAGTTGGTAAAGCCTAATATTAGGCAGATCTAAACCACCATCAGCACCGGCCATCTGAAGCTTGGCCATTCTCAGGCGAGGCTTCCTCCCATTCCAAATAAAGGAACTCAACCAACCCTCTAACTGCTTTATGACCTTGTTTGACAGTAACACAGGAACCATTTGTAAGGGATACAGTATTCTCGGGAGAACGTTCATTTTGATAAGGGCTATTCTACCCAGCCAAGAAAGCGGTAAAGGGGCCCATCTGACTAAATCCGTCTTAATGGTTTCTAGGAGAGGAGGGAAATTAGCTTGGTACATCTTATCGAATGTAGGTGTTATAGAAATCCCTAAGTAAGTAAAACCAGCGGGTGACCACCGAAAAGGAAAGGGTTCAGATAAGTTCGGGATAGAAGTTAATGTTCCAAGTGGCATAGCTTCAGACTTAGTTAAGTTAATCTTATACCCCGAGAAGGCGCCAAATCTGGATATCAGTTGCGTCAGACATAAAACAGACGTGCGGGGTCTGGAGAGAAAGATTAATACATCGTCAGCGTAAAGAGTAATTTTGTGCTCCCTTTCACCGATCATAACACCAGGAATCCGGGCAGACTGTCTTATTGCTTCCGCCAGCGGTTCAATAGCAATTGCAAAAAGCAGCGGACTGAGCGGGTCTCCTTGAGGATTCCCCCGTTGGATGGGAAAGTTGCCAGATCTAAGGCCATTTGAACTGCTGCCTTACGAGAATTATAGAGAACTTTGACCCAATTGATAAAATTTTCACCTATGCCGAACTTCTCAAGCGTTAAGAACAGATAGGGCCATTCAACGCGATCGAACGCTTTCTCCGCGTCAAGAGAGAGCACCATAGCGTCGTGATCAAAGCTCTGAGACAGCTGAATGACATTGAGAAGTCTCCTCATATTGTCATGGGAGTTACGTCCTTTAATGAAACCTGTCTGGTCTTCTTTAATAATGAAAGGGAGCACTTTTTCTAGGCGCATAGCCAACATTTTGGAGAGCAGTTTCTGGTCAGAATTAAGCAAGGCAATAGGCCTGTAGGAGGCGCACTTCTCGGGGCATTTTCCTTTCTTGAGGAGAAGGGAGATGTTAGCTTCACGTAGGGACTGAGGCAATATCCCGGTCTCAGCCGAATGATTAAACATAGCCAATAAGGGGTCTAAAAGAATGTTGTTGAATTCCTTATAAAATTCACATCCGAACCCGTCCGGCCCAGGGGCCTTCCCCGAGGGCATACACTTCAGGGCAGCCAGAGCCTCCTCTTTAGTAATCGGGGCATTTAACATAGTATTCTGGGCATCTGTAGTATTAATGAGGCGCAAGTCTTCTAAAAAATTCAACATATCTTCCGGAGGGGCACCATCAGACTGTTCGGTCTTATAAAGGTTAGAGTAGAACAGAGCAAACTCCTTGTTAATAGTTTTGGTATCAAAAGACCCTAACATTATTGGAGTCCGAAATGGCGGCTATTGTTTGAGAGTCAGCTCTCTTTTTAGCCAAGTTAGCTAAATACCTGCCGGGCTTATCCCCAAACTCGTACATCCTCTGTCTGGCATATTTCAAAGAATGCTCAGAGTCTTGAATTAAAAGAGTATTTAAGGCGGTACGAGTGGCAGTAAGTTCTTTAAGTAGGTCCGGGCTTGGTGCAGAAACATGTTGTTTTTCAAGATCAGCCAATTTGGATTCGAGGAGTTTGCGCTGTTCGTCCTTTTTACGTCTCTTGGAGGCAACATAAGACATAATCAATCCACGAGTGTATACTTTACACGTCTCCCAAAGGAGAGAAGGGTCATCTGTGGTTGATGAGTTAATTGAATAGAACACTTTGAATTCCGAGGAAAAGTAAGAAATGAATCTGTCATCTTTAAGAAGAGACGAGTTAAACCTCCAGCGTTTTGATAGTGCCCTTTCCTCAGAAAGAGAGTAAGTCATATATATAGGAGCATGGTCTGATAAAACAATACTTCCGATCGTACAGGAGGAGACCAAAAACAGTTTAGAGGAGGGGATAAAGAAATAGTCTATTCTACTGTAGCTAGTATGAGGAGCACTAAAAAAGGAAAATTTCAAATCGGACGGGCAAAGGGCTCTCCAGACATCAGAAAATCCAACGTCTGAACATAAAGATTTAAGAGTCCTGGCCTGCCTCGTGGGGGGAGTCGTACTAGGTGGGAGTTTATCCATAGAGGGATCAAGGTGACAATTGAAATCCCCCCCCACAAACGAATCCCCAGTGGCCAGGATTGCAAATTCTGCAAAAACCTTGGATAGAAAATCAGGTGAGTACCCAGGGGGTGCATAAACATTCATGAATGTCGTATCTTTACCTTTAAGAACACCCTTGACAATAACATAGCGGCCTTGGCTGTCCACTGTAGTAACAAGGGATTTAAAAGCAAGATTCTTATTGAACAGAATAGCCACGCCCCTACTGAATGAGGAATAAGCGGTAGCAAAAACCTGTCCCACCCAATTCCTTTGAAGCTTAACAATATCCTTGGCCTCCATATGAGTCTCCTGTAGAAAAGCAATAGAAACGTTCTCTTTCTTTAAAAAGGATAGAACCGCCTTCCTCTTAGCTAGTTTCTGTAGGCCCCTGACATTCCAGGAGCAAAGCTTTATATTATCCATATTGGCCATAGAGAATGAGCAATAGATTAGTCAGATTAGGCCTAGAGAGGCCAGGGGACATGTCATCCCCGCCCATCAAAGAGAACAAACCTGCGTCACCTGAGCTAAACAAAAAAGAAACATATAACACATACAGTACGTAGAACACATAGAAACATAGAAACGCCCTACAAGAGAGGGGCATGTCCCCAAATGTACAGGGACCAAACATCTTATCAGAAAACCTTCAAACACACCCAATGCAAGACTACACCTCTCAAAAGCCGCACTCCCGCACTGGTAAATACCACAAAAGAGAAGGATGAAGAAAAGAAGTATAGGTTGTTATAAAAAAATATATATATATATAAAAAAAAGAAAGGATGTACACCCATGTACCCATATGTACTCTTAATATGCACAAGGATGCGCATACATGCACACACAGCGTGAGCACAAGCATGCGCACCCATGCACCATGAACAGAGCAAACAAAGATATTTGTAGAAAGAGGATAAATAAAAAATAAAAAAACCAACAGGATGTACAACCATATATAAATGTGTAAACAAAACATATACATGAATACATGAGTGCGCACGGATGCGCCCACAAGCGTGGACACATGCATGCGCATCCACGCACCAAGAATAAAGCAGCTCGAAATGCTTACTTCTTCCAGTAAGAGAACCAAAACAATCCCCCACCCCCCACCCCCCCCAACAAACCCCTAAATACTGTGAAACTGTTGAAAGTATATACGGGTAATTATAAATAATAAAAACAGCATTGGTTATAAAAAAAATGAAAAACAAATAAATATCAGAAGTTCCAAAAAGTAAAATAAATAAGGCATTAAACAAGCTATTCCACTTAGAAATATATCCAGTCTGTCAAAAAAGGCACTTAAACATCCCTAAGGCTATCAATCCCAAAGCCAAAAAAAAACTAGTCTCAAAGAGCCAGGGTTACCACCGTAACCTGCAGTATAATGTGGTGCAATTAGTCCGTCGAAACGAGAGGGGGCGCTATGTTGCCGGCACATAGAGTTCACGGGTGATGACGTGGCCGGACGGCCGCGACCCGGAAGCGGAAGTCAAGCAAGCGGCTAGCAGCCACGATGTGGCTAACAACAATGCTAATAAAAAAAACGTATAGGCTAAGTAAAAAGGGGCCGCATTTATAAAAAGAAAACGTCAATAAAAACATTCCAACGGCATCGGACAGAAACGTAAAGCACCACATGCTCTTGTACTATTGTCCACGAAACAGGAACATTTAAATAGCGACAGAGGATTATGAATAAATAAAAACAAAACACGGGAAGTATGGCGGTTAGCTCCCCCAGCAATGCGAGAGACAGAGCAAATGTCGTAATAATAAAGATATCAAAAAGTGGAAAAGAAACAAAACAAATGTCGACGTGTACAAGCTATATTAGTCCTAGTACCATCCATAATGACAAACATGAACTAAAACGTCAATTAGGTAAATAAAAGGGGAAAGTATGGTACTAGGCGCGATAGTGGTAGCAAAGTGAAAACAAAGAAAAAAGTGGACCAGAAAAAAATAAATGTCGACATGACCTGGCTATTTAAGCCATATTACCGTCCATATTAACTAATACGTTCTAATAGGTAAAAAGTGGGAGAATAAAGAGAGAAAACGTTACGCTCAGTAGGTTAGCTGGAGGCTAGCAGGTCTGGAGGGTGAACTCATCGTCGGTGAGAGAGCGAGGCTTCGCCCCGGAGACGACGCTGGCGGCCCCGTAGGCTTCGATGTCGATGCGGCCACATCATCCCTCCTTCCCGGCTCCGCTGGTGTCGAGGTAGCGCCGTCATCTCCTCCTCCCGGTTCTGTTGGCGGCGAGGTGGTTCTCCCGTCCTCTCCTCCCGGCGGCGGTGACGCTGAAGCAGCTCTGGTCTGGGATTTCAAGAAAGCAGCAGCCTCCTTGGGGGACGATAGTTGTTTCCTCTTGCCGTCTTTGGTGGTAATGGAGAGCCGTGCAGGGTAAAGCAGAGACGGCTTGAAGCCCTGGCGCCATAGGCCGCTCATTACTTCACGGTATTTAGATCTTTGCTCCAGCACCTCCGGGCATAGGTCTTCAAAGATTAGAACTGGTTTACCCTTGTAGGATAGGGAACCTCTCTTCTTCCGAGCCTCTCGCACAATGGCCTCCTTAACTTTGTAGCGGTGTAGACAAGCAATGACCGCTCGGGGCTTGGAGCCGGGGGGTCGCTTGGCAGTCAGCGCCCTGTGACAACGGTCCAGTTCTGGCAGCGAGGGAAGCACGTCCTTGCCCAGAATGTCCACCAAGACCTCTGCAAAGAAATCAGTGGGCTGTACACCACTACCAGGCATAACTGACTCATCCAAACCAACTAAAATTATGTTGGAGCGCCTGCTTCGTCCCTCGAGCGAGATCATCCTGGACATCAGCTTGTTGTAGCTTTCTTCCATGGAGGAACACCTAGCCTCCACCTCCTCCATGCGGTCGCTGTAGCGGTTTAGCCCGTCCTCGACTGTAACCAGGCGCTGGTCCTGGTCAGAGATGGCCATCTGATGGTTATCTAGTCTGGATTCGAGGGCGGCAAAGGTATTTCTGAATTCGTTGGTGAGAGCGACTCGGAGTTGTTCCATTGATTGCTCAATCATCTTAGCAACGGCGGCTAGCTCGGAGGAGCCAGTGCTAGCAGCACCCTCAGGCCTCCTGCTATCCTGCCGCGTCGGCGGTTTGTTGCGGTCAGACATCTTCTGGAAAGTTCTGGTCAAATAAAAACCCAACACAAGTAGACGGGGTCGTGTGGGGAAGGGGTTAGCGAGGAAAAATCAACCAAATGTGGTAAAAGGAGTCAGTTTTATCGTAAAATTAAAGTTGCGGGAGCTCAGCGATGCAACGTGCGTCTTACTCCATTTGCGACCCCTAGTGGTCTCTGATTGTTGTTTTTTGAGCGGTGCTAACCGATCCTACATCTGGCTTTGTGTGCATGTATGTCTGTCCCGCAAAGCTGGGCGTTGGCCAAGCTTCACAGGACGTTTAATGAAATTAACCCATTAACTCTTTTACCGCCTTGGACGTTCCCATTCGCCCCATTTTTCCTGGCGGCGCATCGCCAATAGTACGTTCTTTGGCTCGTTCTTTTGTACCTTGTTTTGATGTCTGTAAACTGATGAGGGGTCGCGCGGGTGTGTACCGTATAAGCATCTCCCGTAATCCTGCTTTGAAATCTCCACCTCACGTAAACATCAATAATGTCCAAATTCACTTCTTGGCTGCTAGCTGTTCATAGCTCTGATGCGACTCTGCACCCTGAATGTATGGAAGCTGCAGCGGCCCATTTCACATTAATTCTTGCATGAGGCTGCCCTCTACTGCAAGTATAGCGAAAGTACACCTATTTAAGGAGAAAAGAAAAATACATATATAAAAAAAAATGAATACATCTTTGTCTATAACGTCGCAAAGGTAGGCTGCTTTGCTGGCACAAGACCCAATAAATAAATAATAACATCTGGCAGTAATACAGTTAAAGGCACCACTCTAACACAGCCTTCAGAAAAATAAAAACACAAGCTACACGCATAAAACAAATTCCCTCAAAACAGCCTGGCCAACGTAATGAGTCTCAACATGAAAAAAAAGAAGACAGGAAAAAAAGCAAGAATGTAGGAAAATAACTGTGGAGCAGTGTCCAGATAGGTCTTCCCACCTATAAACTAGCCTTACCGGTACATTAAGACAGTGGTTTTCAAAGTGGGTGACGGGGCACCCTGGGCAGGGGGTGCCGCGACGGCAGTCCAGGGGTACCGCAAGATAATTTACAAGTACAAAGTTATTTTGAGTCAGTTCTAACCAAAATGGCTATTATCTCATTGTTTTCCTCGCAACATAATCACTAAAATATCGTCACTGTCAGGGAGAAACCTTGTATCTCCAAGCTTCAAATGTGTATGTCTTTGGTAAAGCAAAGCCCTGCTTCATCATACAAGACTGTCGCACAAAACTAGTGAAAACAGCCGATCTACAAGCACACTGTGTGCTTGTAGATCGGCTGTTCAAGTGGTTATGGTACTCTGTGGGAATGTATTTTTGATGATTAAAGTACAGATATTGATAACATCAGATAAGACTTTTTCTATCTTTTTATACATTTTAATCTTGTGCTTTCAGTAAAGGGAAGTACCATTTACAGTAAGGAACATAATCTACGCACATACTCCCTCACACAACTACCGCAATATTTACATACTGGCTCATGCTTCACATGTTAACACATTCCCCGCCATTTAACAATACCTTTGTACTCTACCCTGCCCCTGTCTCCATAGACTTCCATGTAATTCATAGTGCACGGATCATGCACACCCATGCCTAGATAATGCACCACGTGTGTCCACATTGCTCACAGCTTTCAAACAAAAAAATCCTAATGGAAATCCGTTCAGGCATTCATGAGATAGCAGCCATTATGTTTTCCTAAAATGTAAACAAAGATGGCTGCCATGTTTGAAAGATGGGGTTGCTATGGGGGTTAAACATTTTTTGAAAAAAAAAATTTTTTGAAAAAAAAATTTTTTTTCTCTGGATTATCGGGCCTGGCGGGGAAAGACATTGAAATAATCTCGGGACTATCGGGCCTGGCATGCAATGAGTTAAGACTGCACGCACATGCACGCACACGTACACACGCGCACACACACACACACGCACACCCACAGTGGCGGTTGGTACCTATATTGCGCCCTATGCGAGGTAGTATAGCGCCGAAAAATCGGGGTTTTATGGGCAAATTATGCATTTTTTCAAGTTAAAAGCGGTTCGGTTCTACACGGCGGCAGAACCATTTTGGGCTTAATATAATAGGGTTTATAAAAGCATGATCTGACTGTCTTAGTCTTACCTTGGGCTGGTCAGGAGAAATGGTTCTTTCACAGTCACGCACAGTGAGACAAGACTATAGAGTTCCTATATCCTGGCTGATAGAGGTCTGTGTTTTGTAGAGGAAAGTCAGGAACAAAATGATCCTCTCCATGTGATGTTTCAGGGCAAGCAGCTATATTATAATATCTAGCCATGTCCATAGTAGTGAAGAACTCGAACTCCATGCTTTCTTTTTAACAGATGTTTTCTCGACAACATATTTTCAATTTCAATACTGGCGCGTGGATATGACATCACATCCTGTTTCTACTGCAAACATTGTGAAATACCAGACTATTACCAAATGCAATACCACCATCTAGGGTCCAGAATAGGTAATGTCAGGCCAAAATGATATAAATGACATAACATAAATTAAACATAGATTATATTCAGAAATAGACCAGTAGTGCAGAAAATGTATTAATTTAACAATTACATAATAGCCCTAGGTCCCTAGGGGGTCCTCAGTTACTACAGGGGGTCCTCCAAACTTTGATAGTAACATATTCTGCATCCATATTCTGAGAACAAGCTCACAACACCTCGCACTGCGAGGTGTTGTGAGCTTGTAGATCAGCTATTTCCGGCAAAGAGCTTTGGTGTAGAGGGGAAAAAAAGCAGACCAAGTACAGAATGAGAGGTCAACTTTAAATATTGACAGAAGTGGTTAAATCGTTTGACATGAATCCAAAATACACTGATGATTGTGCTGTCAAACAATGAAACTATATGGAATGTATGAACAGGTTGTGGGGGTCCCTGCTTCATCTCTCTCTCTCTCTCTCTCTCTCTCTCTCTCTCTCTCTCTCTCTCTCTCTCTCTCTCTCTCTTCTCTCTCTTCTCTCTCTCTCTCTCTCTCTCCCCCTCTCTCTATTAAGGGGTCCTTGACCTGAGAAAACATTGAAAACCCTGCTCGAATAGGCTGACAAGACAACCCATTGCTCAGACGTCTGCAAGTTAGTCACTACTCATACCAGAGATAAAAATACAGACAAAGCTTCATAATAAAATAAAAAATAAAAAAACAAATAAATAAAAAGACATAACAGACAAGGGGAGCTGACAGAACAGTGTGAGGCCCTTAGTAGTACACTGTTAAAGGTTAACTCTTCTTGCCTTCACCAATGCAAAGTCATCAATGACATCATCATACGAAATATGACTAGCAATTTGGTGGTTGATGGAGATGACAGCAGGGCCACTGAGGCGTTCTTGTAACATTGTTGACCTCAGATACGTTTTGATCAGCTTTATCTTAGAAAAGCTCCTTTCTGCTGTAGCGACGGTCACAGGAAGCGTAAGACAGACTCTGAGCGGACTCTGTCCACAGATTTGGCCGCATTTCTGAGAGATCCTTTTCATGAATGAATTCCAGCAGCTCGAGCACAGTCATCGTCTTCGACGGCAAGTCAGGCAAGTTCTTCAAATCGAGTGCGAGCTCTCTCCCATCGAGGTCAGAGTGGTTTCCATAGTGCAGTGTATTACTTAGGGCCTCACACTGCTCTGTCAGCTGGTCATTGGATAGACTTTGGAAGGTTGACAGCACTTTAAAATTCTCTCCCACATTTTCTAATGTGCTAAATCTTTCCCGAAGGGATGCGCATGCTGCATCAACAACAACAACATTAAAACATTTTACCTCTAGCTTCTTCAGGGCATCGTTCAAAGATTCATCAGCTGATTCGTATGAAAATAACCGTTTTGTAGACCTCAACCTTTTTTGTTTTAGAACAGCCTCTACATTCATGCTCTCGCAAAGCTCCATGGCTGCTATCTGTGCACTCACAAAGCCTGTTGCCCTGAGGTCACGGAGGTGTCTCTGTCTTTCTCAGAAGACTAATTGCCACAATTACCTGCATCTTCGGGGACTGCATATCCTTGCTCACACGTTTGATATTGCACAAGATGTCATACCACACCACTGTGCAGATGCTGAATCGGTATGACCCCACCTCCTATGATAAAGACTGCGCCTCAATCCTTATCACTTGATCTTTGGTCTGATCTCTCACTTCAATCAGCGCCTCTCTCACCTCTGCTGCGTGATACCTCAATGGCTCGACACTCTTCACTTTACTCTCCCACCTTGTGTCTGACCACATCTTCAAGGTGATAGTCACATGTTTTTTGAGTATGGCCCATCGCTGGGTAGAGGCTGAGAAGAGGGTGTACAGTTTCTGCAGGTACCCAAAGTAAGTTGTGGCATCAAGGGAATCCTTAGCTGAATCTGCCACCATCAGGTTCAACGTGTGTGCTGCACAGGGCACATACAGAGCAAGAGGGTTGATTTCCAGGAGTCTTGCTTGCACACCTTTATTTTTGCCTCTCATGTTCGCACCGTTATCGTAAGATTGTCCCCTACGATCTCCGAAAGGAATGCTGAGCTCCTGTAATCTCTTGAGGATCATGGATGCCAAGTGTTGGCCGGTGGACTCCTCTGCTTCCAAAAAACCTAAAAAATGTTCTACTATGTGGGGCTCCCCCTCTAGTGACACTATCCTGATCACAACAGAGAGCTGTTCACAGTGACTGACGTCTGGCGTGCAGTCCAGAATGATAGAGAAGAACTTCGCCTGCTTTATCTCAACCACTATTTTGGCTAGACATCTGTTGCTCAACATTTCAATTAGCTCATTTTGTATGTTTTTTCCAAGGTAGCTAGGGAGGTGTGCATGCTGCCGTTCAACACGGACAAGGTGCTCCTTCATGATGAGATCAAACTTAGCCATAAGTTCAACTTCTTTGAGGAAATTTCCATTTGATGGAGAGTAGAGTTCTTCTGTGTGCCCCCTAAATGCAAGATTTCTTAGTGCTAGAGACTGCACAATAGCTATAAGGCGTGTCAGCACCTCTCTCCATCTTTTTCTCTCAGCCTCCATCAATGACATCTCCTTCTTGTCAATCGTCTCCCCTTTCTTCATCCTCACTGCCAGCTCCTTCCATGCAGTTTTGATGATCTGGACTTCTCTCATGTGTAGTCAGCCTACCTGATTTACCAGTTGCATGCCTCCAGTCTCCCATCCCTGACTTTGTAAAATTGTTGTCTTTCTGAGAGAACAGTTTGCAGCAAAAACAGAAGAGCCTGTCTTTGCTCTCTGAATAGACCAACCAACTCCTAAGTACCTTTTCACCGCTCACCAAGGTTCTCTGAAAATATTGGTGGTGACAACTTCTTGATTTTGCATTTCTCGGGAAAACAAAAGTGTCTTTGACCCGACTTGGTCCTTTGCTGACAATCAAGGTCCGAATTCTGTCCGTCAGTGAAGGCCAGTTAGCAGGATCGGTCAGGTCTTGAACCTCAGCTGCAGGGTTAGGTGGTGGTGGGGACGCTGCTACAAGTGTTTCTACGGGAGAGAACATGGGTATTAGTTTTATTCACAGCATTTACAGTGGTGGAACATCACACACACACAGCAGTAATAACATCATCATTGTTCCCTACAATATTAAAATGTAAAAATGTATTCATTGACATTTTGTTTATGTTTAAAGCACTAGGAACTCCAAGTGTACACACGCGCGTGCGCGGCGCGCACACACACACACACACACACACACACACACACACACACACACACACACACACACACACACACACACACACACACACACACACACACACACACACACACCTGAATCCTGCTGGGGAGATGGTTCTTCATCCTCAGCGTCACTCTGGTCAGACTTGTCACTCTGGTCAGACTTGTCACTCTGGTCAGACTTGTCACTCTGGTCAGACTTGTAAGAGTCAGACAGTGCCTCTGAAATTGCAAAAGAAATATACAGTATATTAGTCTTCAGGTGAGGAGTCACTCAACCTCCTTGAGCTAATTGAGTATCTGAGACGAATAACGGTCCATATTTTAACATTTTGAAATAAAGACATAATATTTGGAAAGTGGAAAAACAGTACATCTCCAACAATTTGTGGAACAACAGTATAAATCCCTACAAGCAATATTCAGCAGACAAGGGACCAGATAACATTAAAACAGACAGATTAAAACAGAATTGAACAAAACGAGGGGGGAGTGCATTAACAATTTAACAGATTTAAAACAAACTGAATCAGACAGATTAAAACAGAATTGAACAAACTGAAGGGGGAGCGCATTAACAATTTAACAGATTAAAAATGACTTGTTTGTGGTCATTATCTGCCCTTTCCCCATGTATCTCTTGTTTATGTCACAGTACAGAGGGATGCATCACATGTTTAATGTGCACACAAACACACCTGGAGAATCCTGCTGGGAAGATGACTCTTCAATCTCAGCTTCGGCCTGGTCACAGTTAGACAGAGTCCCTGAATTTGCATTAAAATATACAGTATGAGTTATAAGCATAAAAAACAACAGACTAAACAGTAGCACTCATGATAAATCATTAAGCTTCACAGCCTTGAGTAGACGGTGTGAAACAGGGAGTAGGTGCATAATCTACCCTTTCGCCATATATCTCTTGTTTATGTCAGGGTCTTCAACAGGGGGTCCGGGACCCCTAGGGGGTGCTCAGAGTTACTACAGGGGGTCCTTCAAATCTTTGTGTGATTGAAGCTTTTTTTTCTGCTTTTCTATATAAACCACTTGAACCCTAGCCTCCATATTCTGAGAACTTTAGCAAAAAATAGCAGATCTAGAAGTGCTGCAAGGCGTTTTGAGCTTGTAGATCGGCTATTTTTTTGGAAAAGAGGTTTTGTAAGTATAGAGTGATTAAGTATTGACGGTTGAAGTTATAAATTATTCTGGAAACACAAATTGACATGAACCAAAAATACACTGATGATTGTGCTGTCAAACAATGAAACTCATGGCATCTATGGGTTGTGGGGGGTCCCTGCTTCATCTCTCTCTCGACTAAGGGGTCTTTGGCCTGAACACATTGAAGACCCCTGTTATAGAGGGATGCATGATGCATCACATGTTAAATGTGCACACAAACACACCTGGAAAATCCTGCTGTGGAGATGACTCTTCGACCTTAGCTTCGCCCTGGTCACAGTCAGACATTGCACCTGAATTTGCATTAAAAAATACAGTATGAGTTATATAAGCATAAAAAAACAACAGACTATATAGCACACATGATAAATCATTAGGCTTCACAGCCTTGAGTAGACAGTGTGAAACAGGGAGTAAGTGCAAAATCTGCACTTTCCCCATGTAGCTCTTGTTTATGTCACAGTACAGAGGGATGCATCACATGGTTAATGTGCACACAAACACACCTGGAGAATCCTGCTGTGGAGATGACTCTTCAACCTCAGCTTCGGCCTGGTCACAGTCAGACAGAGTCCCTGAATTTGCATTAAAATATACAGTATGAGTCCTCAGATAGGAATCACTCAACCTACAGTATGTCAACTCAACTAGCACACACATGATAATCATACCTAATCATACCTGGAGAATCCTGCTCCTCAGATGACCCTTCAACATCCGGATATTCGTTGTCACTTTCCTCAGATATGAGCTGAGCTTGCTGTGACGTACCAGCTGGCTGTGTGGCTGGGTTCTGAGTAGATTCAGTTCCCTCACCCTGGCCAGTGGTCTGTCCTTCAAAAAAATTCAGAATTGATCCTGAATTTGCATTGAAATACAGTATGAGTCAAACATTTAGGATATAGGAATTAAATGAGACACTCAAACCTTGTTAGCCAATATGTATAAATACCAGTAAGACTCCCTAATCGGGAGATAAGCGACCGTAGGTGGCTTATCTCCACAAATAGGGCAAAAATGTGTTTTTCCAAAATCTTCCTGATCCATGTTGATGACATGAGTGTAGACATGCTGTGTAGTGATATTCGTGATTTTAGGGCAAAAACTGTAGGAGCAGTGTCCAAAAATGTGTTTTAAAAATCGGCCTGAAGGTGGCGCTAGAATAGGGCCATGTGAGAAATGAGGGGTGGGGTCTCCGCGTTGCCTTGGCGGACGAATAGGTACCGGCCCCGGCTCTCCCGGACGCTCCTAGCCCGAGTTACGGCATTTTATGTGCGCTGCAGTGAAGGGGGTCCTCCACTGGGGGCGTCACCACTTTTGCATCCGTTCTGGAGCACGAGGAGTGGGTGGTCCCCGGGAATTCCCCGTGAGCAGCCCCGTTGGGGTGGTCATTTGGTCATTTTTGCACATTTGGTAATTTTTTACACTTGGGGGTCCCCCAGGGAGCTGGGGGTCCCTGGGGCTCGGGGGGTCCTTGGAGGTTGTAGTTTGGCAGGCAAGGAGTGTGTGTGCAAAATGTGGCATGGATCGGGTCAATGGTTGCGGAGATATGAGCAGGGAAAAAGTGTGACGTGTGACGTGTGACCACATTTGGTCATTTTTTACATCTGGGGGTCCCCCAGGGACCTGGGGGTCCCTGGGGCTCCGGGGGTCCTTGGAGGTTGTAGTTTGGCAGTCAAGGAGTGTGTGTGCAAAATTTGGCATGGATGGGGGCAACGGTTGTGGAGATATGAGCAGGGCAAAAGTGTGACGGACTGACTGACTCACTGACTCACCCACGGACAGCCTGTGGAGGTTTCTACAGTAAGTAGCTCCCTGCGGTCGCAACCAGTAAGACTCCCTAATCGGGAGATAAGCGACCGTAGGTGGCTTATCTCCACAAATAGGGCAAAAATGTGTTTTTCCAAAATCTTCCTGATCCATGTTGATGACATGAGTGTAGACATGCTGTGTAGTGATATTCGTGATTTTAGGGCAAAAACTGTAGGAGCAGTGTCCAAAAATGTGTTTTAAAAATCGGCCTGAAGGTGGCGCTACAATAGGGCCATGTGAGAAATGAGGGGTGGGGTCTGCGCGTTGCCTTGGCGGACGAATAGGTACCGGCCCCGGCTCTCCCGGACGCTCCTAGCCCGAGTTACGGCATTTTATGTGCGCTGCAGTGGCAGGGGGTCCTCCACTGGGGGCGCCACCACTTTTGCATCCGTTCTGGAGCACCAGGAGTGGGTGGTCCCCGGGAATTCCCCGTGAGCAGCCCCGTTGGGGTGGTCATTTGGTCATTTTTGCACATTTGGTCATTTTTTACATCTGGGGGTCCCCCAGGGACCTGGGGGTCCCTGGGGCTCGGGGGGTCCTTGGAGGTTGTAGTTTGGCAGGCGAGGAGTGTGTGTGTAAAAACTGGCATGGATCGGGTCAACGGGTGCGGAGATATAAGCAGGGAAAAAGTGTGACGTGTGACGTGTGAGCACATTTGGTCATTTTTTTACATCTGGGGGTCCCCCAGGGACCTGGGGGTCCCTGGGGCTCCGGGGGTCCTTGGAGGTTGTAGTTTGGCAGTCAAGGAGTGTGTGTGCAAAATTGGGCATGGATGGGGGCAACGGTTGTGGAGATATGAGCAGGGCAAAAGTGTGACGGACTGACTGACTGACTCAGCCACGGACAGCTGGTGGAGGTTTCTACACTAAGTAGCTCCCTACGGTCGCAACCAACAGACAGTAATAGCATGCACAAATGATAATCATCATTACATCCTACAGGCAGATTGTATATATCCATCCATCCCATTATAACTTTGGTTCTTAAAGTGGGGTCCGGGGACCCCCCAAGGCAGCAAGAGCCGTTGGCCGCCGCGTCCGTGGGACGCGGGACGCGGCCGTGGGACGCGGGACTCGGCCGTGGGACGCGGCCGTGGGACGCGGCCGTGGGACGCGGGACGCGGCCGTGGACGCAGACGGCCGGCCATGGACGAGGCCATGAAAAAAAGGCTGCGAAAAAAAACAAATTGGGTGTCTATTATATGTGTTTTTTGATGGAGAATTCAAATATGACCTTCTTTTTTGCATAGGACAACTCTAACCTGCATCAATTGGTATTTTATTATTGCCAATTGTACCCTATCCATCTAAAAAACAAATTGGATGTCTATTGTATGTATTTTTTGATGGAGAATTCAAATATTACCTTCTTTTTGGGATAGGACAACTCTAACCTGCATCAATTGGTATTTTATAATTGCCAATTGTACCCTATCCATCTAAAAAACTAATTGGATCTCGATTGTATGTATTTTTTGATGGAGAATTCAAATATTACCTTCTTTTTTTAGATGGGACAACCTGCATCAATTGGTGCATCAACCTGCTATCTATCTGTCTGTCTGTCTGTCTGTCTGTCTGTCAATCAATCAATCAATCAATCAATCAATCAATCAATCAATCTATCAATCAATCTTATCAATCAATCTTATCTATCAATCTTATCAATCAATCTTATCTATCTATCTATCTATCTATCTAACTATCTATCTATCAATCTATCTTATCAATCAATCTTATCAATCAATCTTATCAATCAATCAATCAATCAATCTTATCTATCTATCTATCTATCTATCTATCTATCTATCTCATATCTATCTATCTATCTATCAATCAATCTTATCAATCAATCTTATCAATCAATCAATCTTATCAATCAATCAATCTATCTTATCTATCAATCAATCAATCTTATCAATCAATCAATCAATCAATCAATCAATCAATCAATCAATCAATCAATCTATCTATCTATCTATCTATCTCATATCTATCTATCTATCAATCAATCTTATCAATCAATCAATCTTATCAATCAATCAATCAATCAATCAATCAATCTTATCTATCTATCAATCAATCTTATCTATCAATCTTATCAATCAATCTTATCAATCAATCTTATCAATCAATCTTATCTATCTATCTATCTATCTATCAATCTTATCAATCAATCAATCAATCAATCAATCTTATCAATCAATCAATCAATCTATCTATCTATCTCTCTATCTATCTAGCTATCTAGCTATTCTATTCTATCTATCTATCAATCAATCTTATCAATCAATCAATCAATCTTATCAATCAATCAATCAATCAATCAATCAATCAATCTTATCTATCAATCAATCTTATCAATCAATCAATCAATCTTATCAATCAATCTTATCAATCTATCTATCTATCTATCTATCTATCTATCTATCTATCTATCAATCAATCA